>NC_054870.1:17262322-17586822 GCF_018320785.1 Cheilinus undulatus | reverse complement strand
CAAAACAACTTCTTCCTGATTGGAGGATATAAAAATGTAGAAACTTTTATTAAATGGAGACAAAATGCCTTGCTGTTTTATATAAAAAAATTTACTATGGAGGCCATGATGTACTGAAAATTATGTAAAAAGTTTGAACTTAACTGAGCTGAACTTTTGTATAGAGAGATGTTATGAATCTTTTTTAATCAAAATACTCTAACAAGAATCAGAATTTTTATCGATAAAATTGTTCATTAGCCAAACTTTTCTTCTGCCCATCATACATTAAATATTTGTCCTTCCCTTCTTGCCATAGCCACTGATAACTATCAGACACACTGACACATCTTAGGCTTTTGGCTGGTGAGACTGACAGAGTAGCAGGCTTTATATAACCCAGTTGGCCCTCAGACACTGCTGGGGTTAAGTAGGGACACACAATTACCACACAGACAGCCACACAAGCAGAGACACACACAGACAAGCTAACACACACATAGACAAAGACAGGTTTCTACACACTAAAACACACTGGAAACTAGGCTGGGACGTCCTGTTCATTTTGGTCTCCTCATCCAATCAGGGCTCACTTCTGCTACAGAACTCTCCAGGCTGTCGGTCTGTGCACCAACTGGGCTGCTGACTTTTGTGTGTGTATACTTTTTGATTCAGAAGCAAGAACCCACAGCTGGATGTAATATTCATCACAATGGTTGACAACAAGCATCAGTCTGCGCTAGAGTAGGTCTCTATGTTCCTATGGCAACACAAAGAGAGATGTTAGGGACTCCTGTGCCAATGAATGAATGAATGAATATATGGTGTTTTCTCTAATTTAGGAAGAGAGATGACTTTTCCAGCTTTTTGAAGCACTTACAATCTGTTATTATTGTGTTTTTTAAATCACATTTAGGCCTAGGCCTGCATCTAATAGCAGTACATTGCTCTAGCGATTGACACTTTAGGATTAAAAATAATGAAACTGTTGAATTAAAGTTAAAATGGTTGACTTCAAATTGAGTGCATCAGTTACAAGCAACAGTAAGGGGAAAGACAACTAAGGAAACCCAACAACCTGATTATGGCAAAAACCATCATCAAGATTATTGTGACTGATGGGTAGATCACGGTTATAAATAAGGCTGGGTATTGCCACTGATTTCCTGAATCGATTCGATTCTGATTCTCAAGGCCCTGATTTGATTCGATCCTCAATTCGATTCAATATCGATTCATGTAGAGATATTTAAGTAAAAAATCCTATGTTGCTTCTACATTTAACAGATTCTTAAAGAACTTAAGCTGGAAATAGTACAAAGAATGTTCCAACTAGGCACATATTAAAAATTTCAGGTTTTGCATCAAAAATTGACCCTAAACTAGTTGTATTTACATCTTCATTTCACCTCCATGTAGCACATCCTGGATATGGGTTAGATAACCATGTAACAATTTCTGCAGGTCATTTTACATTGATCCTGGTCTGACTTCTTGAATCCACAGTTCTTCCATAATGACAAAGGCCGGTTTATTTTTTGTCAACCAATGGCTGCTTCATCCTCTTTTGCTCTCTCACCATTCAAACTAACTTAAGTACATGCTGTGGCTCCCTCTGTATCACACTTACATTAAAAGTAAGAGCTGTTTTGGTAAGAAGCAGAGCACACACTGTACTGTAAAGAAAAGGTGAGAGCCCCATTTACCACACATGACAAGACTAATGAATAAAACAGGTGAAACATGGCATTCAGCACAATGGCGTTAAATCTTGATTTTCTATTTCCATGATAGTGGGAAGCCAATATTGAAAACAGGAACTTGATTAGTTGCTCAGCATCACTGACGACCCCCCAGTTCCCAACCGTAGTTACGTACAGAGCTACTGCCGCCCCATTAGTGTGTGGGGAGAAGATGTTCTTGGTCTAAAAATAGCCCAGCACACAGAGTTTTGTCTCTGTACCAGGCTGCATAACAACCAAAATAAAAACCTGAATCAACAGACATGGGACATTGGGAAAAAATTTAACATGTGTCGTAATAACTTATATTTTATTCGATGTGTCACAGCGGAAGAACCGAAATTCTGCCCTCAGGACGCCTGATGAGACCCTGAACACGTCAGAATTATTTTGCCCTCTTTCACAACATCCTCCCTCATGTTTGAACTTCAGAGTTGTTAACATGTCAAATCAGGGAAGTCTGTCTGACAAATCTTTCTGACAGAAAGCATGTTGTTAAAACAGAGAGCTTTATGAATCACTGGTACATTATATACATCTTTTCTGCTTTTTGTTACCTGAGCTAAAACATAGATAATTTTAAACTGTATTTTACTTTCCAAGGTTCAAGAGGTTAACTGTGAAATGGGTTTCAGGAGTGTGTTTTTCCTGACTTGCTGGAAATTCTGCAGGAACCAGAAAAAGCTCCTGCTCTTAGGCAAACATTTTGGAAATTTCAGCGATATTTAATTCTGGTGCAAAGTATCGACTTGCCTTCAACCACAATCATCGGGTTTCCAGAAACTGTCAATGGTCAGTTTTAGCTCCCTGCTTACAAAACACATCCGTCTCACGTCTACAGGAAGGCAATCGGGAAGAAGACGACACAACGGGTGAAAATGTGGACACAGAACACAGATAGATTTAATGAAAAAGAAAGAGGTTTGAATCTGTGTAATTTTCTATGTATGCCTTTAGCCTCATAAAACCTAACAAGCACATGAACCAACTCTGATCTTACAGTTCACTAAATCGAACACACATCCACACACTTGAGAGGCGATCAGTCAGTGATGGATGAAGTCTAATTTTACCAGATGATCCCTCTGATAACACTGACATGAGACCCACGACCCCTGAACCCAGGTTGAGAGGGACAAGGTGACCAGATGTGTGTGTTCTCATGTTACTGTATTCAGTGGTGATAATGTTTATTCAACCAAAACACTGAACTGCAAATAACAGTTACTTGTTCTGTACTTGAATATTTCCACTTGTGAGGAACTTTCAGTTTGGGCCAATCAGAGTTTTCCACAAGATCTGTTAGCCAAACAGCCATTTGTTCACTTAATCACAGCTGGCTACTTTTTCTTATTGTTGACTTTATTTAACTTGACTATCAAGCTGTGACCTTTTCTTGTACATTTAGGCGACACTCACCTCTAGTAAGCCATTAGATTCATGAGACAGATGCCTGTCTGTCTGTGTCAACTATAAAGCTATGTAGTGCTAAAAAGATGACTACTGCAGAGACGTCAGTACTGATTTCAGCCACATTAATAACCACATCAAATTAAAACAGTTTTATGAGCCATGTTCACAAATTTGTAAACCATACGCACAGTTTGGCAAACTGTGGCCATAATGTCTTTAACTTTGTGCACAAATTTACAGTGCATAAATCAATGCACCTATAACAAATCCACAGGCAGTGATACACTCGCTGAAAACAACACAATGTTTTGGGACCTAATAATCAAGCGAATCAAGCTTAGATAATTAGGAACTTAAGAGGTAATATGCATACACACATTAAACAAAAAAACTCTGCCATATTTATGCATATTTAATAAACTTTGACCATGTCTATTCAGCATTCTTGTATCCTTCGTACCTCCTGCAACAATATCATTAATGCAAAAGACTTACATGTCTGTGTTGAAATGTCTAATTAGATTGGAATGGACTTATTTAAAGGTATTTTTTTTCCAATTTTTAATTTTCAAATTTAATAGTTAATAAATGTAAATTGAAAGCAAAGCTAGCAGGAGTCTAATTCCTAGACTGTGTAAACATACTTGTCCAATGAAGCTGATTCTGATTTGCTTATTTATCCTTAAGCAATATCATCATCATTTTTTGACTATTTTCTCACACACTGCACATTTTCCTCATATTGTACAAGCTTAATGTGTATAATACAGTTTTGGTGATTTTACAGTAATAAATGATAAGAAAACTTCCTCTACTAACAGCATTTTCTAAGAAGCTCAATCAATGAGCTGATCTGATTGCCTGCAGGCTCCTCATGACCTCCTGACCCTGTGACCTTATGTTCCCGACACTGACCAGGAGTAACCTCTGACCATCTGCGCCCGTGTATACACACACCTGGACACACAGATCCACACTGTAAGCAACAACACACACGGGATCTGCACTTTTCTGTTATGTGTTGAGTCAGTGTAAGAAGATCCTCACTGTTCCTACCTGAGAGTGAAAACTGCTGATAAAGGCAAAGAGAGACAGATGGAGGGAGGGTAACAGGGGACAGAAGACAAAGACTAAAAAACAAAGAAGGAAGGGATAAGAGAGAGAGATTAAGTAATAGAAATATTTCTTACCTTCGACTCAGATCTGCCACATGTTCCTGAAGCCAACTGCTGCTGGCCGCTGAAAAGAGAGAGAGAGAGAGAGAGACACACACATCTTTTATATGGATGTTTCAAACAGTGTAGAAGGAAAAAACAAAAATTTTTAAAAGCCCTTAGCTCATTAGAAGTTTCAGCTTTTATTCATGTGTTTAGATATCTTCCTGTCAGGTTTGGTGCAAATATTGGATTTCCTATACTGGTGCAATGGTTTTGGTAAGAGGCCATTAAAAAGCAGTACATTTTGCACTTACTTCACATTTACCCTTATACATTTATTCATTCATGCATCTTTCATTCACACGTCAGACTGTTTCTGTCACTCTGAATTTGTAGAATAAAAAATGACGGTTTACAAAATTGTGTCCTTAAATAGAAACATGAACTCCGTAGCTAAGATTGCAGTCTGAATCATCAGCTGAGAAGACCCCGAGTCACCTCCTGCACTTCAGTTTGACATAATAGCATGTAGCTTTGAGAACTGAGCTTTAAAATGACTGTAAACATACAACACAACTTTGCTGAGGGGCTGTATTAAGCATATTTTCAGGTAATGAAAATAAGAACAAACATTTCACAATGGTCTGCCTTAAAATATCCACTAAAACAGTCCATTTATTTAAGTAGAGGCACCATGCATTCAGACAGCATGCAAATATTTGGCCAAATCTGATGGAGATCCTTTATAGACGAGCCATGCAGTCATACCAATGGGCTAATCAGAATGATTCACAGCTGTGAAGGATTTTAGAGCTCGTTTTGTATTTTCTTTTATTTTGAAGTCAACCAAAGAAAAAAATTGGTCAACTGAAATTTAACCAATGCACCAACCAATTGATAGGTCATTGGGTAGAGTTTACAAAAAAAAAAAAAAAAAAAAAAGGCACATCATCCTCTGATCAATTGTATCTATGAGGTTCCTCAACGCACCCTCCTGGTAGTCTAAATAACTTAAAATATCACAAGCTTTTTGTTGCATTATCATTTGTTCTTAATCTCATTGTGCTGTACTGAAATAGGAACTGACTCAGAGATGATCAGCATGTACCTTCCTTTTATATATACCTATATATATATATATAAATATATATATATATATATATATAGGCCCTGTACAACACCGCGACTCAAAATAATTTCTGTACTCACAGTATGTAATTTGTAGTGTGTTTTTTGTGATTTTTTAATAACTGTAACCTCCTGTACAGTTTAATATGTATGTAAACAACTATCTAAATCAAATTGATTGAGTCCATTCATTCGTCTGACAGATTACGTCATGCATATCGGACCCCAAACGTAGCTGTCGGGACTGTTTCGTGCCGACTACAACCAGTTTTACCAATTCCTCCCAGGGGCCAAATCCGGCTCGTGGAACAGTTAAATCTGGCCTGCAAGTTGTTTTCATATTTCTGATATAATTGGCCCGTCAGTATGAGGTCTGCAGATTTCCTCAAGAATAAAAATGTAAACATATCCTTAATGATGAAAGATATTCTTGTTAAATCATAAAATCTGAAAAAGTAAGGAGTAACAATATTTAGATAAGAAGTCAGGAATGTAGGAAAAGGATTTTATGTTTTTATTTCACATTTTCAATTTTGCATCTCACAATTAGGACTCAAACTTAGGATTTTGACTTTTTATTTTGTACTTTGAGCATTTCAACTCATAAATTTGACTTTTCATATATTATTTTGAGCTTTAAGATTCATAATTCTATTTTTTTTTTTCATATTTTGACCTTTATAACCAATTATTTTGTATTTTATCTCATATTTCCAACTCCAAACTTTGACTCCATAATCCCATAGTTGGACATTTTAGACTTAACAATTTACGATTTTGAATCAAATTTTGACTTTTAATTTCATAATTACAAATTTAATTTCGTATTTTGACTTTTTTTAAACTCATAATTTTGACTTTCTTTCTAATACATTTGCCTTCAAAAAACATTATTTTTCAATTTCAATTTCATGTTATGACCATTTGAACTAATAAATTTACTTTTGTCAGATTGTGAGCCTTTAAACTCATCTTTTTAACTTTTTAAATGTCAAAACGTTTTACATCAGTGCTACTTTTTCATACTTCATTACTGGTGAAATGAGGTTGACAGTTTATGGTGAAAAAGGTGACCCTGTTAGGCCTTCAGGTTAGGCCTGAATCCAGAATCCAGCCCCTGCTGTGATTGAGTTTGACACCCCTGCTCTAAGCCCTCAGCTATTTCTTAACCATTTTGTCTTGCCTGGACTTACTGTCTTGAAAAGCTTATAAAACATTACCTTGTGGTGTACAGTCAAACTCTAAACATCCTTTTTTTTTCAGGAAAACCTGGGCTTTAAAAATACATGTGCTTCAGTGATGTCACTTGAATTTACGTTACAAGACTAGAAAGACAAAAGAAAAAAAACAAACTAAAACTCAGAGATCTCTATGCATTACACACAGTGAACAATAATGATTAACTTGTTCTCCCATCTCTTGGGGACAAAAAGTGAAAAAACAATCATTTGGTGATGAAAATTCTTCAAACTATTTACATTTTTACAAAAAAATAAATAATCTTATAATACAAGTGATACGTTTATATTACTTGCCTGTTGTGATCTCATAGATCCTTTTTGTTGTTGTTGCACAGAAACTTTATTCTGTCAGCTGCGCATTTAAGCCTGAGGAGGCAGGAGTTTAAAAGCAGAAGTTTCACAGCATGGCAGCGCAGTTTAACGGTGCATATAAACACAAAAATGCCCATGTCATAATGAACGTATCCGCTGAGAATATATATATTTTTTTCCCTAAGAACAGATTTAGCTCATTCAGCCTGTTAAAATCTCATGGATTATCTCATAAAGCGTTGTGTGTCCTATCCGTGCGCAGCTGGAAAGAGAGATCCTTTTCAAATGACATAATCTATTATTTATTGCATTATTTGCCTCTTGGAAATGATCACATCGATCCTCTTTTTTTGTTTGTTATTACACAGAAACTTCAGCCTGTCAACTGCGTGCTGCTGCTGGAGGAGACAGGAGTAAAGGCAGAGGTCTCCAACACTGCAGCGCAGTTTAACAGCACATATAAACACAAAAATGCTTTCCTGGCTCACTCTTGTCATAATGAAGATATCTGCTGAAAGCTATTATTTTTTCGTGAACAAGTCTCTGTCAATCTGTTTGTGTCCTCACTACCTGGATTGCCAAATGCTGCATGCTCCCCTCTCTCTCTCTCTTTCCTGTGTGCTCCCATTGCAGGCACAAGCTTTCAGCTGATTTTTTTTTTTTTTTTGACATGTTTAATGTATAAGTGTAGAGATACATTAAAAATTGGAAATATTTTGTGAGATTTAAGCAGACTGTAACATACAAACTGTAGCCATTTGAAACAAGCATCACAAGCACCGATGCAGTTTTACATCCCACTGTCTCTCACACGCTGTAGCATTGAACTGTTAAAACAGTGACAAGCAGGGAGCAGTCATCCTCATAAACATGATTTGGGTTAAAAATAAATTTTGGATGAAGGAACAGAAGAGGGAGGGGCCAAGGGATGACCCACTACTCCTAAAAAAAGATAAGCGCTCTTCCTCCACGGCGCTGTTCCACCTTTAATGCTTGATGACACTCCAAAGCCTGGAGGCTCAATGTCCGGTCAAAGGCCCTTCATTCTCATCCAGCTCAGACCTGAGTCTGTGGATCTGCTTGTGTGTCTGTGTGTGGGTGGGATGGGGGGATTGTTTGTTTTGTTAGTAGGTGAGTCAGTCTAAACAAACATTTTAATAGAGTGACTTATTTATGATCTGTGTGTATGAGGAGAGTGTGTTTAGGTGTGTGTGTGTGTGTGTGGTTTGTGTGTGTCTCTCAGCCCGCCTGGCCCTCTGGCTCAGTACATTACCACTGTCTGGAACACGGTTGCATAATACACTTTTAGTCTTGCTCTGTCAGAATGTGTGTGCATTTAATGTGTGTGTGTGTTTTGTGTGCGCATGTTTGTGTGCCTGAGTGAGAGATGTTGTGTGTTTTGGTAAAAAATAAAGTGCCTGTGTGTGTTCATGTGTGTGTAGTTTCATCCCCCACCCATCCCAAAATGTCAGATGTTAAGTGATGTTGAGACTGCTCTGAACACAACAGCAGACAGCTGACGAACACACACAAACACACCGACGCACTGCACATACACCCTGACACACACTGACCTCATTCATCTGTAGACTGCTCACACAGATAGTGACTCAGCCGCTGGAGAGGAGAGGAGAGGAGAGGAGAGGATAAAGAGTGGAGGATGTAGAGGGCAGAAAGAGGAGAGGATGAAAAAAGAAGAGGGGGCAAGACAAGAAAGAAGGAAACAGTGGAGTTCCTCTGTCTAAGATTTTGTGTACTCTGTATGCATGTTTACATGTTATCCCCTGTGCATGTGCAGGTGCATACACATGTGCAAAATTGTTTGCTAATATTTGCAGCCAATATATCAATCATACATATTGGCAGTAAAAATCCCATACCGGCCTTTAATAAAGGCAAAATATACAAATGTACCATCATGTGTAGGTAGTTGCCTAGAGCACGACACACTCACAGGTGCCAACGCTGAGCCCTGAACATTTTGAATGAAGCCCCAAATGTAAAACAACAATCAGACTGTCCCTTTTTACAGAAGAGGCACTGGGTTTTTTTTTTACAACAAATATGGGGTGGATGAAATTGTAAGTAAATGCAATCAAAGTTTTTATCTGTGAATAACCATAAAATCCAGAACATGAAATGCCCGAGTATCTAAGCTGTAGTCTGCATTAGAAATCTCCAGAAGGGGAAAATGATTTAACCTGTCCTCTGGCGTGATGAGTTTCATTTCTTTCGGCAAAGTCTACAATGTTAAGTTTCTGTGCAACTGTGTCGCTTTTTTAGCAACATCTTTTTCACCATATGGAATCTGCATGTCCACGAGCTATAACATGGTAGTTTAGCTCTCAGCCTACAGTGATGAGACACCCACAGCCCACAAGCTGATCTATCCTCCTTCACCCCTCACCTGTTTTCCTCACTGAGGATTGTTCTCAGTCAAATACCACCTTACACGGTTTATTTGTTTAACAGTATACCTCTATGGGGAAGTGTCTGCCAAGTTTTAGAAAATGTTAAACATTTTAAACATGAAATAATTAAAAACATGAAGCAGTTTAATCAGTCATAGACTACATTAATCCTTAGCAGAGAAGTAAAAATCAGTGCTCTATCCATGTGGATGTGCCATGTAACCTGTTTCTTTAAAGCCATTTAACATGTGACGGTACCTCTTTTAACACACGTCATCTGTTTCTCTTCCTGTTCCAACGGGCAAACCAGACCGCCATAATCTTTTAAAAATAATCTTTCAAACTCATATTGTCATATTCCCAGACCAAACTGTGTTTGGTTTTATAACTTATTGATTTCTACAATTAGGATGGGACTAACCTCTGATCCCTCGCTGCCTTTTGTGATTTCTGTACGTACAAGCAGTGAGCAAGCATTTCATTTCACTTCAGTAATCCCCGAAAAAACAACAAAAGCCAAATTGTCCCCATCCCATGTGACACTTAGGATTATCAACAAAATAACTAAATCCAGCCCCCCCCCCCCCCAAAAAAACACACATGAATAAATAAATACATAAATAAATAAATAAAAACCACCAAAAAATAAGAACACAATTTAACTGGGAGGGAGGGGTTGACTGTACCTTCAGAGACATAAGCGAAGGGTTTGTTCCTGACAGAAAGCAGAGTCAGCAGGTTGAAGAAGAGAGCGACAAAGGTCCCAACCAGCAGACGGCCACTGCAGAGAGACATAAAGAGTGTTATTATGCTGACTAATATCTGACAGCTGAAGACTAAACTTCATGTAAAAACAGAGAGAGCCAAAGTCCTAAATGGCATCTTCTGATCCAACAAGGAGTTGGTTCCACACTGGAAACAGATTTTCTGGCCCAGAGCCATTTCTTTGGCAATGAAAAAAAACAAAACTGGTGGTTGGCTAAGCACTGGCTCTGAACCAGCCCTTGAACCGGATTGTTGGAAAAAGGGTATCTGAGTGTGCATGTGTGAAACCAGAGCATTGATTACACTTTTATCCAATTTGAGTACCCTGGAAAATCACACACTGGGAGAGGGATAAGACAGAAGTGTGACAAGAGTGTTAAGTTAAAGGGGAAAAGAAACCCACACTCAGGGCTGTACTCTTCAATACACTAATCACACAAGACAATCCATTTAAGAGCCTAAAATTTGTTCTAAACAATCAGCAGGAGGTGAAGGGCTACCCAACAGTGAGCCACAGGAACTGGATGACCCCCCCTTGATCAGCCCCACCTTCCTGTAGGAACAGATTAAAAAGAGAGAGAATGTGTGCGTCTGTCTCTCCGCCCCGCAGACACCTGTCCCTCTGGTTAGCGTCTGTCTCCCATGCCGCCCAATCACATTGGTTCACAGAAGAGGAGCGCAAGAGAGAGAGAGAGACAGGAGGGGAATGACGGGAGGGGATGAGGGAGTGAGGGGAGAGAAACGAGGGGGGTAATCTTGTCACAGGAGACAGGTTTAAGTCTTGCTGTGTTTAAGGTTATAAAAGCCACCACTAATCTGTTTTATTATGAAGAGATGATGGAAACAGGAAGTGAGGGGAGAGACAGAGAGGAGCTGGTGAACTTTCCAAACTGATGATATAGCCGAGTCAAAGCAGGATAGCCTATTTTTTTGTGTGTGTTTTTCTCTAGAAGCTCCTGTTTCCATTCAACAGTAAAATGTGTCACCATAAAAACATGTAGTCAATCATTTAATCTGACTCCCACTGCTCAGCAATGATCATAACTAGTTCCAAGTCTTCACTGGAGCTTCAAAAGGGAAGTTTTGCTGTTTCTTTTAAGCAATTTGAACCTTTTGGACTACCGGAGATTTTCTTTGTGTGATGTCTAAAATATATCCAAAATAGTTGACAAAGCAATGGGATACTAATCTAAGATAAAAGATCTTATCTTTTTCCAATGTTTGTGTAATTAGAGAAAATGTAAGGCAAAAAAAAATGGTTTGAAGCAGCTTCATAGTATTTACAAAATCTAGCAGGTACTTCCCATGTCTTCCTCCTCACTGTTTCCCTTTCTGGATATTTTCTTCTACATTCAAACATCAGCTTATCTTACTTGTTGCAGTAATTTCATTACAGGGCAAACAGGAAGTAATCCAGCTAAAATTGGGTGAAAAATTCTAGCACAGCCTTTTTCAACCTTTTTTCTGTCAAGATGAGACAATACTGATGACTGAATGACCTGTCAGATTGAATTATCTGTCATAAAAAATCTACATCTTCTAATAGTGGACACAGCTCTCCCCATTTTAATTACAATCCCACAAATATGATGAGACCAGCTCAGCTGTTATACGCTTTATTTGGAAGGGAAAGGACAATGGATTCTTTGAGAAGTCAGAGAGAGTGGGGAATGGCATGCAGGTCAAGGCCACAAGTTGGACTTGAACTCAGGACACTCGTTAGACAAGCTTCAGTATACATGCATGGCCTAACTTCTAGGATGTTGGTGCCCTGTTTCTTAAATTTAAAGTTTGTTCTAAGGACTGCTGTTTGTTTTTTTCTGTACATCCATGAACTTTTAAAAGTGTATTTAAGGAGTGAAATGTTAGGTTAGAATTACATTTATATACAGTGCTTAACAAATTTATTATACCACCTGTCATTTGTCTCAGAGACCATCCAGCATCATGAAGTGCTTTAATGTGGACTCTTTCATTTTCAGTGAGCTCTTCACGTTTTACCATTTTGAACAGGAATGAGGAATTTCAAACTGAATTCACCTTTTTATACCCAAATTCGAGCCGGCTCACTGGGCTTCTCTGAGAAGTCAGAAATTAATCAAGCATAACATTCAACCACTAATAATCATTCTTCTGTTCAGTAATGCAAGTAAATAACTATAATTTGACATATTAATCAAGAAATAACAATGTGCTTTACTATTTTTTCAGTTTTTTTGTAAATCAGTAAATTTGAAAATTCATGGACAACAATAATAATTATGTTTTATAGGGCTGGGTATTGTTAAGAACCTCATGATTCAATTCGATTTTGATTTTTTAGGTTGCGATTCAATTCGATTCGATATCGATTCGATTCCATATTGATTTAAATGCTGCAATGTCGATTACGTAAGAAGTAGAAAAACACAAATAACCCGCTGACAATTTTTTAATAATTATTTTCATGCCCATGTGAACATATTTGGTAAGTCACCTCACATTTTTGAGCAATAAAACATCTGAAAATAAAATTTGCACAATAATAACTTATTTGTGCATATGGAGTACAAAAGTAAAAAACATGACAGCTCTGTATAAACACTGAAATAGTAGTGCATGTAAACTTAAATAATATTTCTTTCCTCTTTGAAATTGTGATAAACCTCACATAACATGGTTATGGTTGGTTGGTGTCTGGTCGAGTGGGGTCTCCGTCCATACAACACGAATCACATGCACAGCGACCACCACTGGCCAGGAGGTGAATCGATTCAGAGGATTTGCTGAATCGATATTGAATTGGGGGGGGGGGAGATATTGCGATGCATCGATTAATCGATATTTTTACCCACCCCTAATGTTTTAGCTTTAACAAAATAATTTCAGTTCAAGAGCTTCTACATATTGGTGTACTGACCATTGCAGAAACATAAAAAAAGTATTTTGGTAATTACCAATGCTGTTAATTTAGGGCAGCTGTGGCATAAACCTTACTTTGGGTGGTAGTCTAATAAATTTGTTAAGCACTGTATATCAGTATCGATATTGGTATCAGCTAAAATGAATTTGTAAACTTCGGTATATTGGATATCTGCAAAAATCCAATATTGTACATCCCTACCTGATATTAGTTATGTCACAGGTAAAAAGTCAGTGGCCTGTGGGCTGAAAGTAGGGGGCATGTCCTCACATCTGTCAATCAATTACACCACAGAAGTGAAAGGCAGAAAATGATTGAGTGCTTGGACGTGAATGAAGCTATCTCATTTATATTCCTCATCTAACTCTCAGTCAAAGTTTCTTAAGATTGGGGGTCCTTTCATTGATTCATATGGAGGGAGAGGTGTCAAACTAGTAATTGATTGATTTGTAAAGTTTTTTTGTGCCTTACCGTATGTAATCGCCATGAGCTGCTCCGTCTGAAACATGCTGGTCTTCACTCTTTTCATTTTTGCCCTGTGCTTCACTAAACTGAGTGCAACCTGGGACTGATGGATTCTCCATATGACCTCTGTTTGATTCATGGACATTAATAACCACTGGACTGACGTGGGCAAATTCCTTTTTGCTATTTTTCCTTTTTGTAAGGGAGTGGTTTCTCTTTTTTTTTTTTTTTGGTTTGTTGATGTCTTTGATTATCTGTCTGCTCTTGTCTTTGTCTTTTTCTGTTTTTGTATTCAAATAATACAATTTTTTATAAATAAAATGTATTCTAAAAAAAAAAAGTCATCTTATTTAGAGATACTGTGTGTTATACTGTAAACTTTCGGTTTTGTAACTCTAGGTTATACAAATATTTTAAACTATAATTATTCAATCATTAAAAAATAATTCTAACATCATTTTAGTCTATAAAAATGAAAGCTTAGCCCTGCCATCTTATTTTTACTATACGGCCTTCATGTTTTGTTGACACAAAAGCCATTACTTGAAGTCTGATGTGTGTAACTGAAGAGAGTAAAGGATATTTCTCTGAATTGTTACATAATCAACATTGGAGCAGGTTTTTCCCCTCATTTTTCTCATTTTATCTGTTTATTTGCTGACAGCACTGAGAAGACTCTGGCAGGTAAATTGGTAAAGTAGATTAAACTCCTGGTGAGGGTAAAAACAGTTCACACCGTCACAGAGGGAGACCAAAAATGTACAATACTGTCAGTCAGTTTCTCTGATTCTGACTTTCTGACTGTGACGCTCTGTCTGTTCATCTGACCCACATGTTTGAAATATTCTGTTCAGACAACAGCTGGCACTGTCTGTGTGTGCCTATGTGTGTATTTGTTTGTGTGTGTGAGACTGAATCCTGTTGCATCTGATTTATTTCACAAAGTAATAAGGGAATTTGTTTATGTGTGTAAGTGTGTGTGTTGATGTTTGTCTAGAGGTAATACTTACGTGTGGACCTCAGGCTGCTCCATGAAGCGCTCCACGCTGACAAAACAAAGACAAACAAAAACAGTCAACATCAGTGGCCAAGTTGGACTATTTCACTGCTGTTTTAGTGTAATTCAAAGAGAGATAAATAGCAAGATATGTTGAAATAAGCTAGAAGAGGCCAGGTGTGAACGAACAGAAAGATAAAACAAACTCGAACACACAGACAGTCAAACACATGGTATTTTCATCATTTCATTCAGCCATTCATTTTATAGAAGAGTCTATAACCTTATAATATCTCAGACTTTTAACATTAATTCCCTATTTTCTTTAACCGTTATTTTGGGACGGGTGCAGATGGCCTAGTGGTTTGGGCTGCACCCCTTGTGCGTGGGCGACCCGGGTTCAAGTCTGGCCTGTGGCACTATTTCCCACATGTCTCTCCCCAACTCTCTCATCCCTATTTCCAATTCTGTCCACTTTCCTCTTTCAATAAAGGCATAAAAAGCCCAATAATATATACAAAAAAACAAACAAAACAAAAAATACTATGGGGCTTCTTTGCTTTTACTGCTTAAAGGACAATGGATAGAGTCAGAGTCAGGGGAGAGAGATTGGGAACTGCATGAGGGAAAGGGGCCACAGGCTGGATTTGGATGTTGGCAGCCCACATCAAGGTTAACAGCCTCTGCACATAAAGCGCACGGATATTACAAGGCCACTGGCTCCACGATCTTCTGAAGAGCCTGTTAGAAATAAATAATAGAAATGACAAAAATGCTAAAAGAGTTGCAACACCTTCATTAGTTAATTGATTTTAAGCAAACCTGCCTGATGAAACAGTCCAAATAAAAGGATTTTACTGCAAGTTAGTTTGTGTGTGGAAGTTCTCCTGGTCACTATCAGAAGAACATCTATGTCTAGAATACCTGCATCACACTAATAATGGCTATTACTGCTAACAAAAAAACAAAACAAAACCAAAAACATCCATCTTTTGCTCAGCTTATGATAAGTTTTCTCAACAATAATGGTGGAAGAGAAACAGATCTGAGTCATTTCTTCATGGTAGGGATGCACAACATCATCAGAATAATATTGGTATCAGCAGATAGCTTGAAAAGGTATCAGTATGGGCAGATATGAAAATTCTGCTGATATTTACAACCAATATTTTGTCTATAAAAATCTGCCTTTCTCAGCTGTAAATATTGGTTGTATGAAATAAGTCAGTGGAGATTTAGGCTCGATCAACAGACCTACATCAGCTGAAGTCTTTTTCTTCATTCTTCATCATCATTCCTAACATTTTAAAGTGTGTTGTAAGGACTGAAATGTGTTAATTTGTTCATCCTCAAACTTTAAATTGTGTGCTCAAAGGACTGAAGTTAAAGGGTCTGAACTAAATTTACATATCAGCACAAAAGCCTGTCTTTGAACACAGGCCCTTAATTGTCACTCAATGACACAAATTCAGTTAAACTTCAGGGAATTTAACCCGTCCACTGACAAAGGAAGAACAATAGGGAAGCAATTTCCCCTGCTTTGGTGCAAAAGAAAATGAAAGATAACCGATGTAATGGAGGGGCAAAGGCAAGACAACCACCAAAAGTGGTGGCCTCTGACAACTGCCCACTCTTTATCCTTCTGGACTGATTCCTCTCTTGTTTTAAGTTCTGCCATAGGTTGTTTCCACCAAGCAGCTGGAGGGGGAGCTGGGAGGATACCTGGAGAGATGGGGCATGGGCCTGGAGCAGGCCTGGAGGATGGCCATCAGAAGGCCAGAGATTCCCCTGACCCACATTCAGCTGAGCACCTATGGCAGGGGTTCTCAAACTTTTTAGGGCTAAGGACTCCATACAGGGCAAAAAAAATTCCAAGGACCCCCACATAACCCTCACGCTGATTAAACGTGTTAACTGCCATTTTCGTTGCCCTTTCGTTGGAAAAAAATCTTTTGTTTTGTCCTTAAACTCTGCATGCACTGTTATCAGACAATGCTTAAGCTAGGCGGGCTTCATGGCTTCATTTGCAAACACAGACACACAACACATTTTGGTCTTCTATCGCTGTTCTCAGTAAAACCAAACTCCTGATAGCTGTCATCATATTTTCTCCGTTTAGCTGGTTTGGGCCTAGTATCACTTGATGAAGTGGACACACTTAAATATTTATACATTGTTGCTAGCTGGACATGCACATCAAGTGTGTCCTGAGCAAAGTGAGGAGTGATAGATTTAGGTGATATGTCACAATCATATCTGAGTTTTTATTGACGTGGGAGTCATTGGTTTAGTATGGTTGTTTTATGGTGCTGTGGTCCCTGTATGTATGTATTTGCTTTTTAATGACATGGCATCACTTTAATCATTTATTATGAATTATTTCGAGGATCCCCAAGCTGTGACTCGCGGACCCCTGTTTGAGAATCACTGACCTATGGGATGTTATGTATCAGTGCATTCATTGCTGCAAAGTACCATCACAGACTGTCCAGAGACCCACTGCTGTCCTGATCCCAGTCTGGGAGGAGATCCCCCAGGACACCATCTGCTGACTGATCAGGAGCATGTCCAGATGTTGTCAGGAGTGCAAACAGGCACATGGGGGCCACACACTGATACCAAGTCATTTTAGGAGTGCTGGGATAAAACTCCTGCAATTCAATATTTTACTTTGATTTTTGGTGTGATTTGAATTTTGAATTGGGTTGATGTGTTCAGTTTCAACTGACCTTTACAGCATCATTTCGTTCCAAACTCATTATTCAATGTACATCAGTAGAGACGTCCAACTTGAATCACTTGTTAGTCAGCATCTGACGTGTGATTTCTGGGTTTCTCAATTGTTTAAAGGGTTAATATAAGACAATACAGAAAACATTATTAATATTATTATTAATAATAATATCATGAAAACATAGAAAACTTGGTTTATCATTAAGGATTTAAAATGCATTTTAGTCAGTGCTAACTCACTTTTGGGTTACTATTTAAGCAGTTTATAGAGTCTGGAATAGAGATGCAAGATATTGTTTAGGGATGCACAATATTATCGGCAGTGTATCGGTAACAGCCGGTATTAGCTTGAAAGGTTAATTATCAGTATCGGCTGATAATAAAATTTACACCGATCTGTATGGCCGATGACGTGACGTCATAATTGAGTGCAGGCGATGACACGCACCAACAACAAACTCAACATGTCACATGTGAGTGAAGTTCGAGGTGTGGAACAAGACAGCAAAGTAGCTGCACCGCTTGTAAAGTACATGTGATGCAAGGAGGAGCATGGCAACAAGCCACCACCGCTATAATTTTGCATCTAAAAAAACCATCAACCTGATGACTACAAGGACTTTTTTAAGATAAAGAATGACAAACTTCATGCTAGGGAAAACTTGTCAACAGCCTCTACTTTAGTCATTCAACAAAGCTAAACAATACAGCAGCGACCACGCAAAGGTAAGGAGCTGAACAGGAAAATCGTTGAATTTATAGCTCTTGATAGCTTGGTAGAATAAATGGGCTTCCGCTGGCTAACGATGCATTTAAAGCCCTGCGACGTTATACCTAGCCTTAACTTCGTTAAAGCCAAACATATTAGCTTCACCACGGATTTATGGACATCAAGTGTCAGTCCTGCTGGCATGTTAAGCCTCACTGCCTCATATTATCTTGTTGTCATTGCACATTATGGATGGATCACTTTTCTCTGTTAAACCCCTTTAGATGTCAAAAGTAGCTTCTCAATACTTTGAGTAAACTTTAAATGACTTACTTTTCACTTCTAGATTTATAGACTTTTAACTTTTGCTCCTACACAGGTAACTGTTTAACCAAAGTAACTGCATTACAATAGTCTTGTACTTTTTCCACCTCCTTTTAAGAAACTATTTTAAGTTAATAAAAACAAAAAAATGTACATATTCAGTTGATTACACACTTATTTAAAATAGGCTTGCTGTGAATTTAATGTTTTATTTTTACCAAGTTTAGACAGCTTAAAACTGCAGGCAAAATATTACAAAGTGTACCTTTAAAGCGCTGTTTCAGCATTTTGGAAGCTGTCACCTCCTGATCAGCTGTTCTGAAGGCTAATGCTACTACGATAGCCAAGTACCTGATACAACCCAACTTCAAAACTATTGAAACATCCCTTTAAGCCTTTTTAATGTTCGAGTTGAACACTGATCAACAGTGATACAATCATCCACCCCTAGACACAAGTACAGTAGATCAGTTATTTCTTTTAATGAAACAAAAAAGCAGTGACTGCAAAATCAGTTCAGCACCCATCATAACCAAAACACACATATGCACACACACACACCCACACACATACACATCTGCACATCAAAGTGTAAGCAGCCAGCACGCCAGCTGCCTGACCTGCATTAGTGAGCTATTGTATGTGTGCTGTAATATTGAAAAAACACCCCTCCCTTCCCTGAGAACTGACCGCAAGACAACCCCACACAGGACGCCTGGAGGTAGGGGTGTGCGTGGGTGTGTGTGTGTGTGTTTCTGTGTTAGAAAGAATGACACAGCCAGGCAGCGACATTCCCACAGCCCTAAAAAATTCACAGGCTCCCATGCGCGTGCACAGAAACAAACACTCCTTCCCTTTAAGAGTAAATCCATGACCGCCCCTTTAAAGCAAATGTGTGTGTTCTCAGATGGTGACGTTGTTGCTTGAATTTTGAAGCGGAAAAAAAATGAAACACAAAAATACAGAAACAACCAGAAAGATCCACTCATTTTGCACAATAAGTGATTATCAATTATCAATTAAAATCTGTTGTGAATTTTAATATTCAGTGTTGTTTTTAAGGTTTGACTCTTAATTGTGATTATCAAGACCACTTACTCTTTGTTTGTACTTGAACAATATTTAGTTTGTGACAAACCTTTCTGCAACAAATTAGAGCATAACTTATTTTTAAACTTGGTATTACAAAGAAGAGCAAGGGGGAAATAAATAATAGAAAAGCTTTTGGTTGATCAATAAATTGAAACATCGAGGCATTTTATGATGCAAATTTGAAATGGAAACACAAAAGCCAGAACATTATTTGTTAACTATGTAGCTATATTTAATGAGAGCCTCCTTGTGTGAGGGTTGTTAATTAATCTTAGTGTAATTACAGCTCTTGTTGTGACACAAAAAACATGCACTTGTGTCTTGAATATCCTGGGGAGCAATTATTGCACTTTTTCATTGTTAAAAGGCAAAGTGGAGCAAAGAAAGAGAAAAAATATGCACCCTGAGTGGAGAAAAAAACCTGGTGAGATTCTGAGTAAGGAACAAAAACAAAGATAAGAAAGAAAACAATTGAAAATATGTAGTGTATTGCTCTGGAAGTACTATTTCAGTGATTGTGCTGGGTCATGCTAAGAGAATAATTGAAATTTTAATCAAAAGAGACAGAGTCTGTAAAACAAAGACATGAAACAAAGACACAGACAAAGATACAGACATGGGAATCTTAATCTGGTTCAAACTGCAGTCTTAACCTTGTAAAGAGATCAAATTTTAGTCTTGTGTTCCAACTGTTGCCTCCCTTAGAGTTTTTAAGTGTTTAAGTATTTTGTGTGAGTGTGAGGGAAAAACACACCTCTCCTTCAGGATGAACAAAGCTCCCAGCTGGACTAAAACAGTGGAGGCAAACACTGCCAGCACCTCAAATCTTTCAAACCTGGAGAGAAAACAAGAAGGGTTATTTATTCATAGTGAGACAATCATCAATACATATCACCAATAGCTGCTCAAAGATGCAGAGACCCTGGGTAATGGGGGGTTTACTTTAAATACAGACGTTCATACATATATGAAGTGCCCTAGATTTTTAATGGTGCTTGGTCCTGATGCAAATATCATCAAAAATCTCAGTATTAAGTGTGATTTTGACATTTAAGCATTGCATAAAATTGCTTGCAGTTGCAGAAGTGATTGACAGAACAAGCGTGAAATACTTCCAAATACTCTGCCTTTGTTGCTAGCAGTCTCCATGATATGTTGTGTCTGCCTGACTAAATGCACAGCTCTCCCACTTAGCTGTACTGTAGCATTTGTATGATCACCATTAACACAAAATTGCATTAAAGATGATGTGGATCAGCCCATTGTCACCTAAACCTTATCTAGCCACCTGAATAAGATTAGCTGCTACCGAGGTTTGATTGTAGAGAAAGACAAGTCAGTCTGCTTTCCTTGCAAATCAGCCAAGTTAATAAAAGCTGACAATTAGAGGTTTAAAAAAACTGATTTACTTCAGAATTGTAATTCTTATTTTTAAGCACCAATCTCTCTATATGCAGTGAGGCTGCCTGTACTACCTATTTCTGGTGGATTTCAAATTACAGTATGTTTGATTCCGCACGTAATTTGATCATACAGTCATATGTCTCTTTTTCAAGTCTATATCGGTGACTCACTAGATTGTCAAATTTGCATTAGTATGAACAATTTGTTGTACTATAATAATGTGTTCTGTTGTTGTGATCTATGTTTAAAAATTGTGTTGTGTCAGTGGTGTTGTGACCTTTGTCAAGTGAATCGTAACAACACACCCTACTTCTATTTAAACACCTGTTCTCTATTTGTCAATTATGTTTTGATGAAGACCCGCTGGATTTGAAACTCATAGACATCCCTTTTGAATCACATCTGAAAGCCTTGGATCTTCAGTTTCAACTGCCATCTCTACCACAGACTCTATTTGTTTCAATCTGGCAAGTCATTTGTTCATTTTTTACTGTTTTAATGTTTGCCTTGTTTTAGGTTAGCTGATAAAAAGCTACAAATAAAGGCTAAAAATGCATTATCTGGGACACATTTTTGATGATTTCATTATAAAAAAAAAAATTAAATTCTCCTTAGAGCACAGCAGACTGGAGCAGATGCTGAAACAAGCATTTTTTAGATAAATGACAGATAATCTATAGTGAATCAGGAATCGGTTTAAATAAAAGTTAATTCTGAATCAAACTGTCTCCAAGAATCGGAAATAGTTTTGGAATCAAAACAACACACAAGACATTGAAATATCCACATCTCTAATGATAACACATAATGAACTGCTTAAATGTGCATTTTTTTAAACTAATTTTGCCAAAATGGCAGCGTCTGTATCAGTAAGTTTGCTATCACTTTAGTGACTGAGCTACTTTACATGCTTGTGAGGCTGGGAATCAAAGTGCCTCAAACACCCTTGTTTCACAGTCTCGAATACGCCAACAGACATCATAAGCAGACACATCCCACAGTTTACAGACACCGCTGGATTAATTTAAAAAATCAAACTCTTAATCTCGGAATAAAAATCACACTACACCCATAAACTTGTGAGCTTATTTTTAGGGCACACGTCCTCTCATGAGCAATAATGTTTTAATGTGATATCAGCCAACCTCAGAAGTTCCCTGTTTCTTGGGAAAGGGACGGGTAAAGGTAAAGGTGAAAATGGCAGACCTGAAGCTGAAATTTGAGGTCTGCTCTGTTCAGCCCTAAGGAAATATTTCTAGAACATGAATGCTTTGTCTGGGGTAAGCCTGATGTAACTATTTCACTTGGAGCGCAGTGAAATCCAACCAAATATCGACCATTGAGAAACCCTACAGATAAAATGATGGTGGTGTAACCACCTTGCAGACGAAGCACAATGAAAGACCAGTCTTCCATTTCATCTACTACATTAATTTATATGAGACAGGGCCAACGGTTTATTTTATGATTTTCAAAATACAGAACTAAAAATTTCTGTAATCTTCTCAACACTGTTGCATCAAAGGTCACATTCACCTGCACATGAGATTTACACTAACATTTAAACAAAAAATTCTATTTTGATCATAGCTAAAAGCATCTTGTGGGCATTACTGAAGTAATGAGCAGCATGCTACAATCTGCTGCTTAAAAAGCATTTGTTCATACTAAGTCATGGTCTGAAGCAAGCTTTGTGATTTCTGCTTAATTCATCTTAAACATTAGCCAATGTGGTGTAACTTTTTATTATCCCCCCAGTGTCTAAAGCATTAAACCTTTCATGATATAGAGCCGTCTGCTGCACATGTGAAACATATACAGTGCTTAACAAATTTATTAGAACGACACCCAAAGTAGGGTTTACGCCACAGCTGCCCTAAATTAACAGCATTGGTAATTACCAAAATCATTTTTGATGTTTCTGCAATGGTTAATACACCAATATGTAGAAGCTCTTTAACCCAAATGATATTTTTAATGTTAAAATATAATTATTATTGTTATCCATGAATTTTCAAATTTACTGATTTACAAAAAAAATTATAAAATAGTAAAGCACATTATTATTTCTTGATTAATATGTCAAATTATAGTTATTTACTTGCATTCCTGAACAGAAAAATTTGTTTAAGTGGTTGAGTGTTATGCTTGATTAATTTCTAACTTCTCAGAGAAGCCCAGTGAGCCGGCTCAAATTTGGGTATAAAAAGGTGAATTCAGTTTGAAATTCCTCATTCCTGTTCAAAATGGTAAAACGTGGAGAGCTCACTGGAAATGAAAGAGTCCACATTAAAGCACTTCATGATGCTGGATGGTCTCTGAGACAAATATGACAGGTGGTCTAATAAATTTGTTAAGCACTGTATATGACCAAAAAACAAGCCAAATCCAAAAACAAAATGCCAGTATATAGTTGTTACTGTTCCTGACCTCCTGACCTCATCACAAGGTCAGGGGGTCGATCCAGGATGAGCCGCTTTGTCTCAGTGAGCGGTCTGCGGGGCTTATCAGGGTTAACGCTGATGCTGACTGTCAGTGATCTGATGCTCTGTCTCACTGCAGAAGCTATAAACCACTAAACTAAGAGCTTTTGTGCATGCTAAGTGAAGTGCATTATAAATTTATACACAGCACATTGTCACATACATGTAGAGTTTGAGGAGGGGGGGCTTAGGGGTAACATTTTATTCTGTAATAAAGTGCATCACACTGATCTGCAGATGTAGAGCTAAGTGGATGATTTCTCTTATGGCCCTTTTAATGTTTGCAAAAGTGGACCACCTCTTTAATGATAAAGTTTTGGATTTTCAAATTTAGATTAAGATAATGCCATAGTACTTGCGTCAGTAAAAAGCTATTATTATATGGAATATACCCATTAAAAGCATTTATCTAAGTCACTCATTTTGACATGAAGTCGCAAAATCCATTCAAATTCAATTTTTATAACATGAGACAGAGAAAAACATAAAATAAATCAAAATATCCATGATTAATCCTGTAACAGTGTATCAGTTGTTCAAAGCATTAGCAAAGGTTGTAAAAAAAGTGTGTGTGTGGTTGTGTGTGTGTCAGTCCTTCATCTCCACTAAACATAGACAACCTATTAACCTTTAGGTGTCTTCTCATTGGGTCACTGGTCGGACAAATTGTTTTTTTTTAGTCACCACACACACATATATGAGAACAGGACCACGTCTTAACAAGCTTTGCCACATACAAACAGACACACCCTCTTTCTCTCTTCGAAAAGCTTAGTGCCCGTTGTTGCCTGATCGCCTCTATACCACTAGGTCAAAGGTCAAACTCTGTACCACCAACAGCCTGTTGATAATCTAAACAGGCGCCACTGAGAAATCCTGCCGTCTGCTGGAGACTGGCACGTACAGGGTTGTAGTGAAGTGAGGTTACGTCTGCTATAACACTAGTTTTTGCATTTAGTCAACAAGTCTAAAGTCAAGAAAATATATTTTGTAAACTGATTTAACACTACAACAGTAAAGCAGTTTTTATACCGAAGCTGGTTCATAAGATGTGGCTAATGTTAGCAGAACTAGCACCACCTGCTCTCTATCCTCTTTGCAGGTTAGAGTCCATATTCCTGTGCCAGATATTATCACTCAATGCTTCCTGACACAGCTTCTGGACAACTTCATCCCCATTTTTTACATTAACAAAAGTGTGAAACCACGCTGTTTCTATGAGAGGCTATCAATGCAATCAGTTCACCACATCAGGTTAGAGAGCATTGTAATAGTAGTTAGTAGTTAGTTTTGCTGAAAGACAAGGATCAGCAGTGGTAACTTATTTTATTTGCATTTATCTAATTAGGAAGAGTGAAAGATGTGTACCGAACAAATACATGTGGGAGAAGTTAATACACGAACAGGAAATTGAGAGCACAACACATGCCATCCTGGCAGCTACACATCCACAGCAGATGATAGCGACAGCCTGAATATTCCCAGATAAAAGTCTCTTGTTTGGAAACACTTTATTTCCGAGTAAAATACAACAGTGGGCAAAGACAAGGATGAGACAGAAGTATTTGTGGCATTATTTGGCAGTTGCGTCACTGACACTGCATCCAGCGGATCAATTAAAGCACTGCAACAAGGAGGAAAAACAGGGCATACTGAGCTCAGTTTGGCTGTTAAAAGGCCTCTTTCAGGCAATTTCTGTTGGGAAAAAGCATTAAAAAGGATTTTAAAGCAGCTGATCAACAACCATATAAACTGTTGAGAAAACAGGGTTTTAACATCTATTAAAGTTAACTGAGCCAAATGGAGGATTCTAATCCTCCACCTTTCAGCAAAAAGTCTTACCAGCCCTTTATGAAATTACCATAATTCAAGGTCTCTCTATTAAAACACTGGTGCTCTGGTTATGTGGTTTTAATTTAATGTAAACACAGGGCCTTCAACTATCGACCTCAGGGGAGGAGGAGAGAGGGATTCTGTCATGAAGATATCAGACTGAATTTTGGATTTAAACACTACAAAGACAGAGCTAAAATGGACAAAACAGGCTATATCCAGGATGTGCCACATGGATGTAAAATAGTGATGCAAATACTACAAGTTTGGGGTCCGATTTTAATAAGAAACCTGTTATTTTTAATAATGTGCCTAGTTGGAACATTCATTGTACTATTTCCAACTGAAGTTCTCTGAGTATCTCTTAAAATGTAGAAGCAACATAGATTTTGTAACAAAAATATCCCGACATGAATCAATATTGAATCGAATCGGGACCTTGTGACTCGCAGTCAAATAAGGCAATCAGTGGCAATTCCCAGCCATATTCTCCTCAGATTCCAGACAGACTCCATTCTCTTTATACACTCGGATAAGCTGTGAAATGTGCTCCCAAACTTTGTAAGAGGTCAAATCAGTTTAAAAAGTAATACAGCATGTAGAAATTGTCATGATTGATGTTAATAAGCTTACTTCACGGGCTAACCAATAGTTGTATGATGATGTGTTCAAGGTCAGCTGAGAAATTTGAGAGTTACAGGAAAGGGTTTAAATACGTCAATATATCAATAAATATAAATAACTTAGTATTTGAAGCATTTGAATGTATTTGAGTATTTGTGTTCACTGAAGACCTTTTGGAGGGATGTTGCAGCATTATTCCTAATTTAAATGTAATTAATTCAGCCTATTATTTTTATTTTAAATGTAAAAAAGCTCCAAATTTAGAAAAGGAAATTCTGTGTTGTCTTTGCTATAATTACCGTATCAAGAACATACAGAACTGTGGCTTCAAACAGAGGTACGTACCGAATCAAATTGTTCCGTACTGCAACATCCCTAGTAATTAGTGATTGAGGACTGCCCTGATAGATTCCTTCAGCAGGCAGAAAGAATGCAGATACAGCTCTTGATGCATAGTTACCAGACTTGAAACTTCACATTCATGTGATTAGCTATAACCATAAAGCATCAGAGGTCTAGGGTAAATGATTAAAAATAGTATGGTCTAATTAAACCTAGCCAAGGAAATATTTAAAAATTGAGATGCCAAACTTGAGAAAAAGCTAATATGGAAGTGGATCAGAATAATTCCCAGACAACTTGGATGTGCTTCAGTGAGGTTTAAAGACAGTCAAAAGCTGCTGCTAGATAAACTGGGCAATCTGCTCCGTTGTTCTGCTTGCAACAATCAATTACCCCACACACACATACACACACAAACAGTACGCTCAAATAAACACACAATGAAATGATTCCACACACAAGCACAAAACATACACAAACAAAGGCATTATGAGGGTTAAGTGAAGCTTAAAATCAGATTTCCACTCAGTCACCACTCTCCCACACCTCAGGGTCAAAGGTCGCCTGTCAGCTGCACATACGTTAGGTCAGTTCACTCACATCCACACACAAAAAAACCTTTTGCTGTAGTTTGGAGAAGCTCAATATTTTTCAGCTGTTCATAATTCAGATGGCAACAACAGAAAGTTTTGTGTCAATGTTACATCTGTGTTAGGACTTATTATAGGTGCCTCTGTAAGTCCCTGTAAGTGTGTGTAGTCACTGGACAGTGGTCAATGAGAGTGTATACACAAATACAGATGGAGATTTGACCTTCTGACACTGATATATAAATACAGAGTCTGTCCGTTTCAGTGGTGGTGAAATTGATACTGAGGGTTTACCAACCACAGAAATTAACACAAGATGGCATTATTTTCTATTTAAAAAGGTTGACATTTGAAGTTTTTTTTTATTTTACTTTGTTTACTACAGGATGCTTGACACCAACAATTTAACTTATCCAGAATCAGAGTAACCTGACACCAGATGGATGTGTTTCACACATCCATCTGGAAAACCACTCATACACAGCATTTGGGAAAGGGCAGAGCCTTTGAAAAAAAAAAAAAAAACCAGGGTGTGATTGGATGAATGTTCTGTCTGTCACATCTTTATGGGCCAAACAGAGCAACAAAACATGTGGCCTAGCTGCTATCGAGCTGCACCACTACCAAGGACTAAACTCCATAGAGAACTGCATAACGCAAACCATGGCAACTGTAGACATGTCAGTACATGACTTCTGTCGTTTTTGAAAAGAAAACAACTCACTGCTGTTCTTTGTTCTTCCTTTAATGAAGAAATGTTGTCAAGTTCTGATCAGTGGCGCTCCAGCAGCATCCATGCTAATGTCTTCTGCCATAACTGCACTGGTAACTTGTTGCTGCTTGCGGACGTCATGACTCTACCGCGCCTGAAAGTACTGCCCCTCATCATTGATTGGTCCTGTTACTTTCTAACCGGGACCAAACTGTTCAGATGGTAGCTTTACAAGATGGATTCACCAGTGAGAAACATGGAAACAGGCTTATCCATCCATCTGCTATACAGGGTTAGAATCAGAGAGCATAGGTCTGGAGGAGACTGAAGACAAAGTAAAGACTAACTATCTTGTCTTCTTTTCAAAGCTTTTCAGGCTAAATTAATTATGTGTCTAAACACATCAAATTTAAACGACGACCAGCCGTTGACTTGCACTGCTGATGTGCTACTTGAGACTTGACCTGCACTTGCCTCTCAAAGCCTTCAGACTCAAAGTTCAAGTTTACTGTCCCATCAGTCAAGAAGATTTCATGAGTTAAACAAAACTTTCAAATTCACCCTTCTACAGATGCCAAAACTAACTCTGGGTTCAGGTTCTTACACTGAGGTGCAAACTGTTCAGTAAATTTCACCCACTTCTCTAGGAACTGTGTCTAGATTCATTCACTGCCTCTTCACACTACTTGAGGTTGATCAGTAAACAGTCTGATGACTTGTTAGCTCAAATCAGTGCCAGGATTTCTTGGATGGAAACCGACGACTGGCTTTCCATTTCAGTAGCAGTCAGAGAGTCGGTACATCTGTCTGCTGAGAGACAGTTTGACTGTGTTTAGAGGGTCACACAAAGGCTGAAACCTGGCTCGCTTCAGTGGTCTGAACACAAAATAAACACATTCTGCTGTGATTTGATCACAGCAAACAGGCTGACTAACTAGCCTAAATAACTGTATCGTGTAAGTGTCTGCAAAAGAAAACATTCAGTTTTATCAGGTCTGTTTAGAGGAGTGATGCTTTCAACTTTCAAAACTGTTTAGAATTCTATTTTATTTGATAATTCAGAATCTCCTTTTCCTGGTGCAGTCAAACTCTGTAGATTTTCATAATGTCACGAAGCCTGTCAGCTTGCTGAAGACACTTCACCAATTTGCATCTGTTCATAACATTGTGTTTATTCTGCCAGAAATTGTGCATGACAAAAGATTAAATTACCACGCAGATATCAATACTTCATTTCGGTACTCCACCACCAAAATATGACCCTTAGCCAATCCAAAAAAGGTGTAAGAAAGTGTTATGAAATCTGCATGAATCATTTCAGCATAGCTACAAATGTCTTCAGTTTTGCTGTCTGGAGAAATGTCTCAAAGTATCAAAGTACGATACTAAAGTCTGTGGCTGTGTCCAAAACCACACACAAATTCCCTACTCCCTATCCACTACATAGTGAGCAGCATACAGTGGACTATGTAGTGGACTCAACTGCGAAACACAAAAATGATTTCAGACACTACTCCAGCCGCAGGCAATGACGTCATCACCGTCTCACAATTAAAAAGTTTAGCATCAATGGCTCATAGATTCCGTCCTGTGCTCCTCTTGTTTGTCCATCATGTTTGAGAACTGCAATGCCTGATGGTAAATACTGCTGGGCTAGTGACCATCAGTTGTTCACTACTTTTCACAATGCATTGCAGGATAGAATGAGTGCACTATATAGTGAATAACAATGCTTACTCAGAATTTGGACACCACCACAAAATGGCATAATCACTATACAGTGATTAGGGAGTGATTTCAGACACAGCCTGTGTTATTGTATTTCTGCAATAAAATATCCTGTCTACATTAGTGCAAGTAAGCTGTTTGACAGATTTCAGAGGTCAGTCTTCTGTAGATTGAAGCTACTCATGATGAACTCACCCAAAGGAGTAGACCTGGCTGGGTTTTTTCATGGTCACCCAGGAACTGATGAGACAGGTGATCAGGCTGAGAGAGAAGAGGAGTGAAGGAGAGAAAAGAAGGTAAGAAACAAATCAGTTATTTATGGCGCGATGGAAAGAGTCAGAGAGATGCTACTGATGGAAATTAAAATAAGTTTGGGAACTGCTTTGTAAAATTTGGAATCTGGCCTAAAACTGGACTTAAAATCACATAGTGTGTGGCCACTACTCTTCAGCTGAGTGTAGTTAACTTCCTGTTTGGGTACAGACCTGCTTTTAATATGAAAGAAAATACGGAAACTTTGGGTAAACTGAAGATTATGACACGAACTGAAACAACATCATTTCATAATTTAAGATCTCTTTTTCTGCTCTAATAGACTCATTTGTGCACTTAAACAGTCAAAACAATGATATTACTCACCTAAAAAGGTCGAAGATGGTGAGGTACGTGTAGGCAGTTAAGGCTGACATGAGGAAACAGAGAAACAAAGGCATCATAATCAAAATTCAGGTTTCAGCATTTAAAAAAAACCTAACCCAAATCAGTCAGACATTTATCAGTAAATTCACCATAAAGATGACGACAATTGATTTCAACCATTCAAGTCACAAATATTTCAATTTGCAGGTTCTTGTCTTCACTCTGGTTAAACAAAATGCTTCAACCTGGAGAGAAAACTTGCTGTCTGATGCAGAATGAATGTAACAGATTTCAAAAGATGACAAAGAACCTTGAGCACAAGCATACAAAAAAGTGCACTGTCAATGCACTGGAGGTGGAATCATTTTAGAGACAAAAATATCTGATTGTGGTTTAGTGGGGTTTAGAGTATGACATTAAGTAAACTATATATTGTGTTTCTGTTCTTACACTTGAAATTATTGCACATTCTTTGTAAATCTTATACAGCCTTCTCTCATTTACTGCATTTGAATCAACTCTTAACTTCCTTCAACTGCATTATAAAAAAGCTTTCCCTAAAGCACCAATAACGATTTTTATCCAGATCTGAAGAGATCTGCCTGGTTGACTGACAGTATTAGCTTGCCATCGGATCAAAGGGCCAACAAGCTTTTTTTTTTTTTTTTTTTTTTTTTTACTGAAAGTTCCTGTAGAGGTCATTCAGTTAGTGAGTCACTGAATCAGGTAGTCAGTCAGGCTTTCACTGAGTCAATCACCAGGACAGCCACCTGGCTGACAGCCAATTAGCCAGCCTGCACATGGGTAAGCTGAGGGGTCAGTTAGTCAGTTAGTAGGCCAATTAGTATGTCAGCCAACAAGCCAATAAACTCACTGCAGACCCCTGTGTCTGTTTGCCTGCTTTACTGCATGTCTGTATAACTGTCAGTCTAAATGCTTCCCATCTCTCAGTAATCAGGCTGTGCTGTCTGGGATGAAGAGAGTGGATTAGAGCAGCTTTGTGTTCAGAAGAACATTTTGTTTCCCCACCACCGGCGTTTATGTTGGCCAACCTGACGGCGTGTAATCCTGACAGAGAGACCGGAGGCAATGACCGGGAGAGACAGGCACAGAAAGAGAGACTGAGAGAGAGAGGGAGAGAGCCAGAGAGAGAGAGAGAGAGAGAGAGAGAGAGAGAGAGAAAGATGGAGTGATACAGCGACAGGCAGCTAGAGAGAGAGTAAGAGGAGGACAGATGGGTAGCAGGAAAGGTCGAGGCAGACAGACAGGCAGTGAGAGAGAGTTTAGAAGACAGATAGACAGGGTGACAGACATAAACACAGACAGGCAGGCAGGGAGAAAGTGAATGAGTGAGAGAGTTAGAGACAATCCCGTACACTGGCAAAAGAGGAATAGATAGTAAGTGAAAACATCGAGGAAAACTTCTGGTTAAACAAAAGTGCAAAACTACAATTCAAACCAAGTACAAAAAGATATTTTTCAACCTTTTTTTCTTGGTATTTAAAGGGCCACTACACCCTAAAACAACATATTTCCAGATGTGGCTCGGTACATTACACAAACAAAAGTATTCAGTTACCTGACCATTACACCATGGGCTGTAATGACATTATATATTCAAACACATGTACTTTAATATGGAGTTTGGCAGCTATAACAGCCTCCACTCTTCTTGGAAGGCTTTCCACAAGATTTCTGTGTGAATCTATACCACTGATGTTGGATGAGAAGGCCTGACTCACAATCTCTGTTTCAGTTCATCCAAAAGGTGCTTGATCGGTTGAGGTCAGGGCTCCGTGTGGAACAGTCAAGTTCCTCCACACAAAACTCATCAAACCATGTCTTTCATAGCCCTTGCTTTGTGCACTGGGGTACAGTCATGTTGGAATAGAAAAGGGCCTTCCCCAAACTGTTGCCACAAAGTCGGAAGCATGGCATTGTCCAAAATGTCTTGGTAAGCTGAAGCATTACAACTGGCCTTCACTGGAGATAAGGGGCCTAGACTAACCCCTGAAAAACAGCCCCATACCATTATCCCTCCTCCTCCCCAGCACAATGCAATCAGGCAGGTAACGTTCTCCCTGCAGTCACCAAACTCAGACTCACCCGACTGCCAAACAGAAAAGCACGATTTGTTCATCACAGAACATGTTTCCACTGCTCCACAGTCCAGTGTCATGTGCTTTACACTACTCTATACTATGCTCAGAGATGTGAGGGCTGCATGCAGCTGCTCGGCCATGGAAACCCACTCCATGAAGTTCCTGCCAGACCGATTTTTTCTTACATTAGTGCCAGTGGAAGTTCAGAACTTTTCAGTGATGGAATCAGCAGAGCGTTGGTGACTTTGACGCACCACGCTCATCGGCAGTTGTGGACCACACTCTGGGTTTTTACGCGGTCTTCTGCTTCGTGGCAGAGTTGCTGCTGTTCCTAAACGCTTCAACTTCCTAATAATGCCAGTTAAAGTTGACTGTAAAATATCCAGCAGGAATTAAAGTTCACAAATTGTGCATTGCAAAGGTAAAATCCGTCACAGTACCACACTTGAGGTCACTGAACTCTTCTGAATGACCCATTTTACATCACAAATGTTTGCAAATGGAGTCTGCATGGCTAGGTGCTTGATCTTTTACACCTGTGGCAACCGGTCCAACTGAAACATTGGAAATCAATAATAAACAGGTGTGGCCAAATACTGTTGTCCATATAGTGTAACATATGACTTAAAGATGAGGAGAAGCTGGGTAAACTGACGAACCACCACTGAGTTAAGTATGGTGTGAAGAAAGACGTAATGCTGCTAGTTTGGACTCAACTGCTTACTTCGAGACTCTGTCAGTCTGTAAGTATTGCGATACCATATATTGCGATCTTTACCATTTTCTCAACAGTTTCGCTGATTTCTCATTACTCTTGCCCTCATGTTTATCATATTTCTGCAGTATTTTATTTCCTTGTAGCACATCTTGCAAACCTCATATGTCATGTCCATCTCATTCATGCCCTGCTTACATTCCTAATGTCCTTCCCCTGGTGGTGCCATGTTTGTTGTACTAACTTCCTCCTGTTCTATGACAGTCACCTTTGCTGACCTCACCAGACAAACATTTTTCCAAACTATTGATTTTATTTTCCATTATTATAGACTTCGGGCTCTGCAGATTTTTGCAGTAACATAATGCCTAGTTAGACCTCATCCTCAACTGACACATGCACTGATTTAAGTTTCTTCATACTCTCTTTATATGCCTTTATTACCTGCCCTGTTTTATTTTTCTTCATTTCTTTTGCAGAAACATCCCTGTAATGAGCTTTGAGATAATTGTAGTGGAGGGCAGGACTTACTCATAAAGGTTAATCAATGTTGCTATTTTGTAATCATTAGAGTTGTTGTGTTTTATCTACAATTCTATACTGTTTAAAGTCAACTTCCTTTTGCCATATCCTGCTGTTATTTTGATATGCAGCGGGTCATCTTCCCATTAGGATCAATGAGGTTCGATGTCATCTTGTTGTGTTGAATCAAAAGCTGCAGACAAAAACAGCAATAATAACACAAACGCTGACATCACAGTGACCCTGAAACAGGCCCACGCCAAATCAATACCTGGGGTGAAATTTCCCTTCGCTGTCCTCGGATACATTTACATATACACCACAATACACACATGCACACACACAGGTTCAATTTCTTTATAAATCTCCTGCTTACAAACACTGACACCCAGAGGACGTGTGGATGTGATACCACAGCAACAAACACGGAGGTTATTTTCCAAAACACACAACAGGATACACAGAGAATATGATGCACATCTTAATAAAAACAGAGAAACAAAGAACACAGATCAACACATACAGAAATAGAGACATGCAAGGTTGCTCTACCAGGGCCTGATCTCAACACCCAGAACAGAATAAGAGATTAAAAATTCATCAAATTGTATTGGATCTTATATCATAGTAAACCTTACTCCCTCTTTCCTTTTACTTGTCTCTCTCATGACAAGTTGTAGAGGGTGATAAATAACAAAAAGAAGGGAGGAAGGAGGGACAAACCCAAAGCTTAAGGAGTCAAAAAGACAGCAAGGGAGGAAACAAGAAAAACCAAGGGAACGATAGATGAGAGAGAGAAATACGAGCATGAGGATGAATATTTAATGCTGTCTGCAGAGCAGCAGCCATAACACACACACTGCACTCAGGGTAAGCACAATCACTGTTAATGTGGTCACAAAACACATAGTCATTATGAAATTAATAATGTGTTAATTGTGGGTCAAAGAAACCAGCCAAACTGAAAGCATGTGCTGAAAAGACTCAATTTGAAGAGGTGAACTTCCTTGTATTTAAACATTCTGTGTGTTTTTTTGTCTTTATTTTGATAGGACAGCTAAGTGAGACAGGTAAAGGGGGGGGGGGGGGGGGCACATGCATCAGGATCCTGATTCCACCAGTCTTAAAAACAGCCCAATAAGCAAAGCTAAGCCAACTTGTTTTGCCATTCAAATGTTCATCTGTATGTTAACTAACCTGTTTTTATCCAATCATTCTTTCTAACTAAGGATGTACAATATTATGCGTAGCACTGGCATTGGCAGATATTCGTTAATAAAGTAAGTTACTAGTGTTTGCAGATATGAAAATTTCTGCCGATATATAAAATCAATATTTTGGCAATAAAATCTGCCTGTATCAACTGTGAATATTTCCCTACCAAATAAATAAAATAGTTGAGTTTTAGGCCAGGCCAACAGACCTACATCAGCTGAAGTCGTTTTCTTCATTCACAATCATTCTTAACACTCAAGTCTGTTTTAACCATCTGAACCTTTATCTTTTTTTACCCACTATCTCGCCTGGACTTTTTGTCTTAAAAGAACTTGTAAAACATCAACCTTGTGGTGCACAGTCAAGCTCTAATCATCCTTCTATTTTCAGGACAACAAGAGCTTTTACAGTATGTTTTGTTGCAGTAACTCACTTGAATTTTAAAAGACAGTTTCAGGACTATAAAGAGAAAAAGACAAAACTTCCATCTCTTGGAGGTTAAAAAAGTTCAAAAATAATCATACTGTGACAAAAATTATTTCAAGTATTCACATAATTATAGAAAAAGTCCTTGTGCTTTTATGCATAAGCTGTTTTTGAGCCATTATTCCAAGCAGTTCCTGTCTGTAGTGACATACAGGGTCACATCACAGGCTCTCTGTCTCTCTTTCTCTCTATTATGAGCTATTCAGACTGTGTCTTGAATGAGCTTAGTGAAAAGACATACAAAGTTTGGCAAAGGTTGTTAAAGCCCGCCACAAAGCTTTGTGGGAAGACAATAAGGTGGATTAGCATGCTAAGCTGGCAGCAGAAACAATTGAAAATGGATTTCAAAATAGATAAAGATATTCAATATCAGAGTTACTGGTGTGGATTTAATCTTAAAAGATCCCAGAAAGTTCCCTAAATTCCAGGCTTGCTAGAGAATCTGCCATAAGTGCTACAAAGGCATGGATAGAGTCATTAGAACAGCAATACAGAGGGCTTCCAGAGGAAAAAAGTACGCAAATATGATTTATTGTTCAAAAGTTGTTAAACTCTAAATTGCCTGTGTCTTTTCTTGTCATGTACAACAACGTTGGTCTCAGAGGGTTAAGCTGGCTAACCACATGCAACCCCTGTGGAGTGGGTCCATGGAAGAAAATGCCAGCAGCAGGTTTGACTTACTCAAACCGGCTGTTACAAAACAATTTTTTTTCAACTTTTGGTTTCTGAGTGTTTTGAATTGATTCAGTACCTGAGAAACTCATGTGATTCTGAGATGAACTGACTTTTTTTTACACGGCTATAGTTGCATTTTTAGGAAACACTCGTGCAGGTGGGGTCAGAGGAAACAGGAACAGGATCATCAGGTGTCAGGTTTAATTTTTGCCAAGCTTATGGTTCAAGAAAAGTAAGTGAGTGGGTCAGAACTTTATCTGGATAAATTATGTTTGTAATAAAGAGAATACTATACTAGTAATACTCAAAGAACGCAAAGTACAGCAATGTTATACATGCAGCAGGGCTGGCTTTACGTGATGTAGGATTTACTGATCAGAGCGCAAATACGTCACAATGAGGTATTTGTGTCTTCTGTGCTAATAAAGATTATAAACAGAATATTAAGTGTAATGCTGTTATGTCAAGAAAGGGATAAAAAATGTTTAGTTGTGGGAAAGTCAAATTTTTCTCATGTTCTTCTGACTTAATGAGTTATACAAACACACAAACATACAAAAACAAGCACACACATTCAGATTGAGGAACAGGATGTGCAAACCACAGCAAATAGCAGCTTAGTGTCACTGGTTCCGGTAAACAGTAAACCGAGACCAAGATCAAACACTTACACACTCACACCCACAAAGACACACAGCACTGGCACACACGCAGTGGGTCGTGGTGTCAGGTCAGCTCATGTGCACTGCAGATGTAAACTAAAAGCTTCTATCGAACGCCTCAAATGCTGCGGTGAGGAGGCTCCCCCAGGGAGAATGAGGAGGAGGAGATGAGGAAGAAGATGAAACACTGTGAGGAGCACAGCAGGATAGAGTGATAGAAGAAGAGGATGAGAAAGAGGAGGTCAGGAACACTGCCACCACAGGCTACACCAACATACACAAAAAATACTTGACAAACTCATACAAACTTAGAGTATGTACACAGCACGACTATTATATACCATGAAAACAAACTAACTCACACACACAGGTATTTCATTCACTACTCCATCACTGATTTATTGGTAAATTTAAATAATTGAAAACAAATTGTAATTGTAAAGACTTTTAACAAAGTGGACCAAACTTAATGCAAACATCATGCTGGCCCATCAATGGCCCACACAGACTGTTTGTCATCCCCAAATAAGAAGAAGCTTATGTCGATATGAAACCAGAGCAGACTAAAATGGATTCTCTTATCTACTCATGGGATTTGGGAGGCAGCTGGCAGTGACATGTTAAACCAAAAGCACTGCTACATACCCCACCCCATGCCCCCTGTGCCCTGACCCTTTACCCTGCAAACCCCCTGCTGATAATAATCAATGTAACATCATCTGTTGAACAAAATGGCTATTAGAAAAACAAAGTGGTGGTATGTTAAGGATTCTGCTGAATTAGGTTCAGTTTTAAAATGGCTTAAACAACTGTTAAAAGGTGTGTTCAAAAAAGAGGAACTGACAGAACACTGCACAAATTGATTTTGTAGAAAGCTGGGGTAAGCTAAATGTAAAGTCAAGGGTGCAAAAGACCATGAAGACAGAGAGCAATAGAAGTCTGCTTTTTCAGTTTGCTCCAGTTTCTCAGGTTTGAGGATTTGCTGTTTTATTTGGTTTTACATCATTTAAACCATAAATCTCTTTTTGGTTTGGAACTTTAGTCAGAAACCATTTATGATTGGTTTCACATTTATAGGCCAAAGCTTAAAAATATTTATAAATAATACAAATGATTGTTGTATAATGCTAAGTGCTTTGGAGGGGGTTGTCCCTTCACAATTTAGGATCCCATAGGAGCAGACTCACAGACATCATCAGCCTGTGTAGGTGAATGAGCCGTACTGAGAGCAAAGCAGATGTGGTGGCTGTTTTGGGAGTAAGAGAAGCTGATGACAAACACACAGACGCAGACGCACACAGGAGTGTGTTACTGTGAGTGCTCTAGCTGAACTGAAGGGCCCGTGGGACGCACTGCTTCACCAGCTGTGTTCTGACACACAGGAACATCGAGGGCCTGGGGACATCCCACACACACACACACAGACTTATACGCATCCACACATCCACAGATCACATGTGCACACTCAACCAACTAATGAAAAACAAACTTATGGATATGCACAAACACATGGTGATGACGCACATGATGAAATCACAAAATCAAAGACAAGCCTTGTTTACATAGGTCATTTTTAACAGATCAAATCTGTCTCAGTATTCAAATATTATCATTATACCAAACCGCTGTTCACTGGCCATTTTCATGTTCTAATAAATGAAAAAAAAATTATTTGGATGAGGATGAGGAGGAGAGAATATGAAGGAGAAAAATAGCAGGGAAGTGAGGAGGAGGAGGAGGAGGAGGAGGAGGAGGAGGAGGGTGTGTTTATTGGTCTGTGGAGCAGACACTTGACCTGGTTTCTCAGCTCCGCTCTGGGACAAAAAACAGCTGGAAACGCACTCACACACACAAAAACACTGACTCACTCAACAGTTACACTCATTCAGAGGATTCACACAGACACACAGGCAGCCACCTCAACCAAAAATACACTAGGAATGGGAAGTAATTCAGTAAAATTATTCATACTACTAAGTTTTGCATTCTCCTGCACAAAATGTGCGCTCCTTTACTGAGGAACTGATAGACACATAGTCTTTGAACCATTACAGCCCATAATGTCACATGCCTTGATTAAGAAACATATAAAGCCTGTTTCCCATGTAATACAACTTGTTTCCAGTTTTATAATATCCAAACCCCAATTACAAAAAATTTTGGAACATTGTGTAAAACAGAATACAGTGATTTGCAAACCTTTTCAACCTATATAAAATCAAAACCAGCACAGAGACAAGATTATTAATGTTCAAACTGATGGACTTAGTTTTTTATGTGCACACAGTTTGAATTCATACCTGCAAAACTTTCCAAAAAAGTTGGGATGTGTGTAGAAAAAGACAAAAAAACACCTGAGACATTTTACAAGTTAATAAGGGTGATTTGCAGCAGGTAAAAGTAGCATGATTGGGAATAAAAGGAGCACACCTGAGAGTTCACAATGTTCACAATGTTCACAACCAACAATGGCACAAGGTTCTCCACTTTGTGAAAGACTGCTCAGATAAGCAGTCCAACAGTTTTTCACTGTTTCCAAACATGCACTAAACATGCACATCTAAAGAATTTACCATTTATAGTCCATAATATCACAAGTTTCAGAGAATCTGTAAGTCTCTGCACAAACTGGATAAGGCCGAAAAACACTGAATGCCCTGTAACCTTTGATCCAACAGAAGGTACTGCATTAAAAAAACACATCATTCAGTGATGGATATCATAAAATGAGCTCAGGAACACAATGGAAAACCATTATTAGTTAATACAGAATAGAGTTGGGTCTCCAAATGTCAGTTAGGACTCTACCATGCAAAGCTAAAGCCATATCAACAACATCAAGAAGTGGTGCCAATTTCTCTGGGCTCGAGCTCATCTGAGATGGACTGATCTAAAGCAGACAAGTGTGCTGTGGTCTGACAGCTCAACATTGCAAATTATTTTATGAAATAATGACTGTTGATTTTTCTGGACTTAAAATGAAAAGGAACATCCAAATTGTTATCAATGCAAAGTTAAAAAGCTAAAATTTGTGATGGCGTGGGGGTGTATTAGTACCTGTGGCATGAGGTAACTTGCACATCTGTGAAGGCAACATTAATACTGAGAGGTACATACAAGTTTTGGAGCATTATCTGCTTACATTCACACATCTTTTCAGAGATTTTCCTCCTTATTTCAGCTAGGCAATGCCAAGCTACACTCTGCATTCGTTACAATAACATGTTTTCACAGAAGAGAGTGCGGGTATTAGTCTCCCACTGAAAATGTATGGTGCATTATAAAGCAAGAAATACAACAGAAGCCCTGCTCTGTTGAGTAGCTTAAAATGAACCTCAATCAAGGATGGGAAAGAAATCCATTCTTAACAGCATAAAAATTAATGTCTTGTGTCCTCAGATGCTTAAGGTGTTGTTAATATAAGATAAGGCCATGTAACTCAGTGGTAAACATGCTCATGTACTTCATCTTTTTCAGATGTTGCAAACAAAAAATTAAGAATATCTATATATTTAAAAAAAAAATTCTGTTTAAACACTCAATATTTTGTTTTCTACAGTATTCAACTGAAAATGTGTGAGAAAGGATTTGACAATTAATGTGTGCTATTTTCTTTGCATTTGACACAATGTAATAACTTTTAAGGATTTTGGGCTTGTTTGGGTTTATTTTTATCTAAACACTCATTGATAAAAAGAAATCTTAAATGCCAGGACACACACATGCTGTGGAGATGGAGGGAAGCCCACCCATCAATCAGCTGGGAGGAGAGGAAAAGACAGGAGATTGCAGTCAGGTAGACAAGTTTTGGTAGACAGACCGAGGGAGAGAGGAAAGAGAATGTGTGTGTGGGTGGGGGGTGTGTGTGTGTGTGAGAGAGAGAGAGAGAGAGAGAGAGAGAGAGAGAGAGAGAGAGAGAGAGAGAGAGAGAAAGAGAAAGAGAGAGAGAGAGAGAAAGAGAGAGAGGTGAGTTAAGGTGAGAGACAGCTGAGAGGTTTGTGTGTGGGTGTAAGTGACACAGAGAGGTGGGCTGTCTGTGTGTGTTGGATTGAAAAAAGAAGCAGACAGACTGACGGACAGACACATCAACACCCAAACTGCAGTGTGTGTGTCTGTGGTTGCTTTGAGTAAGACAAAAAGCTGATGACTTTTACTTTGTAAAAGGGCTGAAAGCTGATCTAGTTATCCACTGCAAAATTTGATATGGGAGGACTGGCTTGACTACATGCACACACACACACACACAGTTGTGTAGGATCATCATCAGCTTAGGTTTCAGCTACAGTGCAACAAAGGCTCTGCTTAAACAGCACTAACACACACAAAAAGCCTCTATGTGCACAAAAAAGAGGAAAAAAATTAAGAACAGACATTTTCAAAGAAAAATAAATAAAGTAGAGCCCCATTCAAAATTTTAAACAACTTTAAAAGACTGATAAGATGACACACTCTTCATTCTGTCCTGGCAAAAAAGACATTCTATGTCTTGGACGCAAAGGCCAAATAAATAAACAAATACCCACCAAAAAAACATTGATGGCCAAATTTTTCAGCTGTAAAATATACCAATTAACTTATAAATAAATAAACAGTGAATAATTACATTTTAGATGTATAAATATATGACATTCACACAAAAAGTAGGAACATTTGTGTTTAATATATTAGTTCCTTATTGTAACAGTCTTCTAGACAATAAATCTTACACCATTGGAAAGTGTGTTTATTTCCCTTTTAGATGGTGCCTCATTTGGAAGGAATATGTATTTGTGGGATGAGCAGCAGAGCTGGGCATGTAGGCTGTACCCATTTGCCAAATCTTCTTGCCAAACAGCTTATTTTGCTGTTGCTACTGACTCTTGTCTTTAACTGCTGGTACGCCTGACAATCAGGTGTGTGATAGGCCCTGCTTCAGTGGTCAGTAGGTGTCTGCTCCAAGAATCGGCATGCTGCATTTGACTGATCTGGATAGCCCCCGTGTGACAGGCCAACTTCAAGTTGGTGTTCACAAAACCAAGCTGCAGCATTATTTGGAGTGAGCCCTAGTACCATCACCAAACTGAAGACTAGGATATTCATTTTTCATACCGTCATATCCTCCCCAAGTTTTACCAGGGTATATGGTTTTACTGCCAGGTGTTGCATTATTTACACCCATCTACAGGCACTTCCTTCATACCTTTAACAAAATGTTACAAGTCTAAAAAAAGAAGCAACGTTTATGAGGCAGCATGTACAGGATGGAAGTGATTTATAGTTGAAGCATTTTTTTATACTTAAGTAAAATGAGCTACATTAGGAAAGAGGACCAAATTAAGTTTCTTTCTTGTTCCTCCCCCTATATAACACATACTGTATGCACCTTTTCTTCCTTCCTCCTCCCTCACTTCCAGTTCCTCCCAGACAGGACATGAGAAATAATAATCAACTAGTATTATTAAGGATCTGGGAATATAAAGTAATTTTCTGTCTGCTTTCAAACAGATCAAGATTGGAATTAAAAATTAGGAAGCTTATAAAAAGTTACAGAATGCCTCAGCTCCTAAATAACCAACAAGCACCGATTAACTTCATCTACATTTCACATACAGGGATATTAAGTTTGTTTTTTTACAAACCATGCAATGGTTTTAATTGTTAATAATAATAATAATAATATCTTGGATTTATATAGCGCCTTTCAAGAAACCCAAGGATGCTTTACAGGAACACATATACATGGACAAACTATGTGAGCATAGGATGAGTGTAGGGTGGTTTAGTGAAGACTGTAGGCTGTGGTGAACAGGTGGTGCTTGAGACATTTTTTGAAAATGTCCAGAGATGAAGTGCTACGAATGTCTGCAGGCAGAGTGTTCCAGAGGGTGGGGGCTGCAGCACTGAAGGCTCTGTCTCCATAGGTTCGGAGTTTGGTTTTGGGCATGGAAAGTAGGCCAGTGTCTGAAAATCGAAGGTTGCGGGATGGTGTGTATGGATGGAGGAGATCAGAAAGGTACTGGGGAGCCAGAGCATGGAGAGATTTGTATGTGAGGAGGAGGACTTTGTGGTTGATACGGGACTTGATAGGGAGCCAGTGGAGGTGGATGAGGGTCGGAGTGATGTGTTGCCAGGGTCTAGTGCGGGTGAGAACTCTAGCTGCAGAGTTTTGGATGTACTGAAGCCTGTCCAGGGTTTTGCTGGGAACTCCAGACAGGACTCCATTACAGTAGTCCAGGCGGGAGGTTATGAAAGCATGAATGAGTGTTTCAGCCACAGAATCAGGGAGTGATGGTCGGAGTCTGGAGATGTTCTTGAGATGATAGAAGGCAGATTTGGTGACAGACTTTATGTGGGACTGGAAGGAGAGGGTGGAGTCCAGGATGATGCTCAGGTTTCGGACCTCGGAGGACGGACAGATGGAGGTCCCGTCCACATCGAGCATGAGATCTCCAACCTTCTGCAGCAGCGCTTTGGGGGCCACCACCATGAGCTCTGTTTTATTGCTGTTGAGTTTGAGTTGGTTAGAGGTCATCCAGGCTTTGATGTCGTGGAGGCAGTTTACCAGGGAGTGCGGAGGGAGCTGAGTGGATGGTTTGGTGCTGAGATAGAGTTGGGTGTCATCTGCATAAGAGTGGAAGCTGAGACCGTGTTTGTGAATAATCTGTCCAAGGGGAAGCATGTAGATGGTGAAAAGGAGAGATCCAAGAACAGGGCCTTGAGGCACGCCCTGGTTAACTGGGGCGGGGGGTGAGTGAGAGGTGCCGATGGTAACAAACTGTTTTCTTTGTGAGAGATTTGAGTGAAACCAGGAGAGAGCTGTACCAGTGATGCCAAGATGGTGAGACAGGCGGTCAAGGAGGATGGTGTGGGATATTGTGTCGAAGGCAGCGGTTAGGTCAAGGAGAATGAGGAGGCTGATGTGTCCAGAATCTGCAGCTGTGAGGAGGTCGTTGGTTATTTTGATAAGGGCGGTCTCAGTGCTGTGGTTAGTGTGAAATCCTGATTGAAGAGGTTCATGGAGCTCATGGTTGGACATGTCTTGCTGTTGTTGGATGCAGCACCTATAGATATTCATAAACGATCCTCTTTAATCATTTTAACTTGAGAGAGGACCATGCCACTGTGCCAGCATTGTACCAGCCATGCACGGCCATGGCGCATACATATGTGCCATATACAGCATATGCTCGCGTTCGTTGTTTGCCAAATTAGCCCAACATCATTAACATTTCTGTCGTCACTTTAAAAGCATCTTCACTCAGGCAGTGGTGCTGCTGAAGGAAAAGACACATGCTATAGAGGAATTTATTATATATTCATTTATCACACAGCACTGTCTTAGTGAGGGTAATTACAGCAATACCATGTCTATTTTTTAATACGCCAGCATACGGTATTACTGACTTTTGCAGCATCAGCATTTAGCAGACATGGTTAGCTAATAGCTGATGAAGATGGTCAAACATTAAAAGACCATTTCTACACAGTTTTTGTAGACCAAACAAGAGCGAAACCACCAGTAAGCTGAAATGTTTGACTGCAACATTCATCAAGTTCACCCCCCCCCCCCAAATGGTGTGATAATCCTGCTCTGTGCTTGGCCAATAATGAATGGCATTAGTTTACTCTGCTAACCCAGGGGTGGAGGAAAAAAACAATGTAGCTTTAAGAAATTTTGTTGAAGTGCAAACGTTTTCAGCACTGACTCATATTCAAAGCATGTGGTAGCGTCAGGTTATTGGTAGCATTTACATTTTAAATTCTGATCTAGTCAATACATGCCCTGCTTCTCATTCAAATAAGGATTAGGTCATCCTACTTGTAAGACATTATTAGTTTAACCCCAACCCACATACGACAATCTGTCCCATGATCTAACTAACATGCATACAGAGGGCTGGACGTCAGGATTGGAGGGTCTGCATGAGCTGCACAATGATTATCTCTTTCAGCAGCTTCACAGGTCAACAAGAGGTTAACCGCCTCAGCGCTAGCTAGGCATGTATAGAGTCCATACGGCTCTGTGTGTGTGCATGTGTGTATGTGTTTGCAAACATGCTGACAGCCAAGAGGAGAACATGGAACAGATTGTTGTATGTGTGTGTGTGTGGAATACTGAGTGCATTAACTCGTCTGTTAAGCCGTTAGCCATGATCTAATGGGGGCACAGCAGTGTATGTGCGTGTGTGCGGCATGTGTGTGTTTCCATGCATGAGATCCTGCAGCATGTGCAGGAACATGTACAGTATGTATATATGAGGCTTTCTGTGCTTCGGTGTGGCAGTTGGTCTAGAACTTGGTATTATGCTCACAGAGGGGGGTCAGCAGGGACATTTACGTGTGTGTATGTATGTGTTTGGGGTGTGTGTGTGGGTGTGTGTGTGGGTGTGTGGGGTGTGTGTGTGCGTGTGGGGGGGGCTTTCATATAGGTTATGCTTCATTTAAAGTAACGGTAGAAGTGCACCGAAGGCGTTGGATGAACACATCTTAGCAAACGCAGAGAGGGCTCTGACTGTCCATCCTGCACTGAAACAAACACAGAAATTATTAAAAATCTGAACTGCAAAATAATGAGCTGAAAATAATCACAATAATTCAAAGCCTGCAACTTAAGCCATTAGCTGAAGTCCAACATGATCATGTTATATATACCCCTCTTAGAACAGTCCATCTCAATATTAATCTAACATTATCATAAGACCTACCCACATTCTCCATGGATAATGTATATTCTTACAGAACACGTTCTTCAAACATTCACTAGTTTTAAGGTTTGATGTTTACAAGTTGCTTGTTGGTATTGGTCCATGTAAATACACCAAACACTTACCAGAAAAAAAATCTTCTGTTTTAAAAATGGACAAGATTTTACTTAAATCTAAATAAAATTTGATCTTCAAAGCTACTGTAAGGAGTTTCTGGCTGCTAAAAACTGAAATCAAGTGCGGACTCACACCACGCAATCCTTAAGTTACCCCGGTATGTTTCGCAGCCAAAGTCCAGTTTGTATTACCTGTGTGCAAGTGCTCCATACTGTACTCAAGCATGGTACACTTCCTTAGCACCGGCACAGATGACAGGGGTAGGTTTCAGCAGTATGGATACTCATGCACAGGAAAAGGTGTGGTGGACAAGACTGTAAAGCTGCAGACTCAGTGTTGTTCTCAGTTATGCTGATTCAGATCACACTTCTTCTAAGCAAAGCCAAGCATGTGTCATATTATCTGATGACAATATGTACAAGAGGTAACTGTGCTCAGGCCTGGAGCACAGGCGCTGGCTTGGTCTAATATGGTGGATGCTACGAGTGGTGAAGGGGAACAGAGAGACAAGTTTCAAGATTTTTGAAGTCTCCAGCAACTTTTAATGTGACATGCGGAAGCCTTTTGGTTTCCTGTTGTCAGCAAATGAGAAAGGAGACGGACAAACGAGAAGCAATATGCAGACACCGCCATACTGCAGTGACACACTTGATGGGGAATACAAGTAACATAAGGAGCCACTTGGCAAATCATCACCCTGAAAAGATTTGCAGAGATGTGAGGAGAAGAATCTTACCAAGCCAACACTGTCAAGGAACCGTTCATGATCATACTTCCCCACAACAGCGCTAGGGCTCAAGAGATCACAAGGTGCATCAGTGAATGTATCACCATAGACCTACGTCCATTTTCGGTGATAGACAATGAAGGTTTTAGATGGTTAGTAAACACTGGAGCCAAAGTACAAGTTCATATTTTTAAGCCTAATGCACACCGGCTGCACTTTAGCACATTTTGTGATGTTTAAAGTGCAATTGTTGTTTAATAAATGCCGATGTCACTTTCTTTCCAAGTCTGAATTTGTTGTTTGGGTTTATTTGATAAAGCAATTAATACCATACTGTGATCCTGTGACTAAAGTATTATCATACTGTGAGAATTTGATCCCATTAGATCTCTACAAACTACACCGTTAGTTTGAAGATTGATTATTTCTACTTTATTATTTTGAAGCTTGCTAACCAGTCACAGGTAGGGAATTAGTCAGAGCACTGTAGAAACAGCACTTTTTAAGGTGTCCATGCTAAAGATTTACTGTGAGTTCAGACATTTAAAAAAAGATCAGAAGTTTTTGTTATTAAAGATGACAAACATGTACAGAACAAGAATGGCAAGAAATAAAACGTGCCTTTTTTTTCCACAATAGGTGCCAAAAAATAAATGGCAATAAATAAATAAATAAAAAGGATAACCACCAAAGTTAGTCAGAGGAGCTTTAAGTTGTAATTATCTAGATTAAATACTGGTCATATAGAGAGTTCCTACTCTTGTTAAGGCATGTAGAATTGGTTTTTTTTTTTTTTTCTTCAAGCTATCGGTATTAGAAGATAATGGCTTAAAAGGAATATAATGGTGTTGGTAGATATGAACATTTCAGCTTATAATCACAGCTGATATATCAGCTATACATATTAGCAATATAAATCAGAAATCAGCCTTAAATATTGGTAGAATGTACAAATATACCATCAGGTTGAGGTGGTGGTTGCCTAGAGCTCTACCAGACTGTCTACTTCCCGCTTCTCTCCAAGTTACGCTTGACTCAGACATTTTTTGGACAGGAGACATTTGGCGCTCTTTACAGAAAAAAGTTGAGTATTTATTGTGTAAGCATTCGAAAAATTAGTTAGGAATTATATGTATATCGGCTACATCTGCAAAAATTCAATACTGTGCATCTATAGGCAGAGCTGGGGGTGGCTTAAAGGGCTTAGGCCATGGATGTTTTCTCAAAAGGACTGAATCTTTCAGGTTTGTTCAAAGGATAGTACTGCCTATGGTGTTTTGACAGAAAAATGCAAAAACTAAACATATTAGAATTTAAAAAATGGACTCTGCTGATCACAACATGGACATTTCATTCTTGAAGACAAACAAATATATAAGCATGTATTCAAAATGGCTGACCAACAGAGCCAGTGATTACCCGATTAGCAACAATTTTCCAGGGCACATATCCCTGCATCCTCGACTGTTTGGGCTAAGCCGTGTTTATACAAGACTTCCAGTTATGCCCTCGCATGCATCCCTGCTCTGGTTCTATATTTGTACTTCACAAGCATTAACAAAAAGTTATAAATGGTCAGTAGGTCAGCAGGAATGTAGATTTTTACCATCCCCTTTCTGCAGTATTATTCAAGTTGAATCAAATAATACAGCAGAGTAGGATGAAAAGATGGTGTGTAGAGAATATACTGTCAATATAAAAGGGGCAAATGGGTTTGAAAGAAAACTAAAGAGTGACACAAAGTATCTGAAATGTTTACCCCTCCTCTTTAAACACTTGCTGACTGGAGATTAAAAATAAGTATAAATCTAAAACATGTCTACATTCATTGAACGGGACTCTGTTGACACTAATACTTTGGAAGGATAAACAGATTTTTTCCTGCATGTGCCTGTGGACAAACCATATTTGTGTATGTGTGCTAGTCCTTCTATGAGGTGTATATAAATAAATATGCATAGCAGATGTAAATGTGTGTTTCCTTAGACTAATGAGGTAGAAGACAAACACTGAGCGCTCCACATCATAGGAGTTCACAAACAGCTGAGGGCATGAAGAGATCTCATTGGCCCTGACGCACACACACATATACAGTCATAATAAGGTATATAACAGCACATAGAAGTAGAAAACAGACAGTGATTACTGTGACAGTGTGATGCATCGACATTGAAGTAAATACATTTAATGGACCTCAGAGCAGTCTGTTCATGTGACAGTAGAGTAGAAAGGACAGGATGTACTCAGACAGCCTCAAGATGGACACATTAACACTTATCTGTACATGTACTACCACAAATCCTACAGGAAATACACTGATATTTGAAATATTGCATTGCCCTGTTTACATCGTGTGTGGAGTAGAGTGCATAAAAATGCTCCTTAAGTAAGTCTGCTTATCAAAAGTAGCAGCACAAAAACTCTTTCAGTGCTTAAAAAACTGTGCTAATGTGTTACTATGTGTGGTAAAGGTAACTAGAGTTTAAACTGCATTAGCTTAACATGCAAACCAGAACTTCTAGCTGTAAGATTAATACGGTCAAATAAAATAATATGGATACCTGAGTAAAGACACAGGTGGGCATAGTGTGAAGCCACATTTTCATCAGGAGGTTCTGTTTGATTGGGTACTGTTTGGTATGGTTCGGTATGCAAAACCCCAAAATAGTTTCCAAAGATACCCAGGCTGTCCCGGCTATGCATGTGACGTTCCTGCTGCTGAGTTGAAGAAAGGATGGGCTGTAAAGCAGTAAAAAGCTTTATGTCATCTGACAAGTTCTGTTTTGTAAATAATTACATCTTAACTATCTTGATCACAGACAGATCATCAGCTAATGGACTTTGTGTACAGAAATGTTTTTAAACACTGAAGTACGTAAATAAATATATCCAGTCTATAACAGTTTATACAACATAATATAAAAGTTTAAAGCTGTACTAGGAGAATTTGTCACTTTAAAAATTAATCAAAGGTTTATATGATGTTAAATCAAACATTACGTAGGAACTCCTGGGTACGTTGATCTTGTTTTAAATTAGGCTGCAGCCTGAAGTTATAAATATAAATATATTCAATATTAAAAGTTATATAAACATGTTCAACAACCGCAGAGCGATCTTTTTATAGGTTTTATTTATTTAACTTGTATTTAACCAGGTTAGTCCCACTGAGATCAAAGATCTATTTTTCAAGGGAGACCTGGCCAAGGTTATCTAAAGTAAGAAGCAGATAAATAACTAGCTACAATACAGGGAATCAATTAATCTAAAGCTTCGTATTTACAAAACTTTAATATTAATTTACTCTCACATTCTTTCCTGGCGAACCGAGCTAATGTGTGCCTTTAGGCTCTGCTTCATGTTCTTCAAATCAGGTCTAAATTAACATCAGGAAACTTGATTTGTGGCCACATAGCAATATCCACAGTCCAGGAAACAGCCTGGATCTCTGTCAAGTCCAAATATGTCTAATTTAAGTCGATAGTTTTTCTCTCGTTTTCACCCACTCCTCATAGTGCAGACAGCTGTGTTTGGTTTTGTAGCCCGGCTGACCAGTAACGTCAAGCGCTGAAAGTGGTGTCAGTACAAACCCCTATAGTTGTGAGCATAGCTCCACTTTTTTGGAACACATAGATAAGACTAGTATCCCTACGGAAGGGTACCAAAAAGTGGGACAGTAGGTGTTGGTTTTTGGGACTATTTCCAACTTTTAATACATGGAACTACAAAAAAAGTTTGCCGTGCCGTACCAAACAGAACCGGACCGCTTGGTGGAAACAACCTATAAATGAGTGAGAGCTGCAGTCCTGCCAGTCCTGGTGAATCTGAGTGAAACACACTTCCTACAAGAGGATGAATCTGACTGGTAGTATTGAGACCGGGTCGCTGTCTGCTCCTGCTGTTCTCACTGGGGCCGAGTATTGACAAGGGTGTCGCCTTCCCCCTGTGTTCGATACCTCTGTCCTCCGCTTCCTGTCTGCACGACACCTGACGCCACTGCTGTGAGTGTGTGTGCATGTGTGTAAGGCTTATTCTGCAGTATCTGCAGGCGGAGATGCTGGGCTGGGATAAGGTTGCATGTTGTGCTTTTCACCGCAGCATTTTCCTGAGTGATGGAATCCCTGAGAGGATTTAATGTTGGTGGCAGACATGAGCCTCACTCACTATAAACACTGCTTCTCACTAAACAGCTGTCTCAATGTGCATCTGTCGCACTGCACAATTGTATGCAAGGTTTTGCTGTGTTTGCTTGGTTTAATCATAAATGCAAAAAAATGTTTATTGCCAATCTTTATCTGTAAAGCGCACAAAACAGTACTTCTTAATCTAGAGCCTGTCTTAGAAAAGTTAGGGATTTTTTTTCCACATAAAATCTCAGGGGAAAAAAGAGGGAGCATATGCGCAATTGTTCACACAGGAAGAGGAGCAAACAACAACTGACCCTCTGTCCTGATTTAACTCAGTTTCCTAGTAAAGAGTGAAAACATACTAAGCTTTCTGAAGAAGGATTGAATGAAACACCTGAAGAGGCTTGCTTTGCTTGCATGCCAGCAAGTGCTTGGTCAAACCTGCTTCTTGTATAATGTGGTTTTTGAACACCTGGCAGTAATATCGCACACTGTGGGAACATTTGGGGAAGGTTTAATGGTATTGCACAACTGTAGCTGGTCTGAAAACAGATGGACCATTCAGCAATTTTAGGAGAACAAAACTGGCTTTAGTTTTACAGCATGGCTGAAAACAACAGCTGCCGGTTAGCACAAATTTAGCCATAGCAGCTGTTTAATCAAAAATGGGCCACATTTCTTTAGTAAAAGACAAGAAGAGAGCTACACTGAAAACTTTTCTTAGTGGAGGAGGTCTTTTTGCTCTTCTCCCAACTGAGTTTGACCAGCTGGCTAAGCTGAACAGTGACGAAGTTCTGCCCTTTCCAAACACAGACCATCAACTGTTTCCCAGATAGATGCGAAAAATCCAATACAATGGATATGTGAAACAGCCTATCTGGCCTGTCACGTTAGTTTAACTCATCATCCAACTCAAAATCAGCGCAGATGTTCTATAGCCATTAAAATCTGCAAGTACTGCTCCCTGTGTGAAACTTTGGATGTGTTTGAGTGAATGAGAGCAAGCATGTGTGTGTGCCTGTGCATATGTGTGTGTTTTAGCCTCCTCAATATGAGCTTGTCACAACATCTAGAGTGAGGCCAGTGGACGGTTCAAGTGAAGCAGAGAAATGGTTTTAAGTTCTGCTGCTCTACTCACACAGCCCATGAGATAACACAAACACACTTTCACAGCTAACACACACTGAGATTATGGAAGCTGCTGACAACTAATACTTCATGCATGTATTCAAAATTTCTACGTCCCAAATCCTTGGTACTTGATGATCTCAGGGCAGAAAACACAAAACTGAGTCATACATGTTCATCCAACTTAACTGTGAACATTAATTGTTTTTTTCTACTTAGTTAAGATATTCAACTTGTTGATCAATGAAGTAGAATATGTCAGTAATAACCCCAGATATTTAAGAATAGCCATGGTAACCCCTTAAAAGACCATTATGAAAAAAGGCTGCAGTGTAATGTGCGCATGTTTATTAGAAAGCCTTTAGTGTGACTGTTTCCAGCAGCAGCACTGCCTGTGTTTGAGGATGCTGTAAAAGTGATGAAAGAACACATGTTAATGATGTAGGCCTCATATGGTAGGGATGCACAATACTATCAGCATGCTATTGGTACCAGCAGATGTGACAATTTCTGACGATGTTTCTAACCAATACTTGGCTCCAAAAATCTGCCTATATCAGCTGTAAATATTGGCTGTACAAACAAATAAGTTAGAGGAGTTTTAGGCTGGGCCAGCAGACCTACATTAGCTGATGTCTTTTCCTTTGCTGGACTCATTCTGGTCTTGACCTGGCACTTTCTGTTGCCACCTACTGCACGTCGCATAGGCTTTCTTAGTATGTTTGGCCTCATAGGCCATCAGTAGCTGTCTGGAACAATGTGTTTCTTTTTTAATAGCCAAGAATCCATGACTGTGGCTGTGGCTCTCCTACAATCCAGTGGTTAGCAGAGCCTTGTTTTTGTGATTTGTTATGGTGAAGAGGGCAGGAGTGATAGGATAGTCTCCCCCATCCAGCTCGACATGTACTGCATCATAAATGTCAGTCAAGTTCTGAAAACTTATTTGGTGACCCAAAATACAATTTGCATTGACCCAGCCCTGGGTCGGGACCTAGACTTGAATGACTGATCTGTGGTAATGTATGGTTTAATAATATTTTTCTGATCTTATTCAAGATGTGAAAAGATGGTTTAATAACCTTTATGATGGACCAGAGTACTGCTGTACTGCTGAGCTTAAGGATAGTAATACATACATACTGGACACAGTCTGTGTTTATTAAGCAAGCCAAAACAGAGTCTATCTGTTTTAATTAATCAGCAAACAGACAAATAAATAAATATTGTTGAACTTAATCCTATTAAAAGCACATGTAACATTACTTCACATCATCAGATCACCTAACTACTGAATAAAACAAAGAGGCTTTACTGTGAGAAAGGTGTGACTTTTTAGACATTGTGATCTGCTTTCTTTTCACCAGAGAAGTGATGAAAAAACACAAACTGGCATCAGACGTCGACTAAATTGATATTTTAAACACCGGTATTGGGATCAGTCCTACTTCTCACAATGGTGCATCTCTTCTAAGGACAGTTCGTTCCCAGTTATGTGAAAGAACTACTAAACATCTCTGCATGTGTGCTTCATGGGCTTAATATCTACTGAGTATATATCTTCAGGCAGACACATAAATTAGAGTAGATAAAAGTCCTACATTGAAAAAAGACAAAAGGGATGAACTCAGTAAAACACAAATTTGAGCCTAAGAAAATACCCATGCACTTGCGAGTATTGAGCAGTAAAGCATTATGATTCAAATAATACACTTAGTACATTTTTTTCTCCTAATAGCAGTGTTTCTGTCCATTCTCAGCTGGGGCATGATAACCTAAACTAAAAGTCAGACTGGAAAAAGTTCTCATAGTATGTGAAAGGACAGCTTTGATAACAATTTTATGGAAAGCCTTCATTTTCTCTTCTAAACTTTTGGTTGTTTCCAATTGAAGGAGAGTTCAAGATTGCTTTTATTCCGATACAAAGCTATAAAAATAAGAGTTGTGATGAATCCTGAATAAGCTTTAAACATCTTGTTTTAAATGTAATTGGCCAAACAGTGGACATGGCCATGCTCTGCTGCAGCTGTACAAAAAAACACAACAGACACGTCACAGTGACAGATGTGTTCTCTGTGCTGTAGCACCAGAGGGTGAAAAGAGACACTGTGAAGGACTCCGGTTCGACAGCATGCCCTTTAAAATGCCATATTTTAACTGAGGCGACCCCCATCGAGCGTACACGTGCTGTATACAGACACACACACCTGCAGTGTTAGTAGCAGGATCAGCCTACACCCCTCTGGTGAGCTGACCCTGCTAACACACATTTAAAGACTCGTTCTGTGTGAATGTAGTACATCCCTGCATGTACAGAGAGTGTAGCCATCAATCAGAGTCTACTGTGTGTAGACAGGTATCTCTGCATGTCAGTGTCTCTGTCCACATCTCACTATGAGTGTTTTTCTTTGTGTCTCTCTGTCAGTTTGTGTACATCTTTGTGTGAGTATGTGCATAGAGTTAGAGTTTGAATGTGTCTATCTGCATCTATTTGTTTTACATGTGTATAACTGTGTTCTGTGTGCTCACCCATGCTGTTGGTAGAGCTGCACCACATCAGCAGACAGCCAGTGCACAGAAGGTTGAGGGCCCCAAACAGCAGGATCCTCCATGACTGAAAATGACAAACAAAAAAAATATATGTTAAAGAACAAGAATAGAAGGAGCAGAGAAACTCAACCTCTGAATCTGGACCCAGTCAGGGTCATTCATCATGGACTCAATGTGATTGGATAAACACTTTTTGTACATCAGGTATGAAAATACTACTACTGCACTGAAGGAGATAAATATTGCATTCCTGCATTCAAAGCTTGGTGGCAGTTGCTATAGACCATACTGCTACATGGTATTAAGCCTCGTCTCTTTCTTTTTTTTTTTTTTTCCTTCCTGAATTGTGCCACCTGTTCTCAACGTACTCAGATAACAGTAGGGATGCAACTAATGACTATTCCTATGGTCGACTAGTCACCGTCCACTGAAACAATTAGTCAACTAGTCAGGTGCTGTGGGTTCCCTTGATGACTTTGATGACTCAACTTTTTTTGGCCTAACGGTTGAAACTAGAAAAGCACTCAGAAAGCACAGACCTCTGCCATCAGCCCTATCTCCCAATAGTGAGGAATCCTTTAATAACAGTCCTGGATCCAAACGGTGATCTGGATCACTCCCAAAATCTAATTCGCTAATTACTCCCTCCCCGATGGGGTGGAGACATGGTGATTCAAAGCATTGGCTTCGCTGCGTGTGGAAGTCATGGCAGAGGGTGAATATTTCTCTATTCCTCCCAGCATTGTGAGTATTCTTGCTAAAATTCACTGACTTTCTCTCTGTTACGCTCCGACTTGTCACTCTATAGACTCCAAAACTTTGAATAAGTTACTCATGTCCGCCATCTCCTGGTGTAAAGTGGTAACAGCACAGACCTCCGCCATTAGCCCTATCTCCCAATAGTACAGAATCCTTTTAAAAAATTCCTGGATCCAGACGGTGATCCGTATCACTCCCAAAATCGAATCAGTTCTTCTTTATGCCCTTTCTGACATTTCCTGAAAATTTCATCAAAATCCGTCCATGACTTTTTGAGTTATGTTGCTAACAAACAAACAAACAAACAAACAAACAAACATATCCACAAATGGAGAAAACTGAGAACAGTGGTGAACCTTCCCAGGAGTCGGCCAAACAAAATGACTCCAAGAGTACAATGACGACTCATCCAGGAGGTCACAAAAGAACCCAGAATGACATCCAAAGAACTGCATGCCTCACTGGCCTCAGTTAAGGTCAGAGTTCATGACTCAACCATAAGAAAGACACTGGGCAAAAAATGGCATCCATAGCATCCTGAAAAACCGGGTGCGGCCCATTGCATCTGGCGTAAAAATAACACACCTTTGATAAAAAGAACATCATAAACATCATCACCCGAAACATACCAACAAGTCCACCCCAGAATAGCTCCAAAAAATAAATAAATAAATAAATAAATAAATAAAAGGTTTTGGAGTGGCCAAGTCATAGTCTGTGCTTAAGTCCAACTGAGATGCTGTGGTGGGACCTTAAATGGGCAGTTCATGATGGAAAAACCTCCAATATGGCTGAGTTAAAACAATTCGATGATGAAGAATGGGCCAAAATTCCTCCACAGCGATGCAAGACTCATCACCAGTTATTACAATGTTACAATGTCATTTAGCAGACACTTTTGTCAAAAGTGATTTACATCTGACAGGTAGGCAGGTATTAAATTGATTCCTTTTATATGGTGCCAGTTCCTAAACAGTATCCAAGTAGCTACTTCTGAGACAAAAATGTGTGTTGAAAGTTATAAAAAAAAACATAAATTACACAAATTCTACAATATATTTCTTGCCTTTTATTCAATACAAAGGGTATTGAAATGAAGTATCAATTTCTGAGTTGTAATTTGGTATCTGTAGGTGGTAGGTATTGCATGTGTTGGTACCGGTACCATGTCAGTACCAGATTTTGATAGTCATCCCAACATAACAGTACTAGTTAGCTATACATTTGCATTTTCTGTGACAGAAACCCCACCACACACATGCATCTCAGCCCTGATGTATAAATTCACCTGGACCAGGCTAACTGAACGCTCAACCAAGGGCAGGGAGATGCATCTTCATCATCTACCATACAAGAGGCTGAAGTAGAGGACAGTGAGGGAGAGTACACTTAAAAAAGGCCTTGCTATGTATGGGGTGAGTGAAAATATCATCTCCTGGTACCCAAAAAGTTACATGGTCCCCTGCAAATGAAAAATGCAAAGACAAAAAGCTCCTGCAGAGTCTTTTATAACTGTGCTCACAGACTGTATTCTGAGAAAAGGGTTTCCCTGACTGTCAGTCAGCTTCCTGTAGCCGACACTCTGGCAGATGACCAGCTGTCCTCTTATCTCAATCCAAACCTACAAACCGACTCGGAGCTGCTGATGGAGAGTGAGTTTCCTGCCCTACGGTTGACCTGCTGTGCTTGAGTATTTGGGTGAATTCTGGGAGTCAACAGAGTCTGGCCATGCAGGCGAACATGTTCACTGCAGTCTGAATCACAGACACACCGGCTCAAGGGAAGGTCACTTTCAGAGGATGAAAGGGCGGAAAACAGTGCTAAGAAAGAGCAGCCTGCATATCAAACTTTACAAAGATCTTAGAATTTTATGTAATCATAATGAAAGAACTTTTAGGGAATAGGCAAAATTTGTGTGCTAAGAGGCATTCCAGTTCCTGCATGTGGTCCAACTAGTTTAGACCAATTCCTCTCAGCGGGCTTTGGCAGAAAGGCAGCCTGAGTGGAGAGCAGAAGAGGCAGACTGTGTAATGTAATCCCAGAGCCCACTGGCTATCATCTACGTAGTAGAGATGCACTGATGTAGATATTAGGACCGATACTGATAAAGTTGCTGCATATCATATTTTGTTTCTTTACTTACTTTCTTAGTTTCTTTACTTTCTTGATCCCAATATGCCACAATGCAGATGAGCAGGACAACTGTCGAGTAGCTGTATAAAGCCAGTGTTATTATTACATGCTACTCCCAGCAGGTTTTGGTTTTATTAGACATAAGATGTTGATGTGCTTTTGCATGTTAATGTATATGCACGTGTGTCTGTCTACTCTGCATGTGAGAGACAACAGGATGTGTTTACAAGTGGCTATAACTTTAGTGTTCTGAATGAACTATGCACTCTACAGCACACACAGTTTGTTTTGTTGAATTTACAACTGCAGTAGGCTATACAGGCCCACTGTACCACACAAGCCAAGTTTCTGACTGATGTTTCATGCAGCCAACATCTGATGGATGAGTGACTGGTGAGATAAGAACAAGACATGATGAGACAGTGATTTAATCAAAGTTACAAAGTGAGCAACTTTATGAGAAGGTCTGAGTGCATACATGAACTAAATAAACAATATATTCTCCCCTTGGAGCATTTAATTATTTCACACTGTTACAATTAACTTATCATCCATTTCCCCTTTGATAGCTTCGTATTTTCCAGTTTAGTATTTTTTTTCTGTTATGGCAGCTGGTGCATTACACAGCTTCGGTGTACTTATCCCACAAGACAGTTTTCACCTCAACAAGAAATCTTGTTTTATTTTGATCTTGCAGGATCCCATCACACCATGTGTATTAGCTAATCCCATTCATATCAGATTAAATCACAATATGGCCTGCTGCAATTTTCAAATCGCAGATGGTGCAATAGTTCTCTAACCTGTAATTTGTGTCAAAATACCAGTTTAAAACTTTTTGCAGCAGCAGCAGCAGACACATTTTGCATTACATACACTATATTCCGAAAGTATTCACTCACCTGCTTTTACTCGCATATGAACTTATCCCATTTTTAATCCATGGGGTTTAATATGACATCGGTCTACCCTTTGCAGCTATAACAGCTTCAACTCTTCTGAGAAGGCTTTCCACAAAGTGTAGGAGTGTGTTTATGGGAATTTTTGACCATTCTTCCAGAAGCGCATTTGTGAGGTCACACACTGATGTTGGACAAGAAGTCCTGGCTCTCAGTCTCTGCTCTAATTCATCCCAAAGGTGTTCTATCGAGATGAGGTTAAGACTCTGTGCAGGCCAGTCAAGTTCATCCACACCAAACTCTGTCATCCACGTCTTTATGGACCTTGCTTTGTGCACTGCTGCACAGTCATGTTGGAACAGGAAGGGGCCATCCCCAAACTGTTCCCACAAAGGTGGGAGCATGGAATGGTCCAAAATCTCTTGGTATGCTGAAGCATTCAGAGTTCCTTTCACTGGAACTAAGGGGCCAAGCCCACCTCCTGTAAAACAACCCCACACCATAATCCCTCCACCAAGCATTTGACGCTTTGCATTGCACTTGGTGATGTATGGCTTGGATGCAGCTACTCAGCCATGGAAACCCATTCCATGAAGCTCTCCACTGTTCTTGAGCTAATTTGAAGGCCACATGAAGTCTGGAGGTCTGCACACTATGCGCCTCAGCATCTGCTAACCCGCTCCACCATTTTATGTGGCCTATCACTTTGTTAGACTTTTGCGCTCTTCTTTTATTGGCAGAAGGACAAAGAAAGGATTAGTTCAGCTTAAATGGTCATTGACCCAAAGTTTATTAAAGATTACATATAAAGTTACAAATGTCATAAACATCACCCATCTGTGTGTCTTCACCCTCACTCTGCACAGAGACAGGAAAAAGTTAGCTCCCAGAGAAGAAAAGCTCCCGAGCAAAGCCAAGTCTCTCCCTTTATCACAGTGAAAGGATCCTAAAGCACTTCCTGGCAAGGAGGAGTCCTGTGAATTACAACACTTTCTGGTCCATTGTGGCCTAGCCTCCCTAATGTATAACAAAGAGTGGTCTCACTTACATTAACCTTAGCTGTTCTCCTCAATGTATACAAAAAGAGCCACTCACTTACAACTCTAACCTTAGCAGTGGAAAAATGTTGACTATATATGGAAAATACAATGTGTTGTCTTGTAAGCATGCAGCCACCCTTCTGTGTTAACTGTCTTATCTCTCAATTGTACAATCAATTCACTGAGCTGACCTAAACCTTCACATCTTAGGCATAACACTATCTCTTACAGTGCATTTGCATTTTAGCCTTAGAAATATTTTACAACTTCATGGCTGAGTTGCTGTCGTTCCCAGTCACTTCCACTTTGTTATAATACCACTGACAGTTGACTGTGGAATATTTAGGAGTGAGGAAATTTCACAACTGGACTTGTTGCACAAGTGGCATCCTATCACAGTACCATGCTGGAATTCACTGAGCTCCTGAGAGCGACCCATTCTTTCACAAATGTTTGTAGAAACAGTCTGCATGCCTAGGTGCTTGATTTTATACACCTGTGGCCATGGAAGTGATTGGAACACCTGATTTCAATTATTTGGATGGGTGAGAGAACAGTTTTGGTTTGTGTATCTTGCAATCATTCTAGCTGCATATTTTTAAAATAGTGTACAAAAAAAAATTCTTCATTTTTGTATGTTTTCTAGTTAAATATTAGAGTTATATCATTTTGCCCAAGGACACATTGACATGTGACTGCAGGGGCAGTAACAGCTATTGCATTTCACTTTTTTATGAAGGTGGGCCTTTACCCAAACAACCTGGTTAAAGATACTGTATATTCTTGTTGTCAATGTGCATTAAGGAAAGATCTTACTGTATCACCCTTTAGGCATCATAAAAGCAACTCAGTGCTCAGTACCTTGAGTGAACTTAAAATGTATTACTTTTTGCTTTTACTTGGGTAGAGTTTTAGACCAGTAACTTTACCTCTACTTAAGTAAATTCTAACCAAAGTAGCTGTACTTTTACCTGAGTACAGTCGTCTTGTGCTCTTTCCTGCTCTGCTCAAAACTGTTTTTTTTTTGAGTTGTAGTTTTGTTTAATGAATAGACTACAAAATGTCAATATGGAGAAAAGGGGTTTTGTGTGCTGTTAGTAAAAAAAGTAGTAAAGATTATATTCATAGTTATAAAAGGAACCAACACTGGCTGTAGGAGAAGGCACAATGCAAATTGCGACCTCTGGATTTGAGCTCCATCATGAATGAATGCTTTTACTCGCTCCTTTGCCTTTGTCTGTCAGCAGTAAGTACAAGTCAAACATTAAGAAAATAACTGGTTAAAACGTTATTTTATGCAGATATATTCATTATGAGCACATCCTAGTCAGAAAGACCAATCAGATTGGATAGAGCAATAACATTTTGAATGAAGAAAAACACCAAACCGTGAGTTTAAACTGGCACTCTCAGTAGAAAGTAGGATTGAGTCTGTGTTTGTCAGACAAAGCAGAGACAAGGAGGAGAACAAGGGAACATGTACACGTGTGTTCATGCGCGTGCATGTGTGAGAGTGTGTGTGTGTGTGTCCTGAACTGTCACTTCATGTTGCAGTCATATGCCGTGGTGGGGAGCGCAGAGTGCTGTGAAATCTACAATTACTGTGGTGTGCTGTGTTATGACAGCACTGGGGCGTCTGGTGACAGTACTAGCCAGCGACAGGCATGGGAGACCCATAATGTGTGTGTGTGTGTGTTTGCTTGCACATGTGTGGGTGCACATGTGTGTGTGCACGAGCATGCCTGCGTGCACGTGTCTGTGTGTGCAAACAGAGAGACAGCGCTTGGCCCAAAACATTCCCCACCCCCCTTCACGTACACAGAGGGCCTGAAGGAGAGAGGACGTTGTTAAATCCTTGACGCTCTGCTGCCCCCATCTGTCTGTCAGCGGCCTCACCGGCTGTCCTGTGGCGTCACCGTGAGCCAGCATATTGAGGTTATATGTGACATCGAAGTGACAGAGTTGCAGCGCCTGTACAGCGGCTCAGTCACCAGGTACTGTAATAAATAAGAAGCCCATGCTGATGCCAGGACTGATTACATCATCTCTGAGCGCTGTGGTATGCTGCTGCATCATTGGGCAGCGCCAAGCAAATGTGTGTCATAGTAGTGAGCAGAGGCGTGACTCATTTTAGCCTCTGAAGACAAGAGGGAGAGCAGGAATAGGAGGTCAGTTTCAACCTGACAGGCAGGAGTGTGTGCCAAGGGATTTGTGGGAGTTTTGGACCAAACTGATACCTGAAGTGTGCCGCCACTGCCTCCTGCAGGGGTTCGCTTCTAGCGATCTAAGTGAAACAGGAAAAACGTCCTCTCCCGTTCTTTGTCTGCTCAAATCAGAGCCATCAGGACTCCGTGTCTCCAGGGCGGCTGTGTTCCCCTCTCAAAATAAACCTACTTATATAATGAATCTGGGCAGCGATGGTGGTGGCGGATTGTTAACCGGGGACAGCGGAGTTTTCTAACTCAGTTGCAGTAGCAGAAACGAGATGACGCCTGGTCCTCACTGTCATCTGTCCTGCAGTCATGTCTTTCCTCCGCCTCTGTCCATGTTCCACTTTCATCAGGACACTGTGTTCCTGCAGGAGTGTCTGATGAACAACAGCAACAAACACATTTCCTGTTCAACAGGCATTGTGTTCGACTCTAACTTTCTGTTAAGAGTCTGAAAATATGGTCAACAAAAGATGAATAAATACTAGTGGCTGTAGCAGAGGCTGACATTGTTTTACTCTGAGGAAAGTTTCTTGCTCTGTATCCACTTGTTCGCTCAGTAGCATCCAAGCGGCACCCTCCGATCCTGAAAAATGAAGCCAATGCAGAAGTGCAAAAAATTGCAATACCATGAATGTCCACTTGAGGCTGGCTGCAGGAACACCGGAAGTCCCGTCTGGACACCTGTTAAACAACCGGTTTACACACTAGAAATAAACCAGTTTACAGCCTGGTTCATAAAACCAAACGTGTCTCTTTAGCTAGTGTCTTATTGTGCTCTCACTGTTCAGGGGGTGAATGTTTTTGTACCACGACAGTTTAGATTATATTTAGGATAAACCTTACTTCGCGCTGATTGGCCCATCTCATTTGATTGACAGATAGCTCAACAGGCAGAGGCTCCCTTTCTGTCAACCAGAATGCTAGCTAACTAGCTGACAGGAAGTCACGCTTAGTGGGCGGGCTGTTAGGTTGAGCCAAAGTTTGGTTGAGACCGCGATTCCAATATGGAAGCCTCCACGGATTGGCTTCAAGAGCTGTTTGAGTCTGCCTATTGTAAGCAGACGGCTGATGTCACACGGGGTTTGTCCAATTTTTTCTACAGTCTATGGTTGCATCACATACTACATGACAGATAATTTTGAGTACACTAGAATTTCATGAGTGTGCTGGCACAATGTCTTAATTTACAGAAACTGCATATCTTTAGCCATCCTCTGGGTTTACACAGGCCTATTTTCATGGCTTGTTATGGTTAGGGAGCAGTGTGATAATCAACTGGAGTGAATGATCCTTTTTACACAGGTCCTCCTCAGCCATTCTAAAAAAATGACAGGACAGAGGGCCTCTGAAATCCTGAGGTGCTCTTTCATACATCTCTCAAAGTAGTGTATTTCCACTGTTGGACAGCAGGGGTGTTCTTGGGAGGCAAGACATGACATCAAAGATGTGTAATGTAATTCAAAGTCTAAGGTTTTTAACATATCGAACACTGCAGACAAGGGAAAGTAGTCCAACACTATGATGACTGTTTTTAATACTTGTTACTGGACATATTTACATTATCAACAAAAGAGTCAAAATTAAGTTAAAGCCAAACAGTCACTTAGGTGGCTTTCACACTAGGGGCCCGGTCTCGGATCTGAGTGCACTTGAGCCCAAAGTCTGGTTCGTTTGGGCAGTGTGAATGCAAACAAACCATGCCCTGGCAACGGGCCCGGGCCCAGGAGGTCGTCTTGGGTGTGTTTCAAGTGGACTCTGGCACGGTTCGGATGAGATGTGAATGCAACCGTGCTCGGATATGGGGCAGAGCGATGTATCAGCTTCATGACATCATCGTAAAAACTAAACTTATTTTCACAGCGCAGTTGTTTGTTCACATTTTTCCTCAATAAAGGGCGAAAATCATCAGAATCTAGCCAATAAATGGTCTGTTGTGACTCACCTTACAGATGAACACAAGTTGGAGTCAGTGAGAGGGGGTCCAAAGGCAATAAAAGTCTCCTGTCACCTCAAAAACCGCTGTATCTGTGCAGCACGAGCCCATTTAATCCTCTGAGCTGTAGAAGATGCGCAGATACGAAGAGCTAAGTTGCTGGCATCTTAAAAGTGATTTTAATCATCCATGGCTGCAGGATGGACTCTTTGCCGGGTAAAAACAAAAATAATCTTTGCTCAGGTCATGACCCCTGTGGTTGCCATGGTAGCTTCTTCTTCTTTCTCCTCCTTTGCGGGGTTGTAAAACAGCTACGTGCATACTGCCACCTGCTATTTCAGACGCAAGTGCGCCCTGGCACAGTTTGATGTCGCTAGTGCGAAAGCAAGCCGGGAAACAACTGGGTCTAATGTGAAAGCGCGCTTAGACTGTAACACAGTCACCCCCAACTAGCTGAGGCTCCAGTTAATGGCAACTACATTGCTGCCATAGAGCTCCACAACCAAGATTTAAACAAAGTATGTTAGATGGATAATAGCACATCAGCATCTCGTGCCAACAGTTTATTTCAGCAGTATTTGATCTAGAAAACTGAGGCCTTGTCCACACATAGGTGTGTGTGACCTTCCGGTACAACTTTTTGAAAACTCCCTTCAGAGTGAAGATTTGTTGAAACTCTATACTGCATTTCCAGGTAGATGAGGAAACTGGGTATTTGGCCTGTAACGTCACATTGTGTGCTGTTTTCCCATCTGTTTGACATCACGGGATGTTACTTTTGGTTTCGTGCAACAGTGGACGTAGCCAAACTTGTGCTAACTGGACTTGCTACAGAACTTTCTTCATGCTCACATGTACTAGCACAATTGCAGTTCTCGCTATGCTGATAAACAGAGACGCATGGACAACGAAGCTCACTGCAGCTTTAGTAAACACTACAAAGACACAACTCACTTCTAATGTTGGTACTTTGGATAAGACCTGGTTGATCTTGAGACAACTGTGAAAATGAAAAAGGCATTTCAGAGGAACAGTGAGAGAATTTTCCCACATAGGACATTACCACTGTCTGTGAGTAAGCAGCCCTACTTGCACAGTAAAGGATGGACTACTGTTGATATGTGTGCTCTGTACAGTAGTATTGGCATCGTCCTGTGGACATAGATGTTTGCAAAATGCTGCAGGTGGATGGAATTTGTTTTGAATGCAGATGGAGAAAAACCCCCAGTCTTAAAAATACTTACAAATTTGTGGACAAGGCTTGAGATGCTGCTGGCTGTGCCAGGTAAAACTTGCACATATTAACCACTTGACTAAAGCAATGTGTCAGCACATCCAGCATAGGAATGTAGACAGTCAGCTGCAGTGATAGCTCTGCTAACATGAGCTTCACTCAGCAAATCAATTTAGCAAGGTTTACCCACTAATGCTGTGATCCTGTGTGACATTAACACTGTTCAATTTTGACAGTTTTTTTTCTTAACTTTAGACGAGTCAGCTAAGCACAAGGAAAAGTTGTGTTTAACCAGATATGAAAGGATTCACCTGGAAACATCCCTAATATATACATGTATAACCAGCTTCATTACATGCAACACTGAACTGACTGCACAGTGGTTGTGTAACGTGATCACTGCTTCCCATTCATTCAGTTTTTTAAGATATATTTAGAGTTTTTTATGCCTTCATTTAGAGAGGATAGTTGATAAGAGTTGGAAATTTAGAGAGTGGGGGTGAGACATGCAGGAAAGAAGCCGCAGGCCGTACTTAAACTTGGGCTGCCCGAGTACACGCAGCGTGACCTAATCAACCCCAACTCATGGTGACTTTTTGTATATATATATTTTCTGCTGCATTCATTCATTCATTGACTTACCTTGTCTTTAAGTGGATTCTTTAAAAGACTATTTTTCTGGCTTTTCTGCCTTTACTTAGATAGGATAGCCAATGAGATACAGTAAATATGGGGAGAGAGAGTGGCGGGGAGGACATGCACCAAACAGCACCAAGACTGGGGATCCTTCCCACGATCAGTGTGTCAAGGACCATCACCTCTACACATAGGCGCCTGCCATGCCAGCTGAGCCAATCCGGCTCCTGTTCTTCTTCTTATTCTTATGTAGGAATGAATCTGTTCAGATACAATTGGACCTGAAAGATGACACTGGAACTAACTTTGTATTAAGAAAAATTCTTTTTGATCATTGGAAAGCATCTTATCTGTATCAATAACAGTTTTTTTTCTTTTTGCTCCTCTAGATATGAGAAACCTTATGACCCATGCAGTGCTAAAAAATGACACAACTAAAGACGTTCAAAACTATTGAGTTTCCATGTAGGGTCTAGTGTCCATATCCTCTACAGCAAGAATCTACACATGGCTGGTGCAACAAGCCTGTGTTTCTGATCAGGTCTCTACTAGACAGTAGAGCTGTAAGCTGAAAAAACAAGATGTGTGTATTAATATTTACATGCTGGATGTTGAGAACTAAATACAGCTAATTCATTTCAACATGTCATTTTATAATGTTTTACTTCTTGACAAAAATGTGATGACGACAACAGCCTCTGTACTAGTATATGGATGCCTGTTGAACCCAAAAAGCTAAACCATTTAAATGGAAATTTTACAGAAAGTTTGGCAAAAAGAAAAAAAAAAAAACCTAATATCGTCTGTCCACGCAGTTTACCCTTCAATTTGAATTTCAAAAGGAACAAATAGTAAAATCTCTGGTTACAGTGGTGCTTTAAAGACAGTTAAAATAAAACACTACTATCGTTGTGTTCTAGTTTTGCTTCTAAGCATCATGGTTCTGCTGAATTAAAGGCATAAATGTTCCTGATGAGTGTCAACATCTGTTCTGTAGGGTAACATTTGAAGGTATGATGATCATTGTTTTAATGAGAAAAGATGTTAGGAGCCAATATTCAAATCTGGATGGTAGCTTAGTTTGTACACAGTTTCTTATCCAAAGGTATTTTAGACAAATGACAAATCAGGACTTATAGTTTGCTTGTCTGATTATTGCCAGACGTGGCCCAAAACGTCATGAAAAGTTAAGCTTTGAAGACAACAGATTTCAGCAGAGTACTCCCCATCACTGACTTTGGACCTGAAACTGACTTGGATTTTATTTCTGCACAGAAACAGAAAATGGGTGCTGAGGAAGAACATCTCAACTTTCGCCCCTTTGAACTATGTTTGGCCCCTAAGCCGTGTACGACACCGTGTAATCCAATCCAAGGCTCTTTGGGGAAGCAAGACCCCCGCCAGTGTTAGGTCAAAGTGGATTATAGTACAATAACGCTGACACACACACAACCAATCACATAAAACAATCCTGTTTGAGATCCTCTAACATACATTATCACTTGGAAGCATTCCAGCTCAGAGTGTACATCTGCCCCTGTTTTGTTGTCAACACAGTAATTACATTTTTAAATACAGCTTAAGTAAAAAATAAATCCAATTATTTGAACTAAACATGTTTTTTAAGGTTAGACAAGTTTTTAAGGTTAAACCTGTTTCTAAGGTGGAAAAAACTACAGCAGTCTCTATTGTTGTGTCCTGTTTTCACAGTGGTAAATTCAGTGTTTTTTTCTGAGGTGGAATATGTAATTCATGTTTATCAGGCAAATTACACACTGCAGATTTGTTGATGTTTACACTGGTGGTATTGTATTAAATGGGGGAGAGACCCCAACAGACCACCCACAAAATGCCAAAAAAAGCTGTACTAATAAACTTGTATTCCAAAGTTGTGCTGTTGACATGCAAATGGCAATTTCTAAGGTTTAATCTGCATGTTGGAAAACAATCAGGCCTCCCAAGACCAAGGTATGCATGTATTATGCATATATTATGCATACTATGTATAGTCTAGTCAAGACTTCCAAAACCTGGTACAACTGATGACTAAAAGTAGGATATCAGACCAGGATATTCCGACCAAGAGAAGACCAGGGCTTTAGAGATTTACTCCCAAAATGAGACCCAAAATATCCATCCAATATTCCATCCTGTAACTGTACTGCCTATGAGCCGAATTCACACATGTACATATGCATATTTAGGTTCTATATACAATATGTATTGATTTAATAATATAACTGTTTTTATATTAATTTTAACTTTGTTAATCATTACTACTTTTCCATTTTTTTACCATCCACCTAAACCACTTAACCATCCTTCTGTTTGACTGAAAAAACAATTGTCTTTAGAGTATTAAAGAGGTAGTGAACATTTCAACATTTTTTTTTCAACTGTACACTGATGTATCTGACTGAACTATAATAAAACACATCAGTGTTGGTATTATAGCTGAAATTTGCACCAAACTGATAAAAGTCTGGATTTTATGGCTTTTAATTAGCTCAAGCAGACATCTGCCTTGAAAAATCTTTTCTGAAAAGGTGGGGCTTATGTGATGTAGAAACCGACCGATGGTTGGTTTCTACGTCACAAACACTTTATAAAAGGTAGAGCGTTACCGCCTCTAACTGACTTTACAATACAGAGACCACTCCCATCCTCTCCCGCCTGCACCTGCACTGTCTCGGCTCTGAGAGCTCCAGCTATAGTAACGCCACTGCTGGAGCCAATGGACTGAACAGGTAGTACTCAGAACCACCGCGGTCCACCACGACATTATAGCCTGCGTTAGGGGGATGCTAGAGGGGAAAACTCCACTTTAAAAGTTCGCTATGAGGCAGCAGTGCTGTGGGACTGTGTCCGTGTATCTCTCTGACAAGGGGACATCACTGTCACTCCCACCTCATCTGGAAAACGCCGTCCTTTTCCCCTCCCTCCTCTCAGAACCAAACTGTTCACTTTCTGTGCATTTTTTGAATTACGGAGGTGGGCAGAATTAGCTCTGAGCTGGGGGTTCACTTACACTTTAAATCAATACACTTTAGACACAAGGGAGGATTGAGGTCAGTCACAGTATTTCTAATGAGACATTATTCATACAGGCTAATGAAATGTTGTGGTCTTGGCCAGTCTTTAAATAGAACTAAGAGTCCTCTTTGTCCAACATAAAGACAAGCCTGAGTTAAAATGGAGTTCAGGTCAAGTTGAGACCTTAAAAGTGTCGAGACCAATCTCAAGTACTAAACGTACACACATTGACCCAGACCAAGCCCATGACAGTAACGTTAATACTTTTAACCAGCAGTCAGAGGACGAGGTGCCACTGAGAACTGGAATACACTCTCTCACACACACACGCACACCCACCCACCCCCACACACACACACTTAAGAGGTGACTCTGTTGGTGAAGTGATCTGTTTGCTTTGAGCTCTGGTAAAGATATGCACTGTGCTTGTTAAATTTACTTAGGAACACACACTTTTCTCTTTGATAATTAATGGAAAATTAAGACATTTTTCAACCTTTTCAGAATTTTCTTTTGTCAAGAAGTACGCTGTAACCTGTGCATCCCGGTCACCTCTGTCGGGGTGGAGAGGGTTTTCTTTATGGCTGGGACGATAGTGAACAAAAAAACGCTCCGTTCTTTATTCAGAAGACGAGGATCACCTCCCGTTTTTAGGTAAAAATTTGCAGGAACAAGATGGTACCAACATTTTTTAATGTTTTGGTTACTATAAACATGATGTATAAATGATGATAAATTGCGGCGCAATTTAATTTACTTTTGTTTCACATTTAATTTCTAACCCGTTTGTTTTAAAGTTGACCATCAGTACCAAAACACTTGTTAAAAGCCTCTAAATGGTGCAAGTGGCTGTGTTTGCACTAAAAAAGTACATAAAAATTGGGCCGCGCCAGTAGTCGAGTGGTTAAGGCGCGCACCATATACACAAGCGACCTGGGTTCAATTTAATAAAGGCACGAAAAAGCCCAAAAATCAATCTTAAAAAAAAAAAAAAAAAAGTACATAAAAATTAACATTAACTACTTTTGCTTTTAGCTCATTATTTCTTCATTGCAATCTGTAACGTAATATTGGAGGGTCCTCTAGTGGACAAATGTGTAACTACACAGTGATTAAAGCAACTGAACGTTTTACATACATATTAAAAAATGTGCATACATACTTAAATATAATTCGTAACCTGTAAAAAATAATCAATCAAATTCGAATAGGACTGTTGATAAATATTGACAGCCCTAATCTGAATGGATTAATTTTTACATAAGAATAAGAACGGAAGCCGGATTGGCTCAGTATTTACAGTAGATGCCTATATGTACAGACCATGGTCCTGGAAAGGATTCCCGGTGGTGTCGTTGTTTGGTGCCCCACACACACACACACTCTCTCTCCCCATGTTCCCTGTCTCTCTTCTGCTGTCCTCTCTTAAATAAGGCAAAAAAACAGAAAATGTTTTTCAAAAACAATTAGAGTAAGAAAATGAATAGAAATGAAAACAAAAATAAGAGATGCACAGATGCATCGATCCACATTAATAATAACTGTTTTGACAAACACTGGCCATTAACAACCGATGTGAGGAAGAACCGATGTCAGTAGCGGATGTTTCTCTGTTGTGTTGTATCAATGTAATGCTGCCATTCTGCACAGCTAGCAGCTAAATCAGATGTATTATTTTGTAGAAGGTGTGTTTTTTTTTTTTTTTCAAACTGTGGTCTGTTTTCGCGGTCAAATCCGGGAGAAATGTTGGCATTGTGGGAGTGTTACACTTAAAGAAGTAAAAAAGAGACAAACATCAGTAATGGCATCAGCCCAGACTCTTACATTTTGTGCATCTATAATAATAATAATAACAATAACAAAAATGATTATATCATTACTATTAGTATTATTATCATTATTATTATTATACATTGTGAAGCACTTTACATTCCAAACTAATTTTAAAGTTCTACAGGAATTAGATGACAATAACTTCCATTAACTGCAGTTAAGCCACAAAACATGAATAAAACATGAGGATGTATGATTATGGAAAAAAGAAGCTACATCTTAATCTACAGATAGTGCAAAAATAAAAACATCAAATGGCTTAATTTTCTAGTAAAGCATTAGTTGATTACACCATATTTTGTTGTTGGACAGAGACTATGCCTCTTCTTGTGGAAAAAGAAAGAAATTATTTCATCTTCCATCAAGTTAGGCCTTGTGTTCAAACTACATTACAGCTTACACATTTTGTAGATGGTTCAAACTGGTACAGAAATTAATTCCTAATATCTCTGGGGGTTTTTAACATGCATAGAATCACTACAGGAAAAGCTTCAGCCTGAGCAGACACATCATAAACTATACAGAAACTAAGACTGCAGTTTAAAATTATCAGTCATAGCAGGTTAGCCAAAGAGGACCAGCTTTCAGTGTATAACCCTTTGTATTTTACTTTAAGGTTTTCACTGGAACATGGTGACCTGCTAGGCAAACAGGATTACTGGAGGTGTTTGGATTCTGTTTTTTTGTCTTACACAGCCAAACAGCAACAGATTAGAGCAGAATGGGATTAAAAAACAAGGATTCTTTGGATGATAACTAGTCAGGGAAAACCAAGACAATGAAGTTCGGATAATATGGACCAGGTGGACGAAGTTGGCCAATGATCAAAAGGTAAAAGCCTCCAAAAGATAACAAGCACATGAAAGAAATATGCGCCACTAATTTCTAAAACACTTACTCGTCTATCTGAGGACACAAGTCTGAATTCCTGCAAAAGTTTCCCAAAGATGGACCGGTGCGTCCGCCTGAATGGATGAATGGTTCCCTGCAAATGTAAAAACATAAAAAATAATCAATTATCAAACCTAAATTCACAGAAATGATACAATATCACACTTAATTGGGTGTAGAAAGAGTGAGCAGCAAATTAAGTGCTATCAGAAATTATTGTTTTGTTTTCAGGAAGATGAATCAGAGTACAATCAGGTTTATCTTGACTGTGACTGTAAAGCAGAGTTAGACACAAATTGTGATCTATACTGACACCATGTGGTGAGTCAGTGTACGACAGCTAGATGATATTACAGAGCATCTCTGCAAAAAAGGGGCTGTGGATATTTGCACAAACCAAAGGAAAAAAACATGGACAGATTTCTTATAAATCTGCATATCTGATTATTATGAGAGAGCAAAGCCCAACACTGTCCTGTAACATCGGATCAGACTATTTTTGTGTCAGTACATCTTCAGATTAAGGCAAACTACAGGATTATTTGATTGCTTTTTATTTTGTCTTTTTATTTTTAAACTGTCAGAGGGTGCAATGGAGGGTTGATTGGAGAGACAAGTAGCAGACAGAGAGAGGCATGTCCTCAGCATCAGTCAAACAAAATCCAGAATCTTCCTTAATGTCCATGCAGACTTGAAGGACTTCTTTAAAGTGTATCCCCTGTGAAACAATCGGAACACAACATCTTCTCTCTCCATATCACTACTTTGTTTAAGCAACAGGTTGCAGGCACTCACTCTTATTGGTTTTCCATCAATGTAATCTCTGAGTTAAAAAAACAAATACTCTTTTTCCCTTAAAAACCTCAGCATTTTAAGTATGACCTGACACAAATCACTAAAGCACATAATATCTATCAAATATTTTGACAACTGTATGTAATCTTCCTTGATTGATTGTCAATTTTAAATCAAAACAATGAAACTGTATGAGAAAACAAATAGAGTGATGATAGAGCGGAGATAAAAGATACTAAGCCAAAATAAAAGGTGAGCACTACTGAAACCTATATAATTCACGAAACTCTGAAGGACACTCACCAAGACATATGTGTCGTGTTCATGCTTCTTCCTGTGTAAGTGGACATCTGTGGAGGAATACAGATACAATCACCCACATGCAGCAACAAAACCAGAAAGTCTGTCTGACAGAGACACAAAGTTTTTGTGTGTTCTTTCCTTTGCAAAAAAAAGTTGGTACTTCATAATGTAACTTGTCTTATTATTAGAGCGTTGTTCAAACTTTCTGCCAGTACAAAACAACATTACATATTAATCTTGCAATTTGGCCTATCATAAACTTTTAACTTATGTGCTAAAAAATTAACGTGCTATAAGACAATTTTACATGCAGTAATATCTCAGTAAAGCTTTAGGTGAACCACCATATAACATGAGACCATTAAACTTTTGCAGCAATTTATAACATAGATGCTACTGCCTGATGAAAAAGCAGCTTCTCTAGAATCAAACCACAGAACTACATCAAACTCCATTTATTAACTGAATTATATGGTTGGTAAAATCATCATGACAGAGTTCCAAAAACTTCTTAAAAACTCCACAAGTTAATATCCTTTAGAGAAACCCTGCACACATGCTTTTATTACAATCTGCATGCTCAGTGCATTTAGAAGGTATTCAGACCCCCTTCACATTTTCAATTTTGTTATGTGTATGTACACCCAATACCCAATCATGACAAAAGAAAAACAAAATTTTAGAATAGTGTGTAAACTTACTAAAAAGATAACAACTAAAATATCACATTGACATAAGTATTCATACCCTTTGCAGATATACTTTGAAATTCAGCACAAGTTCTTTACATTTCTGTCAGTCTTTGCTGAGATGTTTCTACACCTTGATTGGACTCCACCTGTGTTTAATTAAACTGACTGGATATGATTTGGAAAGGCACACATCTCTCTGTAGAAGGCCTCACAGCTGACATTGCATATCAGAGTACACCATGAGGTCAAAGTAAAAAGCCTGCAGAGCTCAAAGACAGTGTTGTTCCTACACACAGATCTGCAGATGGCTACAAAAAAAATCCTGCTGCACTGAAGGTTCCCAAGAGCACAGTGGCCTCCATAATTCTAGGCACAATCTAAACACACCACAACAGACTCTTCAAAGAGCTGGTGGTCAAACTGAGCAATCAGGGGAGAAAGTCTTTAGTAAGAGGTGAACAAGAACCCAATGGTCACATGACTGAGCTCCAGAGATCCTGTGTGAAGATGGGACAAAGCTCCAGAAGAACAACCGTCACTGCAGCCCTTCACTGATCTGGGCAAATGGCAGAGTGGCTAGAGGAGGCTTTAGGTCAGTGTATAAACATGCAAGCCCGTTTGGCTTTCATATAGTTTGCACTCCCATTATTGAGATTCATTTTATGCACTAATGTTCCATGACATAAAGATTTCCCAAACAAAACAATTTGCACAAATTCTTTATCCTATGTCAAAAACAAGGCTGAGAACTCGTTTGTTTACATCTGTCTTTAGTTTAGATTGTGTTAATATGTTTAATTTCTATTTTTACTATACAGGATTGTACTAAGCGTCTGTTCTTGTTGCTACTATTTCACCTTGAGTTTGTGTTGATTGTTTTTAACGAGACTTTCATTTCCTGCTGCGTTTCGTTATCCCAAATAAAACTCTAAGCATTATCACGAGGTCCAAAATGAATGTTAGCCCCAAGCTACACTGCAGAGCAGGGTGCCCCATTATTGTGTATTCACGGTTGTTAAAGCGCTTCTTACTGAGATGCAAAAGTCAAAACAGAGGAAGAACAGGGACTCAGACGGACACGTTGACCGGTTAGCTAGTCAAAAGACGCTGTTCAAGCCAACGTTGTTATATCAATAACAACTCCTGACAATAAACAGCCTATGAAACAGCTAAAAGTGAATTGACGTTTACAGTCAAGCTCAGAATCAGCTGTTAGCCTCGTTAGCAAAGCCGTCTGATTGATTACGTGTTGTTAGCCGTTAGCCGGTTAGCATAACAAACCTGAATCGCTGATATTAATAACGTCCACGGACACCATGTCAGGTTTATCCAGCGGTCCCACTTTCCTCTCGGTAACCCCGGACGGTACCACGTCCGGCTTTGGGCCGAACTTTCTGGGGTAAAAATCCCCGGCATTGTGGTAAGATAGACCCGAAGACGTGGACATCATTCCGTCCATCGCCATTTTGCACTTCCTGTACCCATAAGCCCTTTCCTGTGAGCTGCGCATGCGTCAGCTCACAGATCAGTATAACACTGTACGACAAATTTTATCCAGACGATCCACATATTATGGAGATCGGGTATCAGATTTTTCATCTGTTACAGCTTAAGCCCTGAAACAAATGCCCCAAAATATAGAAGTCGATCCCCTCCAGGAGAATAAATGCATTTTTGAGAAATTCAGAAGATAAGATGTACAGTCTGTAAGATAATGAGATAGTTAACCAAAAAATAATGTTTCTGGTAAGAGAAATGCATTTCTTTTCAAACCTAAGGAAAAAAAAGCATAAATCAAGCATGCACATTCTACATATGATTTTTTTTTTTAACAGAAACAGTTCAACCACTCGTTTATTTAGGCTACATGTTCTTCATGGCATAGGTCACACAATATTCAGTTACTTTCAGCTTATTCAACACTTGTTGAGACTGTTTCATTCAAACAGTCCAGGCGCAGCAGCTAAATAGTTCCAGGAGAAAAATCAGATGCAAGCTGCTCAAGTATGGCAGCTTTCAAACAGGTTTGTGCAGTTTGAAGTCATTTCACTTAAGTAATTGTCAGGAGTAAACAAAGAGCATAACAGTGGAAGAGAGTGGGATAGGCTTTTTACTGTGGTTACCCCGCCATGCATAAGTTTTTTAACCAATTTTCTTCTGTCCTGGTCAGCTGAAAAACAACAGGGATCCATTAATTATTCATTCATAAAAAATACAAAAGGAAAGAAGAGGAAGCATGACCAATCCAAGCGTGGAAATGCTGTATTTTATTGGGGAGCCAAAGACCTGCAGTGTGTGTGTGCAAACTCTTTAATTTGCATTATGTTTGTGTATATGTTTGTGTGGGTTTCAGTCACATTTTAGTGTGTCTGTTGCTTATTCATGCTGTGATGGATGGGGATTTCTTTTAGCCAAGAGGCAAATGGGGCCCCAGAGTCGAGGGGGTCTTTTGGCAGCTAATATGTACAGAAAAAAGAGCGAGAGGGTACAGAAAAACCCAATTTGAGGACAATGTAGTGGAAATGGTGATTATAAAAGAAAAGACTAAATAAAGGAAAGACTGGGAACTGTTATCTAGAGCATGACAGCAAGGCAAAGATACATTTAAAAAGAGCAAGTTAGAGAGTCAGACACTGATTTGATCATTTTATACAAGAAGTGCTTCAGTCTGCTCTGTAACATTTTTTCCATTTGGTTTCCAGCCCTGAACAGCCTCTGGTATGTGCCACATTTCTCTACCCTCATGATAATGCCTCTGTGCAACACAAGCAAACACTCAGCTCATAATTACTCTACAGCACAGTGTTAATGTGTGGGAGAAAAATGCACCTTTTAAGTGTGCCAACAACATCTGGCTCTGTCAGGGACTCTCACTGTGCAGATATGTTAAATAATAATGTTTAAATCTGCAGAAGTCAGATGGTAAACTGAGAAAAGAGTGAGTGCAGCTGTTTGTACTGTGTCAGAATCTCCAGTTGGGAATGTTCAAATCAGTTAAATAAGATTTATTTGTTTCTAATTAATGTGACATGGCAAGAAAGATCTTAAATACTTCCTGTTGTACAACAGGGCGCTCTTAGATTTAATGTTTGCATATCACCTAATCACCAGAGGTAATCAGCCTCTTATTCCTTAATAACTTTTCAGCAACCCTAAACTTCTTGAGTTTCCAGCTGTCACTGGATTTAACATGGTTTTGACTTGATATCAGTTGTCAAAGGATTACTGCAGCAAAAACATTGCTTTACATTTGCTAGGGTCTGTATTTTTTTAACCACTTAAAATCTCTTATGACAAAATTAACAGTGAATTGTTCTGAGCCATTTAAAAGGAGAGTTTGGAAGCTCAAATAGAGCTCTTCTTTTGTAAAGAAGAAAATATAAGAATCACAAAATATCCCAGTGACAAAGCAAAACAAAGCAAGGGTGTGTTACAAGAATGATAAGCTATAGGGTTACACAAAGACAGCTGTTTGTGCAGCTGCATGTGAAATGACTTATTGAATGTCTTATTTAACATGCTTTGTCATCATGAGACAGACAATTACATAAAGGTACTCAAGCCTAGTAAGTACAAGAATTGAATTTAAGATTTCCTAAACGTACAGAGTAACTTCTAAGGAGTTTGACAGTAAAATGTGATATTTCCTTGTTGGAAAGAACAACATGACAATAGATCTCCAACCAGGTTTTTCAGGTAAAGCCACACCTTCATAATAAAGGAAATTACACAGCAAAATTGACAGTGTTAATTAAACTCCATTTCCAAATACAAGCTCAAGTCCATTTACCGCTGTAATTACACTTCAGTTTAGCTGGACTACTGTCCTTGTCCCAGCACTGGAAAAAATAGGATTTATCAACGGACAATTCTGGTGCTTGTTACCTGCAGAAATAAGTTCCAGTTCACTTTGTTAAAAATGTAGCAAGCAGCCAACTGTATGTAAGTCGAATGGCAAAAACATGGGTATTTTATTAGCATTACTTATAGTCCTACCATTTACATTAGGTACAAATACAGTGGATTTAATCCTTCTGGCTGATGAGGATAACAACAGCAGCGCAACTTCTGCTGGTTATCATGAGTGTTATTTGACTTCTTGGTCAAAGTTGAAAAACTGTAGAGCATTCAAACAAGTGTCACAAACATGGGAGTGGGTTTAAATCCAGATTTAAATTTTAACCCACATTCTAATAAGGTAATAAGTACATCTTTTTTTCCATCTTAGAAACATTATCAAAGAAAGACTTTTCTTTTAACACAAAAAAACGCTGACTTTTTTAATTCACGCTTTTATTAACCAACCATTTGGATTATTGTAACTCCCTTTTTATTGGACAACCCCAAAAGTAAAAAAAAAAAAAAAAAAAAACTACAGCTGATTCAGAATTCTGCTGCAATAGTTTTAACCAGAAAGAAGAGAGATGAGCACATTACCACCCTTTTAAAAACTCTGCATTGGCTTCTAGTTTCTTTTAGAATTGATTTTAAAGTTATTTTATTTGCTTTTAAAGCTGTACATGGTCCATACATCACAGACCTCCTTTCATTTTATGTCCCTGCTAGATCCCTTAGGTCCTCGACTGCTTCACTTTTAAATGTCCCTCATGTAACTCACACAAGCACAGGGGAGAGAGCTTTCTGTTTTTATGCCCCATAACTTTTGAATTCAATCCCTCTGGACATTAGACTAACCAGCTCCAGTGATGTTTTTAAAAGAAAACTGAAGACTTCTAACATTAAGTCATTTTTACACTTGTATATTTTTACCTTAGTGTTTTCACTGTTTAACTTATGTTTTTGTATTTTATTGGCTTTTTAATATTTTATTCTCTTTACTGTATTAATTTTATTTCCTCATTTTTTAAATTTCTATTCCCAACTATCAGTTGTTCTTTTTTGTTTTTATTGATCTTTGATGTCTGTTTGTTCCCTGTAAAGCATTTGGGCTACATGTCTTATGTATGGAAGGTGCTACACAAATAAAAATAAAGCTGAGTTGAGCAGGATTGCCTTGAGGCAGGTCTTGATGAACAATGGGAACTTGTACAACCATACATTAAAACTACAAGTTGACAACAACTAAAGTTAGTGTAACATGTTTTGAATAGGCTATTTTGCGTGGATTTGGATATGCTGTGCATTGGGATTTTGGCTTGTTCTCAGGTGTCCCTTCAGCAAAGAAAAGCTTTAAAACCACCGCTGTAGAGCATTGAGCATGTTCAGTCTGCTTTAAATGAGCTGTGTTCATGCAAGTGAATTAATCTTGAGCCACATGATTCAAGTGTGCTTGTCCCATCCATTATCTATATCTGAACTACCACTGCCCAAGTAAGGTAGCTTTGCAGCTACACTGCAAAGTACATCATGGACAGGTTTCCAGTCACTCACAGGGCTGATATACACACACACAGAAAAATCATTAATGTTGGTTTAAATCCCATTATGTTAAATTTAACACTTTCCCTGAGTTAATGTAATTCTCACAGGTTCTGAGTTAAATTTACACATTAGAAGGTGTTGATGCCATGACGCTCTTATAGTGATCAATTTTAACACTAACATTCTTATAGTGATCAATTTTAACACTAACAGTGTTATTTTATAAGGAACCCCAGTAATCAAAGATAACATCTAAACATATTCAAATAAATATAAATACTTTTAAACATATTTAAACACATCTTATGGACATAACAACACTCTGCCCATGGGCATGATGGGAAAACTCTGCCCACATACCACCCAGGCTTAAAAAGACAGTGGGAGAAGCTCAGATAAATTGACTCTCTAGAGGGTTGGATTAACACTGATGGACCAACACTGTTATATTACTCCAACACTGGTGACCATCACTCAGAGGTAAAATTAAACTTTGTGTGTTAAAAGCAACTCTGAAATGTTTGAAACTGAAATATTAACCACACAGAAAGAGAACCCACACATGCATGGGAAGAACAACTCCACACAGAGGCCCTGTCAGACCAGGATTCAGAAGAGGAACTTTCTTACAGTGGTGCAATAGTGCTAACCACTGTGCTGCCCTGTGTTAGTCCAACTTTGACAAAGTCAATTTTGCACCGTTAGAGTTGTGCTGACATGTTAATATTCCTCTGCAAATCCTGTTTTGGTCAAACTAACTCAATAATTCAACCTTTTCCAACAGCATGTAAACATGATCAGCCTCATGCATGTGTGCAGCCCTTCATATTTTCATAATCATGCTTCTGGATTTTTATTTAACAGCCACATATTGCAAAAATGTTCTAATATGAAATTCCTGATGTGAAGCTAAAATCTACAACGTCATCATTAACACCATGCAAAAAGACAAGTTTTAAGTCTATGTGTAGTGATTGAAAACTCAAGTAAGAAGGTGTGAGATTCATTTAGCTGAGTCAAACAAAAACACATCCACTGACCTGACAACAAGCTGCCCTTCAGTTTAACTCAAAAATGACTTTTAGACTAACTCATCTGAAATGATTCCTCAAAAACTCTTAATGTTTCTATGAATCAATTGATATACTGATAAATTAAGATAAGATAAGATAAGATAAGATAGACTTTAAGTTCCTCGTAGGGAAATTTATCCTGGACTCTGTCCCACAGTTACAAAATCAGTAAATACATACATAAAGATCATACAGAACTTATAACATTACATCCTGTAGCAGCAGCATATCCATCTAACAGTTTTCTACATCTACATTTAAAGCAAACATCTGGCAGCAGTGGCATACTGGCATATTGCACAACCTCTTGGCACATCTTACATCACCAGTTGTTCAGAAATTTAATGGACATGGGCACAAATGAATGTTTGTATCGGTTCAGTCTGGTCTGAGGGACCCTAAATCTTCTTCCTTTAACAAATTAACAATTTCACACTTTCAGCATGTTGTATAATCATCAACTCAAAGCAACTAAGGTGCTTATCTTAATTTCTTAATCATGCTGAATCTGTAGCCATACAGCCACATCATACTTTTTTCCTACTAAGATTGTTTTAAGAAGATCTTAATGGTCAAAACATTGAGTAACATCATGTTATCCTGCATCCACAAATAACACTGCCTATTTGTAGAGGGCTACTTTAATGTTCCCAGCTGCTTCCTTCATATTGGCTTGTCTGTCTTCTGAATATAGTAGCAAGGACTCCAGATGTTGTGGAAATAACCTGAGAGTATTTAGTTTAAGGTTTGAGTCCTATATAATTCAGAAATCCTTTAACCCAAACTCAGCATACTGACATTTTGCCCTGACAGGGCAATAAATCTCTTTAGCTATGGCAATCATATTTCTCAGAACAAAAAAGGGTTATTACCCTCAAATGGATGGATATGAACCCATTATGAATAGATTTGGGTCCAGGGGGATTTGTATGAATCATGTGTCCTGGACTCTCTCCCACTGCTTGCTGGAACATTTGGTGGAAAAAATACATTTTCTCTATTTCCTTTGACACAGGGATCAGGTTTATCTCTTATTTCTCATTATGTTAGTGGGAATGTTGGCAAATGTTTGCCTTCAAATCTGCTGCCAAACAATAATGGTGGAAGTAAAGTAAATGACCATCCATGATGTCATTATCTCATGTCAGTTGGCTGAACAGAGTGTTGAATGCACACATAAGGACCGGGCTTGGGCTTCCAGGATGCCTCATGCAGAGATTCCAGTCTGTAGTGTGCTACAGGAATACAAATGTGCCGAACCAGGCTGGACATAACGTACAGAATTCTGGGACACCCTGGTAAAAGGCGCTACTCCAACCTTAGCAACAGAGAGGCCACAGCAGCCTTGAATACAACGTCCCCACTCTGACACTGGGATATAGAGAGCCATGTCCAACAACACAAAGGGGGCTTTGGTCTGGCAGCAAGCAAAACTTCCTGGAAAGAGGCTACGCCAACTGAATGCCTACAGTTGGTGGTAAATGTAGCAATAAGCCAAGAAGCAGCAGCTAAGCATGGCTTAAAGAAGAGGTAGGAGAGGGTAGAGGACAGGACAAGCACATGGTCTATATGAGGTGATAGGAATGGAGAAAAATCAGCTTATCAACATCATCCACATGCAGTATAAAAAGTATGTTTTTAAAATAAGTGACGCATAAATATTCACCCTCTTTGAAGTGACTGACCTAATTCAACAGAGGTCCAGACAAATGGTGCTAGCAGTCTGACAGTTGGTGAAATGGGGATTGCCTGAGTGCAGTGAAAAAGTCTCAAGTGGTTATAGTATAAAGATACCTGTATGTGGAAGATATACTCACTGGTTAATTAGTATTCCTGGCTACCATTACACCATGAAGACAAAAGAACACTCCACTGAAATCAGAGACAAGGTTACTAGAAAGCCAGGATATTAACACAGAAGAATCCCAGGCACTGAACATCCTCCAAAGTTCAACTAAATCTATCATCAAAAAATGGAGGGAATAGGAGACATGTTTTAAATCTGCTTAGATCAAGTCATCCTCACAAATTAAGTGACAGCGCAGGAGGAGACTAGAGAGAGAGGTCACCAAGGAGTAGCCATAGGTGAGATAGATGAGATGGGAGAGACCCTGCATACACAGATTACCCAGGTTCTATATCAGTCAAAGCTTTATGAGAAAGTGGCAAAAAGAAAGCCATTGTTGAAAAAAAAATCCTATTAAATCTCCACTAGAGTTTGCCAAAAAGCATGTGGGAGACTTCATGGTCAAGTAGAAGAAGCTTCTTTGGTTTGATGAGACCAAAATGGTACTTTTTGGCCATCAGACAACACGGTGGACACCAAACATTGCATATCACCACAAACACACCATCCCCACTGTGAAGCATGGTGATGGCAGCATCATGTTGTGTGGATTCTTCTCGGCAGTCTGCCCTGGAAGGCTTGTAAAGATAGAGGGGAAAATAAATAAATAAAATATTGGAAAATCCCGAAGTACAATCTTATTCAGTCTGCAAGAGAACTATGAGAGAAGATTTGATGACTGGGAGTATACAACAAAAGCTACACAGAAATCTCTTAAAGACAACAAGGGGAATATTCTGGAGGGGCTGAGTCAAAGTCCAGACCTCAATCAAATTTGTTGCCGGATTTGAAAAGGGCTGTTCATGCTCAATCCCAATACAACCTGACAGAGTTTGAGCAATTTAGCAAAGAAGGATGGAATAAAATCGCAGTGTCCTGTGTAAGCCTAATTGAGACCTATTCACACAGACTCAGTGCTGTGATTGCAGCCAAAGATGCATCTACTTAATACTGACTTGAGTTGGGTGGAAACATTTATAGAGTCACCTATTTTACATTACATATTTTTATTTTAGCATTACATTGTAGACATTTGTTTTCACTTTAACAATGAAGAGTTTATTTTTGTTGTGTGATTTGTGGAGTAGAACCCAGGATGCGGAGGCGGAGAAGCAGTATTAACAGTTTTATTTGCACAGGTAAACAATCAGGGAATGAGAGTCCAAGAGTCCGGAGTGAGAGAGAGTGCTGGAGCTGGCTGCAGTGAGCGGAGAGTGAGGCACTGGAAGAAAAAGGAGGAGGCACGTTAGAACAGGTCACCAAAAACACAAGCACTGGAAGTAACTCAAGAGATCTAACAATAAACGCTGAAGACTTCTCTGAAGGTTTCTCGAGAGAACGTGTGAGCCTGGAGCAGAGGTTTACCGCGAGGGAAGGTAGTCAAAACTCAGGTGCTGGTGGAGAGCTGCAGCCGGTCTTAAGTAGTCCCTCCTGATGAGAACTCGCTGCAGGTGTGATCTCTCCACAGCACCAGGGGGGGAGGGGTGATTGCCTCAGGGAACACAAAGTAAAGTTAGCAGCCAGCAGAAGTGACTCCGGAAACCGGAAGTTACCACAATAAATCAAAATGTACAAAGTAAAACACCACAGTACCCCCCTCTCAATGGACGCCTCCTGGCGTCCTGCCGGGTTTATCCGGATGCTCCCTATAGAAGTCGTCTAGGAGGCTGTGGTCCAGAATCAGACTCCTGGAGATCCATGACCGTTCTTCGGGACCGTACCCCTCCCAGTCCACCAGAAACTGGTACCCGCGACCCCGTGGTCGCACGTCCAGAATCTTAGAGACGGTGAAGGCCGGATGGTTGTCAATGATCCGGGGGGGTGGAGGGGTGACGGCTGGAGGGCTCAGATCACTGGAAGCAACTGGTTTCAACAGGGACACGTGGAATGTGGGATGGATCTTCATGGCCTCAGGGAGCTTAAGCCGGACGGTGAAGGAGTTGATGACCTTGGTGATCTCGAAGGGTCCCACGAAGCGTGGAGTCAGTTTCCGAGATTCCGTCTCAAGGGGTAGATCCTTGGAGGAAAGCCAGACTTTCTGACCAGGACGATATTCAGGGGCGGGGTTGCGATGAGTGTCAGCCAGACGTTTATTGCGCTCTGCCATGCGTGAGAGCGCTGCTCGTGCCGTCCTCCAGACCTCCCTCACGCGTCTCAGATGCTCCTGCACAGACTGGACGGACACAGAGGCTTCCTGCTCTGGAAACAGGGGGGGCTGGTACCCAAAGCAGCACATGAACGGGGACATACCAGTAGCGGCGCAGGTAAGGGAGTTGTGTGCATACTTGACCCAGGGGAGGTGTGAGCTCCAGGTGACCGGATGATGAGCGGCCACGCAGCGCAGGGCCGCCTCCAGGCTTTGATTGGCCCGCTCAGTCTGGCCGTTGCTCTGAGGGTGGTAACCCGAAGACAGACTGACTGTTGCGCCGACCACTTTACAAAACTCCTTCCATACACGTGAAACAAACTGGGGTCCTCGGTCTGAAACAAGGTCACAGGGGATACCATGGAGTCTGACGACGTGAAGAACCAACAGATGAGCTGTTTCCAGGGCAGTGGGGAGTTTGGGGAGAGGGATATAATGGACGCTCTTGGAGAACCGGTCGACTATGGTGAGGATGACTGTGTTTCCATCTGAAGGAGGCAAGCCAGTAACAAAGTCCAAGGCTATATGGGACCAGGGACGGCTAGGGGTGGATAGGGGGCGCAACAAGCCAGCTGGAGGTTGATGGGATGATTTACCACGGGCACAGACTGAGCAGGCAGCCACAAATTCACGGGTGTCCTTAGTCATACCAGGCCACCAGAAGCTTTGCTGGAGAAAGCCGAGGGTCCTCTGAAACCCTGGATGGCAGGTGAGTTTGGAGGAGTGGGCCCACTGGAGCACAGGAGAGCGGACCGAGTCCGGGACGAAGAGGCGATTAGGAGGTCCGGTACCAGGGTCGGGCTGGAGTCTCTGAGCGTCTCTGATGGTCTGCTTGATTTCCCAAACAGCAGCTCCAACAATACATGCAGGGGGAAGAATCCGGTCCGGTTCTGGAACATCACGAGAGGGGGACCCAACACGAGATAGGGCATCTGGCTTTGTGTTCCGGGAACCAGGGCGGTACGAGAGGGTGAAGTGGAACCTGCTTAGGAACAAGGCCCACCGGGCCTGATGAGAGTTGAGGCGTTGTGCAGAGCGAAGATGGGCGAGGTTCTTGTGGTCAGTCCAGATAATGAAGGGATGTTTCGTGCCCTCCAACCAGTGCCTCCACTCCTGTAGAGCCCACACTACAGCCAGCAACTCTCTGTTTCCCACGTCGTAATTCCTCCCAGCAGGAGACAAACGACGAGAGAAAAAGGCACAGGGATGCAGCTTTTGGGTCTTCGGGTCTCTCTGGGACAGCACGGCCCCTGCACCTGTCTCGGATGCATCCACCTCCACAACGAACTGAAGGGATGAGTCCGGATGTTTAAGGACAGAAGCAGAGGTAAAAAGAGTCTTGAGCCGTGTGAAAGCCGCTGCCGCCTCAGGAGACCACCGGTAGGGGGAGTTAGGGGAGGTGAGCCTGGTGAGGGGGGCTGCAACCCTGCTATAATCACGAATGAACCTCCTGTAGAAGTTGGCAAAGCCCAGAAACCTCTGAAGCTCCTTGCAGTTGGTAGGGATGGGCCAATCTGTCACTGCCTTAATTTTGGCGGGGTCTGGCTGTAACTGGCCCTGAGCAATGATAAACCCTAAGAAGCTTACGGAGTCAGAGTGGAACTCACACTTTTCAGGTTTAACATAAAGTCTGTTCTCTAACAGTCTCTGGAGAACAAGGCGAACATGTTGCTGGTGCTGCTCGAGAGAGTGGGAAAAGATGAGTATATCATCTAGATACACAAACACAAATCTACTGAGCATGTCCCTGAGCACATCGTTAATAAGGGCCTGGAAGACAGCTGGGGCGTTAGTTAGACCAAAGGGCATGACCAAATACTCAAAGTGTCCCATGGGTTAAAAGCTGTCTTCCATTCGTCCCCCTCTCCGATCCTGATAAGGTGGTAAGCGTTCCTGAGATCTAGTTTGGAGAAAACTTTGGCAGAACAAATAGGCTCAAAAGAAGGATCAATTAAGGGAAGCGGATACTTGTTTTTTATGGTGATATCATTGAGTCCCCTGAAATCTATGCACGGGCGGAGTGTAGTGTCCTTCTTTTTAACAAAGAAGAACCCTGCCCCTAGAGGAGATGAGGAGGGACGAATGAGACCTGAGGCTAAAGAGTCGTGAATGTACATTTCCATGGCTTCCTTGGTTGTATAGGCGGCTACTAGGCAGGGAGGCGCCTGGGATTAAATCTATCGCACAGTCGTAAGGGCGGTGCCGAGGGAGAGAAACAGCTAGCTCTTTGCTAAAGATGGGAGCGAGATCGTGGTACTCAGAGGGAACATTAGTTAGATCAGGAGGAGAGGGAGCGACTGAAGGACGGTGAACGGGTGGGATTGGCGGAACCCAAACAGTGGGAGTGACAATGAATGCTCCAGTTAGAGATGGTAGCAGTTTTCCAATTGATTTAGGGGTTATGGAGCTGTAGCCAGGGGAGACCTAATACCACAGGTGCATGAGGAGACAGAATAACAAAGGGCTGAAGGCTTTCGCGGTGATTACCAGAGATGATTAGGGTGATGGGAACCGTACGATGAGTAACCTTAGCAATGAGTCTGCCGTCAAGGGCCGTGACGGTTTTGGGGACGGTTAAGGGCTCTAAGGGAAGGTGAAGCTGTTGCGCGAGGCTGTCTTGAATAAAGTTATCGTCGGCCCCTGAATCAATGACAGCCTGAATGGGCACCGAGTCGTGTTCCCACAACAAGCTAGCTGGGACTGCTAAACGTAGGGGAGGGCCAGAAAGGGAATTGGTCTGACTCACTCGTGTGCCCTGATTCATGAGTGAGCCCGGTCTTTTAACAGTTCCGGACAAGAGGCGAGGAAATGACCAACTTGACCACAATAAATGCAAAGTTTGAGACTAAATCTCCTCTGGCGTTCACTGGGGGTTAATCGGGCTCTACCAAGTTGCATGGGTTCTTCATGGGAGGACGAGGGAGAATCTACAGGGGGTCTAGGTGTAACAGGAGGTTGAAAAGCTGTCTGACCAGAAGGGGGAGCCATGGTCCGTGGTCTAGGGCTTCTAGCCTGGCTCTTCTCTCGGTGTCTCTCCCTCAAATGATTGTCAATGCGTATGGCTAGTGAAATGAGGCCCTCAAGGGAATCTGGTTCATCTCTGGAAGCTAGTTTATCTTTTAATTCCTCTGAAAGGCTTCTGAGGAAAATCCCCTTGAGTTCGGTTTCCCCCCACCCGCTCTCAGAAGCCACAATACGAAAATCTATAGAAAAAACTGCCACTTACCTAGAACCCTGTGAAAGGGAAAATAAACGCTTGGCTGCCTCTTGGCCCTGGAGGGGGTGATCAAATATGCGGCACAACTCACTGGAAAACTCAGAATATGATGCTAACACAGGGGATTCCCGCTCTCAAATAGCGGTGGCCCAACGGGAGGCTTGACCACGTCACAAATTTATCACAAACGCTATCTTAGCCCTGTCTGTGGGATAGCTAAGGGGTTGCTGATCAAAAACTAATGAGCAACGTAACAAAAAATCCTCGAGCCTTTCCTATTTCTCCAGAAAAGAAATCTGGGTGGGGGACCTGAGGCTCTTTAAGGAGGTGGTGAGGGGGGGAAGGTGTGGGATCAACTAAAGGTGGCTGATTGCTATCAGGTGCAGGCTCTGGTGGTGAAGGCTGAGGCTGATTGGCAGTGAGTAATTGGTTGGAGATACTGGAGACCTGGGTGCTGAGGGATTGTAATGATTGCAGGATACCTTTTAACATGGTCTCGTGTTGTCCGAGGCGTTGTCCTTGGTGAGATATTGCAGTCTTGATTGAATCCGGGTCCGCTGGGTCCATTTCTGGCCTGAGTTTTCTGTTGTGTGATTTGTGGAGTAGAACCCAGGATGCGGAGGCGGAGAAGCAGTATAAACAGTTTTATTTGCACAGGTAAACAATCAGGGAATGAGAGTCCAAGAGCCCGGAGTGAGAGAGAGTGCTGGAGCTGGCTGCAGTGAGCGGAGAGTGAGGCACTGGAAGAAAAACGAGGAGGCACGTTAGAACAGGTCACCAAAAACACAAGCACTGCTCTGAGTGGTTGGAATAAAGAGAAGTGCTATTAAAGTACAGTACATTGAGTCCATTGAACTATAAGACACACCATCTGCAGGGGGGCTGTCTTGCCTAATCAGTTCTTAACGGCCAAAGCACTCTGATATGCCAAGCTACACAAGTGATATGTGATTATGGTATAGCTTTGCTTGATTTTCGTATCCAAGACCATCAAAATTCAATTTGACTGTGGGGTCGGTCTTTAAATCTTGGCTTGTCCCATGTTCTTACACTGTTTTGGACTCTCTTGGGCGTTATTACAGCGTCAGATGACCAGCTCTCGTTGAATATGTGCAACAGATCTTCTTTCTGTCTTCTTTCTGCTTTACTGCAGGTCAATTGCAGTGCATAAACCTCAGGAATTTTTTCACCCAGCCCTTGTAAGTGACCTATTAATCATTTTCTTTTATAGCCAAGCACAAGTGAAATAACATTTAGCAGAAACCGGGGAATAAGATTAATGTCTGCTCTGTTTTGAGAGGGTTCGGTTACATCACACTGCTGTTTGAGGAAGTGGTGTCAAGTCAAAAAATGTCCCTCTCTTGAGGTTTCTTCCCATTTCTTTTTCATGAATCTTTGTGTGTGTGTAGAGGTCTGTAGCCTGTCTGTCAGCATGCACCTCCCATCTGATGAACATTGCACAGACATCAGACACACCTCCATGAAGAAACACATCCCCTTGTGTGTGTGTGTGCTTGTGAATGTCTGTGTTTTGTAACAGAAGGAGGAGACACCGGGAACTTCCTCCTCCTCCTTTCACTACACTACTACACACACAGTCTCTCCCTCTCATTCGCTTGCAGGGCAGCAGCAGAGACAAAACACTCCAAAGCACAGAAAGCAGCTTATCTTTCCCCAAGCTACACCCTGCAAACTTTTCTGTGCGTAGTCACTTTTTCTTTTTGTGCAGCTACACAACACAGCAGGATGAGCTCTGACGACTTCACCAGCAGTGCACAGTCCAAGCTGCAGAAGGCAAAAGACATGAAGGATGAGGATAAGATGTACACATATAATGGGGTGAAATACCCGAGCCTCATGTGCCCTGAAGATCACCTGAAGGCTCTGGTGGACATGGAAGCCAGAAAGGATGACCTTGTGCTTGTAGCCTATCCCAAATGTGGTGAGTAACTGTGGTCCAATTTAGAAGTTTCTTCATGAATGAATGCTGCTCTGCATGAGAAGATCATACCTGAAATATCATGCATGCATTAAAATTCCATCTACTTTGACCTCTGTCCTTTTGCCAAGCCTACTCTGATTGCTTTGTATCTCACTGTTGTAGCACTGGCAAAATGCAGTTAGTTTTCCTTAAGTGTAATTCATGGCCTGAAGAGCTGTAGAAATTCAAAGAACTAAATATAAATACACTGAACATTAATCTTGACTTGCATCACTATGAGCATCTTTGAAGCAGCTCTTTCACCGGGGAGGACACTCAAGTGAGCAATAATGTAACCCTTCAAGGTTTATTTTTGCAAAAATGGCCCCCTTGCTGAGCATATATCAGCTTATCCAATTATTTCTTGTGATTATGAAAACTTACCTGATCATCAGTTCAAAAGAAACTCAAATTACTGAGAATCACATTTTATGAATTCTGCTCGTATAAAAATGTGTTTAATGCCAAAGCTAAAACAATGTGTAAGATGTGCAGAACAAAGGTCAGAAAATGGGATGCAAAAATGCTGACTCAGGTGTCTTAACATTTTTCTAGAAGGATAACCACTAAAATAAGAGCATGTAGCCAGTAGCAGAAGCTCGCATTGCAGAATAGAGTCAAACACAGAGGCTTTCTGGGTGAAAAATAAAATGCTTCAAAATTTTTTGATTTAGCGTATAACTAAGCCAACATTTTTTCTTGGCCCATTTTTACCGTAAACTTGCTAATTTATATGGGGAAACTATATCTGCTCATTTTAAGAGCTGAGCAGTTGAGTAAATTATCCCCAGATTTTAGAATTCATCCATCCACTCATTTCCAACACTGCTTATCCTGTTCTTGGTCACGGGGAGCTGGAGCCTATCCCAGCTGTCATTGAGCGAGAGGTGGGGCACACCCTGGACTGGTCGCCAGTCAATAGACAGACAACTAGGAAGGCTCACACTTATACCTAAGGTCCCTTTAGTGTCACCAGTTAACCTAACAAGCATGTCTTTGGTGTTAGGAAGAAGTCGGAGAGAATCCACGCATGTACAGAGAGAACTTGCAAACTCACTAAAGACCCTGATTGAACCAGGAACCATCTTGCTGTGAGGTAACAGTGTAACCCCTGTGCCACCATGCAGCCCTGATTTTAGATTCTCGCAATTTAAAAGAAATCAATCCTCTTAGGTCTTAGGGTATTTCCTCAATTTTTACATTATTTTTTAATTCACCTTTTTAGGGTGCTTGCAAATAACACAATACCCAAGTGTTTTATATCAAAATTGTCAGGACAATCTCACCTTTCTGCATATTGGGGCCTTTTTGTCCTTAAGGCCTGTATAAAGAGTTATTTTAGCCCAATTGCTGAATTTTAAAATCGGTTAGCAAAAGTTGACGGACAGACGATTCAACCAATGATGCATATTGAGAGGTGACGAGGTGACTCTTATTGGCCATGTATCCCTGGCTCTTCATCCTGTGGGATGGCAAGTGAGGGTGGAAGTGAAAGATGAGATTCCTCCGCTCATGGAAGTGTTTGAACCCCATTTCTACAATGTAAAATGACAAAACTCATGACAGGTATTGGTGAATGAGTCCTATTGTTCCCAGTTTTAATATTTTCAATTCAAAAACATTTTAAAAGCGACAACCATCTTTATTTCTAAGTTTCTCTTTGGTTAATGCACTTTTCTGCATACCCACAAACATCTGCACAGAAAAGGAGCAGGAGAGACATAGGAAACACACTTCCTAGTTGGTGCATTCAAGGACAGATGGGAATTTGAGATTGGAGCTACAGCAGCTGGAAAACATCAACATAGTCAACAATGTTTCTAAACATCTCTGAGTACAGAACCACATGCTTTCAAGGAGCAAACACTGAAGCTGTGTGTGAGGAGGAGCCACCTAAAAGCTGGCAAATTACTGATGACCCCAGGAATGTGGAGGTTTTCCAAGCCTGAGGGTGGGGATCCTGATAGGATGATGCAGAACGGAATCATTTTATGTGTCAAAAATGACTGACAAGGGTACATGATGGCAAAACGAAATGTTTCCTGAAAAGGTAATGTGAACTTCACCACACTTTTCTCCTTTATTGGGGGAGAAATTGACCATCTCAGAATCATAAACCTAATGATAAAGTGAGTCTTGTATCAGTATGTGTATAGTACTGTGAGTCAAGAGAAAAAATGGATAAAACAATTAGAGCAGTTACGTTCATGATTGATTGTACACTTTTTTTTATTTCTTATTTAGCCTTAATAACCTTTTTACCTCCACCACTTTGCACGCGATCTGGGCTTTGTCGTGCATGACTCAGCACTGATGCCTTTGTTATGTAGATGATTAATTGATTTGTCTAAGTACCACATAACACCACCTTAATGTGCATCTCATTAAATAAAAACGCAAAGCACTTGTGTTTTTCTTTCCAGTATGTATAGCTTCTGTCACTGTGGTGCGTTTGAGGAATGTGACATGTTTTGCTTTTCGGAAAGTGTTTACTTTGGTACAGCAGCCCACTGGTGGAGAAATGACATGAAGACAGACCAGTTATGTCATCTTTGAAGGAGTGTTGGGTTAACATACCCAGCCCACATCTCTCTGCATAGGGGCCGTTTTGGACTGGGGCCCACACGGGTATAGGGAAGCTATTTATCTGGGTGTAGCTTTACATGTCTTTAATCTGAGTGTCTTTTTAAATGCCTAAATATCTCATTTGGAGATCAAAGCAGTGAAATCAGTGTTTCATGGCAGACTGCTGCAGATAATGGCTTCCTGGCGTCTCTGCGATATATTGAGGAGATTGAAATCAGTCAGGCCTTTACCTCAGTCATAAATTTACAGTCTGCTGCCAATTTTGTGGCCTGTAAAGTTTTCTGCTGCCATTTTTTTTCTGTGTATGTGTTGTTCAACATGTTTCTAAAGATGTTTTCTATTCTATTTCTGACTCCTTAAAGATATTTTCAGGATATTTGCCAAGTGACTATGTTGTTGTATACTAGGAAATTTCATAGGACTATAAAAAATGTTGCTTCCTAGTCGATATAAAGTGTCACTCAACCCAAATAACATTTAAAAAATGCATGCATGGGTACATGGAGTTTTGGTATTATGGTATGTCATAATTAGCCAAAAAAGGAAAAACCTTAAATATACAGTCATCTACATAAATTTTAGACATGCAGGGCACACATGTGAGTCACTTGGCAGCCAAGGTCAAGCTTGATGGCATCTCTTTTGTCTGGGCCTTTTCACCCCTGGTAATATGCCAGAGAACCCTGGGATATCCACAGCACAACCAGGGGCTTGTGGCAACCCTGCTGCTCACCTGGATGGTACCCTTGTGCTAACTCCCCACATCAACCCTTTACTGTGTCCTAAAGGTGTGGACTCGGTTAGTTTTTTAACATATTTTTCCATGCCCCTGTTACTATGCAAAGACATCCAGACCCAAGACCGGGGTTGTGTCAGTCCTCCTGCCCACTTGATAGTGGCCTCAGGCAACTTACTCACCACATCTATGCCTTACTTCAGCCTCAATTTCAGGCCCAAACATGCCTTTGAATTCTGCACAATACTGTAGATATAACCTTCTTATCTAATCTTTGCACCCTAAAAACACACAGTATATGCCTCTATGATGGTGAGAGCAAAGGCCAGAGGCATTTTATTTTCAGGTTGTTGTCCATTTGTCCCCACATATGTCTGGGCCATTCATCAGAGCACAATATCTCAAGAATATCCCAGTGGATTAACATCAAACTTTGCACAAATACCCAACATAACTGAAGATGAAGTGACTAGATTTCTTAAAATGCAGGTCACACAACGAGGTCATTAGGACTCTGGTTCACCCCTACTTTTCCAGGCCATTCTTCTTTTAAATGGCTCTTAGGGATTTTCTTCAAACTTTGCACAAATGTTACCTCAAGGTTGAACTGATTTGGTCTCAGAGGTCAAAGGTCAAGGTCAAAAGAATTTCTTAAAACATCAGTTGTAAGAATACAGTATTGTTTTATCTTTTTTTGCACATTGCACTAATTAATCTATTAACTGCCCCTTCTTTTAAGCTAATCAGACTATTTTTATTGTTTAAATATTGCATTTCTTTTCTCAAGTATGGATGAAAAATTATCTACTCGACAACTTGTTTTAAAATTATGTGTGTTTGTGTTTGTGCAGGTTTTAACTGGATGGTGGGTGTGGTGAGGAAGATCATTACAGAGGCCACTGGAGTGAAAGTTGAAACCAAGATGCCCCCACTGATTGAGTTTATGGGACCCCAGGCCTTAAAGGTACTAACCAAATTCAGTTTTGTCTTTATAAAACATGAATCAAGTAGATTTAGATACAAGCGTTGGCTGCCAAAATAATAAAAGAATTCCACATTCTGAAAAATATCTGCCAATTTTTAACTGCTTTTCCTCCTTGTCAAGTCATAACCGTCCATTTGAATAAACAGTGAGTAAACTGTTTAGTAAATAAACCACATGGAGTGCTGGTTTGCCAGAAAACACTCCTCTGTGAGGACAATAGAGGACATTCACAGAAGGGCAGAGCAAATCGCTGTGAGTCTGACTCATTACTGCAGGCTGAGAGCTCAGCTACCGTATTATAGCACAAATTCCCTGCGGCAAAAAATGCATAGTACTCAGTAACACAGCAGCAAAGAAACTGTATGTTTTGGACTTTGACGGACAAAATTCAAAATGTCTGAAGGGTGGCTTAAATATTTTATTTTGTTTTATTTATTTTTTTTAACTTTTATTTGTACTCTTTAGCACAACTAACAAACAGACTAATTTAACATGGATACCTTTAAACCAGAAATTGGATCAGTGGCACGTGCATGGCTAATGTCGCTCACCATTCGGACAATGCAAAACAGAGTTTTAAAAGCATGACTCTGAGTGAGCGTTTAACATGAACAAGTCCACAAGTGATATGTTCTTTAAAGGTGGAAAAAAATGCATGCAGGTTTCTGGTTTTCCATATAAACCCAGATCAGAATTCTGAAGCTTTGGTTCCCACCTGAATCCCTTGAGCTGCTCTTACTGAACCTTGTGTAAGGCGGAGGCTTTGTTCCTTTTTTGTTTTCATGTATTGTATGTGTTTAACATGATAATCCATTATTCTTAACTGTGTTAATTTGTCTTTGCTCATAATCAAACTGTGACTAAATCTCAGAAATTAAACTGAGTGTGTCTGCTGGCTCCTTAAGGGGTCAGACTGAATGTGAAACCTTTGGAGTCTACACTCTAGGTGAAATCAGAAATAATAGGTCTGTTGAAGCAGTGTAGGAGTTTCTTTCAGCTAAAAGCATTACTCTGAGACAAATGTTTGATCATAAAGCACACACCCTATCCACACAAAAAGTAAAGTACAGATAATCTGTGTATTCTAAAGCAGCCTCAAACCAGGTGAGGCGTATCATGCGTCATCTGTCATGCTGTATACAGGAGGAAACGACAGCTGACCCTGACCCAACAAGCCGCCACGACTGTCATAGAGTCGACTTGAAACTGCACAGTGTATGCTCGGCTTTAGAGGGCTTAGTAAGAGATCAGATGTGAAGCACGTGTCATAGTTTAGTCAAGCTTTTCAATTTCATAAACATTGTATGGTTTAGAGAGTTTATGTACATGAATGCCTTTAAATAGTGTCTTTTTCATTCATTTGCACAGGCTTATTGGTGCTAAAACAACATAATCTTTAATGAACCAGGCCCCTGAGTCACACTAGCATAGCAGACACTGAAGAAACCCCCTTTGATTTAGTTTCGAATCAATGATATACTTTTTCTTCTTTTAACAAAGTGTTGCTCCTTTATTGTAAGGATAATCTTTGTGAATATTTCTTTTAAAAGATAGAAGTATATGTCAAACTCATTCAGTACTTACATCTATTTGTTGTAATATTTTAAGCTAACTTTCCATTTCTCAACTGTCCCTTTCTCCTCAGGCTGTAAGTGAGGCTCCATCTCCGAGGTTTCTGGGGACTCACCTGCATCCTGATAACATCCCTGCCTCCTTTCATGAAAAGAAAACCAAAGTAGGATTCAGAAGCTCTAGCATTTTCAAACTGATGTTTCACTAAGAGAAGAAATTAGAAGGTCAAGAGATAGTTTGTTCTTTTGAGTCTTAAGCTTAATAAATCTGAGCTTTGTGGAGATGCAAGCTGTATTTCCTATTTGAGGTGTTAGGAGTATCCTCTGTGATTGTCCCTGCTCTTTTCTTTCTTTAAAATGATTGTTTTCAATAGCCACATCTGTTTTTATGTGTGTGTTTCTGTGTCTTTTAAGATGTTGGTGATCTTCAGAAACCCCAAGGACACCTTGGTCTCCTTTTATCACTTCTGCAACAAAAACCCAGTGCTTCCTAATGTGGAGTGGGATTCCTTCTTCTGCGACTTCATGTGTGGTAATGGTAAGAAAACCTACACTTCCTAACTTGAGTAACAAAATGCTTTTTTTAATGTTGCATTTATAGACAGAGCAGTGCTTCCCAAAGAGTGGGCTGTGGCCCCCCAATGGGCACTGGAGGAACTGCAGGAGAGCCATGAGAAATCATTTATATATATATATTACATGTGGCTACATGTGACTTAAAAGATGGTGGACTGACAGCAAAAGGTCGAGCTATGTGGCAAAGAAAGAAACATGAGCTAACAGCTACAAACTCAGTATGGTAGCATCACCACACAGAAACCCAGTTGTCAGACTTTGAGTCTACATCAGCAGTAGTTACTGTACTGTAATGGACATAAATGGACACAGCAAAGTAAATCAACAGCACATAAGCAGACAACAGGACAACAAATGCAGCTTTTAAGAAACGCAAATAAAAAACGTTTTCTAAAACTACTTCAGCCCAGATCAAAACCTCTTATTTGTGATCATGCTGTGTGATTAAAGTCTGATGTCCAACTAGGTCCAATAAAGAGCAAAGGGGAGTCCATTAATGTTCCTTTCATGGTTTGGGTTCAACTCCAGCAAGTGAAAAGACTATGGCTTCAATACTACCCTCAAAATCACCAGCCATGCGTAAATTCTGCCTTAAGTTATGGTGTAAAGTCCACACTTAACCCTATGTTGAAACTATTTAGGTTCTAACTTAAGTTGTGTCATTGTTCAGTTGCACCACAGAAACATAAGGTTGATCTTAACTAGTAGAGATTTACTTCCAAACTAACCAAAATATTGTCGCAGACATTACGTTTTCTCTTACTTTAACCTATCACTGAAAATAACTTTTGACCAAGTGTTTGCTACAGACGCTAACGGCTAAAAATAACATATTAACTGCTGTTAGTCCTCAAACAGTGCCCAGTGTGGATGAAAAATATTTTGCAAATGTGAGTATTGTGGAACTAAAGCCCAAACCATAGAACTGGACAAACCCTGTGTGACGTCAGCCGTCTGCTTACAATAGGCAGACTTAAACAGCTCTTAAGCCAATATGCAGCGGCTACCATGTTTAAATTGTTGTCTCAACCGAACTTGGATCAACCTAACAGCCTGCCCTCTTAGCTCGACTTCTTGTCAGCTAGCTAGCTAGCATTCTGGCTGACAGAAACGTAGCTTCTGCCTGTCGAGCTATCTGTCAGTCAAGCAAGACACATCAATCAGTGTGCAGTGAGGTTTTTCCTAAATAAAATCTAAACCATTGTGGTATAAAAAAACTCACCCCTCGTACAGTGAGAGCACATGAAGACATTAGCTAATGGGACACGTTTGGTTTCTGGAACCAGGCTGTAAACCAGTTTATTTCTAGTATAAAAATCAGCTTTTAACTGGTCTTCCAGTGTTCCTGCAGCCAGCACCAAGTGGACACTCACTGTATTGCAATTTTTTGCACTTCTGCATTGGCTTCATTTTTCGGGACCAGACATTGCCGCTTGGCCTAAACCTAGAGCCAGTATGAAATTACAACACTGACACTGAGTGGTGAAATCACTAATAACACAATATAATTTAACAGTAGACGGTGGAAACGATCTCAGCTCAAGGAAAACAACACTGTTATTGATCATGGAGAATGCAGTGCTGAAACCAAATTGTCGGTCATCCTCTGGGTTATCCCATCTCTCAGAGCTATCCCTATGACAGCCATATTCTACAGAGGACTTTATACATGGTAGGGGGTAGGTATAAGATTTAAATTATAACTTAAGCCTATGTTAAAACTTTCACGGCTGGTGCAACATCGTAAATGTTAGGAGAGCGTAAACTCCGTCATAAGTAAGAACTCAAGTTCAAACTAGGCTACATTTGAACTTACAGCTGGTGAAACCCATAGCAGAACTCAGACTACTTCATGTCATGTAGACCGAGTCTTTGCTTCCCACATGGCTGATCCCAACACACTGTACTTTGTACTTTGTACTTTGTACATTGTACTTTGTACTTTCTGACTTTGCAAATGCTTTCAGGATCACAGTATGCTTAAATATGGGAAAAGCTGCCCTAGATCATTAAGGCACTACTGTTGATTCAAAAGTGAGTTGCAAACCCATTTTCCACGTGTGCCTGGAAAATAACTGTGTCAAAATGTCTGTTGTGCGCTTTTATTTTGAAGGGCATATCTCTGTCCCTTTGTCCATCACATCTTTTGTTCCATATAAGTCCACCGTGCCCCACTTTACTTTAAAAACATTTGGTCATGATTGAAAAATGTAAGGAATTTGGGTCAGGGTTTCTCATTGAGGAGGTGGTGGTGGGTCCTGACACTAGACCAGTCAAAAACCACTGATCTGGCAGACAACACAGTGCTTTATAAGAGAATGTTAGTGGTTGTGAGCTGGTATCTGATGATGTGCTGTCAAAGTAAACCTTCCTACCCAGGCAACAGTTTTTCAGTGAGCCAGCCACAAGGTTGACACAGATAGTGTATCTGATAGTCTGATAGTCTAACTTTATGATCCTGAACCCAGCTGGGTTTATGGCGTAATAAACAGATTGTACAACCATCTCAGCTGGACCACTAAGGAAATATTGGAGCATTTGACCCTTGGTGCTCTACTTAGGGAGTTTGATCAACCAGAAAACCCTTAAAATGTGAATTAAGATGATTTTTATGCCTTGTCCGGGCATAGGGCACACTGATACTTGTATATTTGCTAAAACAAGAAAAGGGACTTGAATGAATGAAAAGTATTGTATCTGTTTTAACTCTATGTATTTGTGTGTGCATGTGCAGTTGGCTGGGGCTCATACTTTGATCATGCCTTGGCCTGGGAAGAGAAGATGAATGACCCCAATGTTTTGTTTGTCACCTTTGAGGAACTAAAAGAGGTAGATTACATGTGGTATCTTTTAAAAGCTCTAACACTGTTGTTATGTTTTGTATATTTTACCTTCAAAAATAAGCTGTTTTGGTAAAATCTGTCTGATGGTGTTTTTACACATAAACTATAAATGTTTTACCTTTTAATTGATTTTATACATCAATCGTTTGCTTTTATGACAAAAATAAAAATACTTCTTTAATGTCAAACTGAAAACAGATTTCTACAAGTAATGCCAATTAAACAAAAATATGTAAGGTAAAACAAAGAGACGGTTTAAATATTTACCCCTTTAAAGTGACTGACATTAAATCAACAGCGGTCTAGCCAATTGTTGCTAGTAGTCTCACATTTAGTAAAATGGGGATCACCTGGGTGTAGTGAATGTGTCTCAAGTGATCCTAGTATAAAGGCACCTGTGTCTGGAAGAGCCAGTCACTGTTTAATCAGTATTCCTGGCTACCATTACACCATGAAAACAAAAGAATGCTCCAAGAAACTCAAATAAAAGGTAACTGAAAAGTATAAATGGTGGATGGATACAAAAAACAACCCCAAGGCACTGAACATCCCCCAGAGTTCAGTTAATCCATCATCAGGAAATGGAAGTAATAAGGCACATGTTTAAATCTGCCAAGAATAGGCCGTCCTGACAAACTTTATCTAATTGATAATACTTTTTAAAAATCTGTTTGACATTGAAGAGTTTTCTTGAGAAAAAGCTCAATTCTGACCATGATTGATTTATCAATAAAAGGATAAAACTTTCATGTGGGTTAAATGAAGCTGTGGTTAAACATATCAGTGCTGCATGTACTGTAAATGGATGTATTCACAGTCTCACCAAAGAAAAGGTAAAGAACATAATAGAGGACAGAAAACATAACAAAGCTATTTCAGAACATGTATTGATTGTGTGATATAAGTATCTTCCCCCCCGACTTTGTGCTAGTAATAATACGTTTTTCTGAATATTTCTTACAGACTTAAGACATCTTAATTTCAAACATACAGCCCACCCAGAAAGTTAAAAGTTAATTTTTAGGTTTTGCGCATGTCATTTTTTAATATTAAAACTTCAATACAACTGTTTTGATAGCTTTCTTTTATTACTGCTTCAGTGGAGCATTTTTAAGTTCTTACAGTGTTTAAATGATTTGATTCCCCCTTGGCAGGTAGCCACAGGTTTTTGTCTAACTCTCTGATGGATCAACATGCAGGGAATTAAACTAGCAGCACAGATATCACAATTCACTGTAAACATGTAATTCACATCCAAATACAAACATCTGTCAGCTACAAATGCGTGCTTGTTTCTCGTCCTCCAGGACCTGAGTAAGGGCATCCGTCAGATCAGCACCTTCTTTGACCTCAGCTTGACAGAGAGTCAGGTTCAGCAGATCACAGAGGAGAGCACCTTCAAAGCCATGAAGCAATGCTCGGCCAATGCCCACATTATTGGAGATATAATCTTCAGGAAAGGTGCTTTAGAGACTTTAAATTGTTCTGTATCAAATTAAGCTATCTTTTCATTTGTGTGTAGTAATGAAACTATTTCAGCTGACATTTTAAGACACTGAAAATCATTGTATTTTTTTTGTCCCTGGGCAGGTGAGGTTGGGGACTGGAAGAACCACTTTACACCAGAACAGAGCAGAAAAATGGATGAGGCATTCAATGAAAAACTGGCAGGAACCAGGCTGGGAGCTAAGCTTAACTACCAGAAGTATTGTCAGTAGAATGCAAGGGAAAATTAAAGGAGGGAAGTATGCTTAAAAAAGCCTTGGGGACTTCTCTGCCCTGAGCTGGCTAGGAAAGATCTCTTCCCTCCAGAAAGATCTGTACAGATCCTTTGAATACCTCTACAGATACTGTTGGAGGCAGGAATCTGAGACAAAAACTGCTTGGGAGGCTCAACTCACAGACAAAAGTCTCTTGTGAAAAGTTGAAAAAAGATAGGGGGGCAAGAGGGGAAAGGGATGTATTATGGGTGATCAGGGCTGTTTTTGTTGTTGTGAAAATTGCACAAATTTATTAGTCTGAGGAATTATGAAACAATTTAAGAGATAACCTTTCTATGTGCTAGCCATGTGTTATTTATTGTGGTCATGGCAAAAGAGGTCTAGGCTTCTTACCTCAATGACAGAAGACCCTTGATAAAGGTTTTCCTTTTCTGCATATCAAAAGCAAATGCATTCCTTTGCAGAAATTAGCCTATTGAAAAACTTGCTTTGACAGATGACACATAGCCTACAACGCATTCAGAAAGCACTCAGACCCCCTTCGCTTTTTTCAATTTTGTCATGTTGCAGCCTACATCATTTAAATTCATTTTAATTCTCATGAAAGAACTGAAAAATCTCAGTGACACAAGTATTCAGACCTCCTCCCATTTTTCTTGATCTTTGCTGAGATGTTTCTACACCTTGATTGGAGTTCATCTGTGGTAAATTGAATTGATTGGACATGATTTGGAAAGGCACACACCTCTCTATAGACGGCATCAGAGCTGGCAAAGAATATTAGAGCAAAAACCAAGGCATTAGGTCAAAGGAACTGGCTACAAATCTCAGAGACAGGACTGTTGCAAGGCACCAATCTGGAGAGGGCTACAAAAAATTCTGCTGCACTGAAGGCTCCCAAGTGCACAGTAGCCTCTATAATTCTCAAATGGGAGAAGTTTGGCGACACTAGTTTACAACAATAGGTTTTAATTATCCTCAAATGTGACCTCATTCTGATGGAGAAACTATCATTTAAAAACACTTATGAGATTATTGACTCACAAAAATGTGCACAATCACTGTTCTGTCATTTTGAAGATTACAATGAAGAATAAAATCATCCAATTTCTCATATTGTTTGACTCCCTCTTCATTACTCAGTAGGTTGTATTCATGTTCAAGCAAGTCATTCCCCATGCAGCTGCACACGCAGTGTAAAATGTGTATTTCCCATGCGCAAATATACTTAGAAACCATATACATGCTGTCATAGAGGTTTGAAAACAAAGGGAGATAACCCAGATGCAGACTTGGGGGTAAATCTAATCAAGTACAATACAAACAAGAATTCTCACTGCATGGAGCCCATGAAATAAGATATCCCACAGATAATGAAATGGACCAACAAAAGGATCCAAACACAAGGATCATCATGACAAGGTAAGTACACAGCGCACATGAAACAAAGGTGAAATGGCAAGACAAAATAGCACCGATAGGAAGGCATCACAAAAGCTAAATACCCACAGATGGTATTCAAATATATATATATATATATATATATATATATATATATATATATTAACCAAACAAAGATTAAACAAATACCTGGACTTACCAGACAAGCATACAACGGTGAAACGACAGGAAATAATATCCCAGTTATCTTATAAGCTATTAATAAAAATAAGCATTAAAGACACCAAATAGTCTATTAAAAATGACACAACAAAGAGGTGAAATTGTCTTTTTTCCTGAATTAATTAAAAAGCGTATGAAGGATAACCGTGACTGATGCACGGCTGAGGAAATGTTTGATTATGTACAGACTCAGTGGGCAATATTGCCATCAAAAGAAGATGTTACAGCCAAAGCTGGACCCCTGTGGACCCACTGCAGCCAACAGGAGATGGAAACAGAGCTGCACTTTCTAACCACCTGTCTTTTATAAAGTGACGTCAAAAATAATTCACCAACATGAGCAATGAACAGAAGCCTCCATGAAAGCTGGGTTAGATGAAACAGTGTGCACGTTATGTAAGCTATTGTAACTAAAGGAGAACCTCAAACACCACACCACCATGACTGTCTGCACATTTAAGAAAAAAGAAAATACTGACATATGATTGCTACATTTTTGATCGTGATTGTGAAGTCAAACACTGATTATTTATACCAATTATTATATGTTTTCTGTTTTTAAAATCAGTATAAATGTATACGCCAACTGAATTGAACTGAATCGCATTAAACTGAACTGAAAAACAAGACAGATGTACAGAATTGCTGTAACGGTTAGTTGGGAAATCCTGGCCGGATGTAACGTTCGCACAGGGATTCTAGATTTTATTTTGTAGGGTCAAGCCGGAAGTTTTCTTCTTCGCTTACTATGGTACACTTGACGGCGATGTTCTGCCTCTCCTGAATGAATGACATCATGTGGGCTGCTGTCGGTCTCCATCTGCGACATGACACCGTCACACAGTAACGGTTACAGGTTTATTTAAAAATCTGCCGTTACACTGCACGCGGTAAGAGCACCACGTTAACGGTTTCCTGTTAAAAAAAAATGATTCAGCGTTTGATTCTGTTAGCTAGCTAGCGTTAGCCTGTGCTGTACAGAGCAGAACACTTGGCAGGTAGGGCTAACGTTACAGCTGGTTAATAAAGCTTAGCATTTTGAGACGAATTTTCTGACCTGTTACGCAGTTTAAATGAAAATTAAAGGAAATAATAATGTGCGTTACTATGTGTCTCAGGAGAATAAATCTGCTGTTAGCTGCCCTGGTCACCTGCTGTCATCCAGTCTGTCCTCTTGGCTTTTATTCTTGATCGCTCAATGAGAGATTACACGTTTTCAATGCAAATCGGTGTTTTATCATGTTGCTACATGATGACACATTCCTATCACAAAAAGAGAACTCAAACTTCTTTTACATATTTGGAGTTTGGCCTCTTTATAAAAACACAATTTTTAATTTAGGTTTATGATTAACTAACAATAAGAAAACACCCTTTAATTGAACACAACTTAACCCATTTAAACTGTTTATTCTTACTAAGTTGTTTCCATTTCATGCTGTACTTTCAGAGCAAATATTAATATTTAAGCAATATTACACAAGAGGGAGTGTTGTTCTAAATAACAGCACTGCAGTGATTCAGCCACGTGCTGATGATAATGGATGTATGATGATAAAATGATGAGTTGGCTGGGTATTAAATAAAACAAAACAATTAAGCCAGTAGGTTTTTAGGTATTCTTTTGTTATGGAAAAATGAAGAAAATGTTTTGTTGATAGTTCCATGTCATTTATTATGACGTCCAAATGTTCCTAATCCAGCAAAAGTAGAATTGCATTATCAAAGAAATTAAAGAAATGAAGAAAAATAAACAATTTAGCCCTAGCTCTCTCAGCATGAGAAACAGAACAGAGCAACACAGTTGCCTTTTCCCAAAGCCAAGAAAGGATTCTGGGACGGCAGTTTTTGAAGGATACTACATCATCGACTGCCGTTGGAGGGCTGCTGGGGATCCTCAGATATTCTTCGAAGGACTGAGTCCAAATGTGTGTTTAACAGTTGCCAGGGAGGACACCATAGTTTACTGCAGCGGGTAAACAGGAAGTGATGCCATATGCTCACTGTGTCAGTGGAACCCAGGCTTCCGTGTTACTTGGCTGGTACTCATGTGACACCTAACCAATCAGATTGTGTTATATACAGGACATTTGATGAGACTGTGCAGAGAAAAAGTAATAGTAGAGGGGAAGACACACCTTGCAGCTGAGCCAAAGTATTAGACTTTTGGATTGTTTTATCATTATCTATAGAATAAAATGCAGATACTAATAATTGGACAAATGCCAATATTGGTCTCAGTAATCTGCCAGGGCAGTAATCAGCTTGACATTCTTCTCTGTTTTTGCAGGCAAAGAGTGATGCAGCAGAAGTTGTGTTCCAGAGGTTCTGGTTCTTTCCTCTTGGAGAGGAACGGCCAGGCTTGTGGTGCCATTTCCATAACCTCCTGTGACCTTCCCTTCCGCTGCCCACGCTGTGGTGAGCAGGAGCGTTTCGGCAGCCTGGCTTCACTCCGCACCCACCTGGAGTACCGACACTCATACCGCTCGTCCGATGGTTACAGCATCACTGGCAAACTCCCCGACCCACTGACTTCTGCAATACCCTGGTACGACATGAGCCTCCCAACCCGCAGGGGGCAGCAGAGCATGGGGCGGCAACCTCACGCCCGGTCCCTCAGTGACAGCAGAGACAGTGGATACCTCCATTCCTACAGCTCTGTAAGGAGACGCACACAGAGTGTTGGGGTGGGAACACAGGCTGATGAAGAGGAGGAGGATGACGATGAAGAGGACGGGGGGACAGAAGATGAAGATGCAGGAGAAGAGGAGGATGAAGACAATGATGGTGAAGACAGAGAGGGAGTTAGAAATGAAGAGGATGGCAAAATGTCTGACAAAAAATCAGAGGTAGGCCACCATCACCTGAACCACTATCACCTCCCGTTCCCTACTCCTGCGCCACTCGGCCCCCCTCCAGATGGGGACCTGGATTTCGACCTGGACCTGGTTGGTGCGTTCATGCTTACATTCTTACTTATTGCTTCATTTTAAGTAGTAGAGTCTTGACTTGTTAAGTGAACAAGTAAGTCTCTATAGAGTATGGTCAGATATTTGATTTGACAGCTGTCACAGAATGTACCATGAAAAATGAGAGCTAATCAAGTCTATACAACTTTTTAAAGACTTTAAAAAGTGAGAACTGTGAAATGAGCAGGAACAACTTTGAAAAGGAGGCATCAGTGAAAGGCTGCTGAAGAATTAAATAGGTCTTGAAAAGAGGTATGACATGCCGAGTGTGCTGGTCTGACCCAAAAAAAGAAACTGTTGCATAATGTAATAGCAAGTGCTGCATGATAACCCCAGATTTTAACTCACTTTGCTGTAATCATCAAGATGTAGATAAAAACAGTCTTGAAATGTTTCCCTTTGTATGAGATAAATATAGAATTTATAACAGTTATAGTTTTTAAGTAATCACATTAAAAAATTAACTTGTACATGATATTCTAATTTTTGGGATACACCTATAAAAATGCTGTTTTGTTTGTTTATGATGCATTTATTTTAAAAACTGTGAAAGAGAAACTGAGTGCTGATGGTAATAAAGACTGTTCTCAGCTAACTTTTTTGTTTCCAGCAGCAGTAACTCTTGCCTCATTTTCTCTAATCATCAGAGCAGAACTCATTCTCTGGCTTGGAGACAGCAGCAGCCTCCGCTGCAGTTCGACGGCGACTGACCAGCATCCTGCGGGCAGCTGACAGCACCATGCAGCGCAGACTGGCCAAGGTGAGCACAGAGCTCGCCCAGACTGACACAGAGCTCCTATGTGAGCGCGCTCACTCGCAGCACCTGGCCCAGGAGAGGCAGGAAGTGGCTGACAGGGAGAGGTCACTGAGCCGGCAGGTGGACGTGGCTGTCATGGTGATCGCTGCATTGAGGGAACAGCTTAACGCTTCTGAGAATGAACTGGAACGCAGAGAGAGGTAAGGATTTAAGGGGAACCTCAGAGTCCCTTAAGTGATGTTACTTGAGCCAGCATTTAGTAAAAAAATAGTGTGGAGTTAAAAAAAAAAAACACTACTCATCTCTGCTGCAAACTGGAGGCTTCAGACTGGCTATTATTAGCCTTTGGTTGCAAAAGGGGTAATGTTGGCACCATGTTTTGATAAGAATATATGTAAATACAAAAATATTGAAAAATTAATATTTCACTTTCTGATGTTCTGAGTTAAATCCATGGAGCACTCTTTGAATATTGCACAACATAATAACAAATAAACATCTGCATACATTATCTAGGTTGTTTTGAACTGCTTGATTACTCTAGCAACTTGGATGCTCTCAATTAACCTTCAGTTTGTCTTTGCATATTTAGAAACACATTGTTGTTCTGGTTCCTGGTTTTATACCCACACCACTCTGACAACAGGTCTGGTCATGTCTGGTTGTCACAGTGCAACAGAATACAACTCAGCTTTCCATTAATATACCTCACAGTGACAACATGTCACGGTGTGTTCAGGAAACTGGGAACTAGGTGGAGAATACAAATTCAGGCAGCAGACATCAGGATGATTTCAGTAATTACTGGAAAAAAAGGCACACTGGTAGTTAAAGACAGACCAACGCACAGACTGATAGAGAGGTGAACATGCTGGCAGGTACGGACTTAAAAAAGAGACAAAAATACCCCAAAGTAAACACAAACAAAAATACACGATACATGGCAGCTACAACTGGCACTGGAGCACAAGAACTGGTCTGGTATATATTTAGTGAGTCTGGTGACTGAAGTGAAGACCACTAGGATGAAAGTTTGCCAAGAGGATTAGGGAGAAGTGAGCAGATGGTTGGAGTTGTATTAAAAAAGAAGGAAGGTCCAAAGACTTCTGGGGGATCGATTGGAACTGGATTAAGAAGCAGAACAGGACCACAGACTGTTACATTGAATTGGACATTCAAAAACGGCCTCCTTTAACATGTGCTCCTGTGTCTGTTGAGCTATGATAATGCCAACCTAAGGGTTAACTTCACGTTTATTAACATTTAGAGGTTTGTAAGAGACAAAATGAAGCTTCAAAGACTAAAATAACCTAACTCTTGCTCCCGGGTACAGATCAAACTACTGGCACTTTCTAACCCCAGACTTTCTTCATACAAAGTACAACTTTGGCATGTATTTTTAAAACAATGAGTGCTTTTCCAGATCAATAGAAGATATCATACAGCTTTTCCCACAGTCTTCATGAGGATTTAATAACAGTGCCTTTAAAAAATGTATGCTAAAAGAGACAAAAAGTGAGTGAAAAGACCCTTATTATTTGTAGAACAACAAATGAACTTGCTTCTGTCAATTTTTGTTTTTATAACATATCAATTCCAACCCTCCTTTATCTGGGCTAGGCAAAATGACTCAAGAGATACTCTGGCAGAGTTACTTTAAATTTCATTTTGGTTTATCATTTATTTATTATTCTATCTTTCTTAGAAGTTTAGTTTTCTTACGTTTTGTTTAGTTTTAAACCTTATGGTCCACTTAAAAGCCTACAAGAAATCAATTTATTTTTTTGTATACAGTCTTCATTAACAATCTAAATGGACCAAAAAGAGATTATAGAAAAAACTGTCTAGGTGCCTTCACAGCGCGGTTAATCTGTAGTCTGGACATGGAGGCGTGAGCATCTCCTGCTATAACCGCAGTTAAGAGGGACTTCTGCGTGAGGAGTGGACTGACTTTCAGTGCTTTGGGACGGGGAGGGGCCCACGGCAGCTACTGCTGCTCAAGAGGTGCTACAATGATACCTGCTTTCATGTCAGAGTCTTCAAAAGTCTCCAGTAACACCAGAGAAAGTCGCGAGATTTGTCGCTTGTCGCTTTTTTGAAAAAGAGTCGCTAGGGGTCTGAAAACTCGCTAAATATAGCGACAAAGTCGCTAAGTTGGCAACACTGCAAGGAGGTACGGCTACAGTAACAACCAGCTATCCACCTCGGCGCGCTGTAAATGACGTCATGACTGACGCACCTACGTGACCAAAGATTGTCTCGGCCTGAAATACACATTACACTGCCAGGAAACCAGCCGATACCAGTATCGTTCTCCAGTAACAAAAAACTTAATTTTTCGCTGGTAAAAAAATAACTCACCAGAGTGGTGAGTGGTCTTAAAAATTTACCAGCCAGAGACAAAATCTACCCGTGATTGGCGAGTGGCGAGTGTTAGTTTTGGACCCTGCTTGGAACCTTTTATTATTCCCATTCCCTGACTTATACTTTCAATAACCTTTTCTTTGAGTTACTTGGAGTGGTTTTTTGTCTTTGTGGTCTAATGGTAGCTAGGAATACTGATTGACCGGTGACCCATTTAATCAGGTATCATTGGTTGTATTATTGGTGTTTTGTTACTATTGAGGAGATCACAGTTTTTTGCCTGCAGTGGCCTGTTTTTTTGTCATCCATGTCACCGCTCACCCCCATGTACCTCTGGCCTGCCAGCTGAAGATTGAAATTCTTACTCTTTAATGCTGCACTTGAGTACATATTTATATATGTTTTTTAATCCAGGGAGGTGATAACCATCCAGAAGTTTCTGGAAGCAGCAGCTCGACAGGAGACATGTGGAAAAGTTCGAATTCAGCAGTTCATTGAGAACCTGCTAAGACGTATCGCTCTGGCCGAGAGGCTGGTGGAGTATTACCAGGTCAACGGCAGCCCGCAACAGTGCAACCACTACAAGGTACAACAACACACAGAATCACAAGATATATCCAAGAATATTTGCTTGAAAGTTGCTGTGTATCAGAAGAACTTGAATGTGTATTATTTGCATTAATATTTCAGTGTTGTGCTACTTTTCACTTTAACTCCTTTGTCGGAGAGGAAAACATAACTTTTTACTGCTGTACAATTCTGTTTCTCTGCACCCACTCTAACATTTGAATTTTTATCTTTTTGTTTTTATTAGTACCAGCAGCCAACTGATAATGGTCCTCACAGAATCACTAAAAGCAGGTAAGTCTTTGCGTATTTGGTCATATATTTCTGTACCAACCTTTGACTCAAGCGTAATTTATGATAAATTTTTGTATTTATCCAATATATATAAAGAACGTTAATCTTTAATGCAGCATTGATCAGTGGTGTTATAAAAAGATCTTTCTTGCTTAAAGGTCACATATTATGCAAAATAAACTTTTTCAGGCTTTTCCAGCAAAAATATGTGCCCCTGGCCTGCTCACAATCCCCCCATGAATCAGAAAAAGCCACCCCTCCCTCCACCTTTCAGAAAATGTGTGCTGAAAAAAAAAGTTCTCAGATTTTCCCCTCATGATGTCATGTGGGAAGTTAGCCCCGCCCCCAGGTTCGGTTGGCCCTTCCCAGTTGGAAGAAGGTTCCGCCCTCCTCTCCTGAGCTAGGATCAGTAGCACCACATCCATTATGCCCCATCCATTTCCTGAGAGGGGTGTGGTCAGAGATGGAGTCAGACAGCTCATTAACATTTTAAGCCACAGAAACATCTCGTTCTGAGCAGGGCTGAAACAGAGGGGGTTTTAGAGATGCAAAAATCCAATACTGGAGTGTTTTTCCAGGAACAAACTTCACAGGCATGTTTTGGGGACCTTTGAGACCAATATGAAATTGTCTTAAAAGGGTAAAATATGTGATCTTTAAGAAATACAACTCATGAGATTTCTGATTCTGCTTTTCTAGTCTTGATTGTGACAGAAGAAAAATTTGGAAAAATAAAGATTAGTTGAATAAGAATAAGAGCTGCACTGCAAGCTCTGTTAGTGAGATATGCAGCAGGATTGTTTGAATATTTTATCACATTTTTCCCTTTTTACATAACACACTGCAATGTTTATGAAGAAGCAAGGGATCTTACTCAGGCTACACAATTTTGACAAAAATGATAATCATGATTATTTACATCATTACTAAGATCATTGTTATTAATTATTATCAAATTTTTATTTTAGTGAAATCTTTTGTCTTTGCTTATATTTTGACAGCTTTTATCCTACAACTAACATCCTGATGGACAAACATTTTGGTTCACACTAGCCCTGAATACACCCATTGATCCACTGTTGGGCTACACAATCTAGATGCTCAAAAGCAGTTAAGAAGTGAAAAATATTTAGTATTCAGTGTTCATCCTCATTTAAGAATGTATATTTTATAAAATGGTACTAAATATAAAAAAGACCCACATTAGAACATAAAACTTTTCTACATTTCTTAGTTTGACTAGGAATGCACATTATTGGGGTTTATACAATATGGGGATATTTACAAATTAAATGTAGCTATCAATACCAGTATATAAATGTAGATTAGACCTAACACTTCAGTCCTTGAAACAGTTTAAGGATGAACAAAAAAAACATACTTCAGTCTCTAGAACACACTAAAGTTTAAGTTATAAGGATCAATACAGAAAAAGACTTCAGCTGTCTTTCAGTCCTGACAAAAGTAAAAAAAAGTGATGAATACAAACAAAAGGATTCCAGTAGATCAGCAAATTCAGCAGATTCCAGCAAACCATACTGCTCTAATCATCTTCAAGCACCACGCTTCTATAAAGTTGGTCAGCTTCCAGCAGTTTGCTCTTGTTTTGTGTCTGAATGTGGAGATGAACCATCAGCGTCTCTCTTCTCTGTGATTGGCTGTTTGCTTTGGTAGACATTAATGAGAGCTGTAATTTAGGTTGTTTTGGTTTTGTTTTTCAAGTAAATTCACTTACTACGCATATATTTTGTTTACATGTTGGTTTTAGAGATGTAACAAACATTTTATGTATTGTGCTGCAGATTTTTGGTTCTGTGCTGTAAGATTGTCAACTTCTGTAGCACCAGCGCTATGGGCAAAAAAAGTTAACGTACAGCCCTGGACTAAGACTATATTGCAAAAACAAAACAAAAAAAGTCCTAATTAATGCTGCTTTGCAGTGCTTTTATTTTGTATTTTGTACTGTCTACTGTCTATGCTTGGACTACTTTACTTCCTGTTGGAAAAATAATCTTATTTCAAGAGAGAAGTGAACTTCTGGTTTTTGAATTTTCTGACTGTAGCTTCACCACGGCAAAAGAAAAAAACAAATTGAAATTTTTGATGTCACATGGATCACCTGTTGTTTTGATGGACTCCAAACTTGAGTTGTGTCATTTGAATGATTATAAAATATACTGATGAATTTGAATGAGAAGTTTACATGTATAGTGAAAAGGAGGTGCAAGTGGAAGAAGCTGATTTATAAGAGTCCTCTTTATTAACTAAGTTTGCTTACACAGCTAGGAATTTACCTCCAGTTAGCTCTGCTGTCAAGGTGCATGTGTGCAGATATGCGGAGAAGAGAGGTGAAGGGAGGCAAGCTGAGCAGATTAAAGATGTATGCAACCAACATTAATGGAAGAGACCAGGGATATCCCAATCCTGATTGTATGTATTTTTAATTGATCGGAGATCCGATCAGCCCAGCCGATGATTTACGTCAGCTGTTGTAAACGGAGCATGATTTATGACAGGCCATGAATGCATCAGTAACACAACAAAGCAGCAGTAGCAACATTAGCATTCCTGTGTCTATGGTTTAAAATGTCAGCAGTGTGGAAAAACTTCAAACGTGAGAGTGAAAACAGTCCAGTTGCCACTTACAGCATCTGTACTACGACTGTTTCAAGAGGTGGTAGCAGCAGTTTTGCAAATTTGATCCGTCGTCTCCGGACTAAACATACAGCGGAATACGTTGACTTCAGTATAGCAACAGGCAGCTTTACTGAAGCAATATTAAAAAATCGGATTGGGATTGGAGGCTAAAAGTGCTGATCAGGACAATCCTAGAAGAGACAATACACAGAACATGATCTTAGTCTAGTGGAATTTAAATATGGCAATATATTTAAAACATATATTTTCAATGCATGACCACTAATAGTTCTGCAAAGGCAGTGCACACGTAAACATAAAGGATTGACAGTTGTGTTTCTTTGACTGTGGTAACATCAAAATCTTGATCACATTTAAATGTAATTTATTGAGCAGACCTAGATCTTACTTAAAGGCTTTATTTCCTGCGTGATCCTTTCCCTATTGTTGTCATAGACATAGACTGGCAAAATAAGCCTATAAGTTAACAGACTTTGATGGGGTGCGTTTCCACCTTGGGTTCTGACTCCACAATTTTAGTCAGTGGCTGTTGGCCTGAACCTTTTTCAGAACTTTGTGATTTGGGCTCAAAGGTTTGTAGCAACTGCCCCAGGTCAAAAAAAAATACCACTATCTCCCTTCTGTCTCCAGCTTCACTGTAAGAAGATTTGTTGCTCAACATAAATCCTCTCCTGCCAGGACAGGTACACTGCTGTTCAGCAGCTGCTCCTCTGAATCGAGGCAAAGTGGACAGAGTGGCAGCTGAATAATTGATGAGGACTTTTGTGTCATCTGTCAGCTCACCCTGTTGTCTTCATATGTAATTCATCACTAAACATGTAAGACTTTGTCCCGCCACTCAGTCAGGAGCAGGATTACCTACCTGTCTGCTCAGAGTGTGTTGTGTGTGTGTTTTGACCTCTGTAGCTCTACCACAACAGTGTTTTTCTGTTAAGTTCTTCAAGTTCAAGAAGAGGGAATGTTGTCTGAAAACAGTTTGATGAGTGTTTTCATGAGAGAACTGATAGAGAACAAGAATGAAAAGTTCTAGGACAAATGGTTGAACAATGAGCTTAAACTTAATATAAAGCTAAATGAAGCTGCTGAGGCACTGCAGGGAGTCTGTCAAACAATGAGTATGAGCAAACACAAGCCTCTTTTCTGCTGTCTCTACAAGATGCAGAAACCACAACTCCTTCTTGCAATAAATGTACATTTCATCACGGCTTAATGGTGGGGTGAAATAATGTGACACTGGAGATAGTAACAGAAACATAGCTGTTAAGTGCTGTGTCTTTTTCTGATTATGTTTATAAGGGGGAACACTATCACAGTGAAAGTGTTTGTAGTCTGAGGCAAACAAGTATTCTCATAATGAATCGGTTTTATAAAAATTTGTCATAATTGTTGAGCAAACAGTAACTGTGGCAAAACTGCATCAGCATTAACGGTGGTGCTGGCATGATACTGGTATTGCCAACAATAACCACTAAGGCCCTGCATGTTCATATAGGAAGATTACACTTTGGTTTTCCTACAACATAGTAATCAGTTCAGCTATTAGATTTTTTCAAATAATTTCCAGGAATGTCCATAGAAGTTTGAGTAATTTGCTTGAAATGGAAGAATTTGCAGGGAAATTTTCATGGAAATTTTATGGAGTTTACTTTGAAATGTTCAAGTAATTTCATGGAAATTTTGAGGTATTTTTATGTATTTTAGGAAGTTTTTTAAGAAGTTTAAGAGGATTTTTCTTTTTTTAAAGATTTATTTTTGGGCCTTTTCATGCCTTTATTTGATAGAGGAAGGACAGTGGATAGACTCGGAAACAGGGAAGAGAGAGGGGAGAGACATGCGATAGTAGGCCACAGGCCGAATTCGAACCCGGGCCACCCGCGTACATGGGTAGCACCTTAAACCACTCGACCATCTGCGCTCCCAGGATTTTTCTTTTTTTGTGTTTTCATTGGCTTTGGGAAATTTGTTTGGAAGTTAAGGGGAATTTCATTTGAAAATATTTGGCATTTTCATTAAAATTTTGGAAATGCATTCGTAAATGTTTAGGAGTTGAGTGGACATTTTGGGCGAGGATGTTCTTTAATTTTTGTAAAGATATTTTAATGGAAATTTCAGGGAATTTGTTTGGATGCTTGGGGGAATTTTCCATCATTTTCATGGGATTTAAGGTAGTATATTTGAAAATTATTGGGAATTTGATAAACAATTTTAGGGTGAATATTTTTTGAAATTTTGGGGAATTAGCTGAAAAAATTTCAACAATTTACATGGATTTGGAGGATATTTTTACTGGAGTGTTTATGCTTTATGATAGAGTTTCACTGGAACATTTGGGGAATATTTAAAGAAAATTTTGAGGTACTTTTTATAGAATATTTTCAAAATATGTTTAAGAATTTTCACAGAATTTTTAGGTAATTTCTTTGAAATTTCAGGAAATGTTTGTGGCTTTTCAAAAGAAAAATTTCCCAGAAACATCCAGAACTTCTGGTGGAAATGATGTTCATGCTTGGCCTTGATAAGTTCTTGTGGTCCATCATCAAAATAACAATAAAAAGGCTCCATCATATCTCTCTCAATGACTAACACTATTTCTTACTGACTAAAGACCCCAAACAATGACCACCTGGCCCACTCAAGCCAAAACATATTTTCAAAAATCTTTCCGGTGCTGTATCTCCTGTAGAGACAGGAGACAAGATTTGCAGACAGAATTTTATGGTAAAAACGACGTCCTGTTCAAAGACGAGGCAGAGTTATTAAACTTGTCAGGTCCTTCTTAAATTTAATCAGTAGAAAGGCTCAGGTCAAACAAAAGCTCAGGTTTCACAAGGATATTAGGATGTTCTTCTGATGCTACTGCTTAGTTGAGGTGAAAAGAGCAACAGTTTTCATACTTTTTTTCTTTTTTTTTTAGATATTTATTTACAGCATCTTGTTTTTTAGCTGTTTAGACAGTTTGCATCATCTTTTTAATCTTTTCGGACTTCCTATAATTCTTAGACTGCTGTTAGTTAAAATATATTCATCAATTTTCCTGTTCATACTTATTTTGGAAATACCAAATGTAGCCTAATTGGGGATAGAAATTTTGTGTCATTGTCACATTGTTTTTTTGATGGACTATTCATGCACTCTATTGATTATTGATTCTGTAATAAAGCAGGTTTAACGACTGAAATAGTGAAATAAAATAAGCTGCTCTGAAATTATGGTACACTGTTCACTAAAATTGTCTTGAGCATGGCTGAAAGTTTGTTTTCACTGTTTATAGAGACCCCATCTGGTGGCCACTGAAGGAATTACATGGGTATTTCTTGCCTTAAATATTGGATTGGGATTTCATGCCTGTGGCATTTGAAGAAAAGAAAAACAATGATGAGGCACTTATTATGAGTGTTTTTGTAACTTTTGATCAAGCTATGGTTTTTAAAGCCTACTTTGGTTTAGCACTGACTCTGTCAGTGACCTTTTTTTGCATGTTCATATGACATTTACAGGTCAGCGGGGGGTCAGCTGTCCTCGTCTGGCCACCATGATAACAGAACCCACTCCTCACAGTTTGGTGGCCGTCCTCTGTTTGCCAAACCCTGTGGGGAACGAGACCGAGAGCGGGAGCATCGGGAGCGTCTCGCCCAGTCATCCAGGCTGTTCTGCCGACCTGAACACAGAGACGACATCTGGAACCACCAGCGGCGCCGCTCAGCCGGGTACGAGGCGTAGACATGTAGAGACAAACCAGAGGAGAGGAGGTGTCAGCAGCTAAAACTTAATTTTAATGATAACTTCAGTGTGTTAACATGTGGAAAAGAACGGTTAGATCATACTTACTTTTTGAAACATTTAATCTCAGCTCTGAGGTGATTAATACTAACTCAATACAATAATAATAAAAATGTCTTATATTCTTAAAAGTCTTTCCAAAGAAGCAAGGTTATCAATTAACCATCCATAGGAAATCAATAAGATGTTTATAAAATCTGATTTGGAAATGAAATTGCTCTCACTTCTGAAAAATTTAACTGGCTTTCCTATTTTTTACAGGGTGTTCATCAATATAATGAGATAAATACCTTAATGGGCCTCAAAAATTTGACACATTTTTGTCAATTAAGAGAAAATTATTTGAATTACATGATGATTTCTAAATAGTCTCACATATTTTACATGAAATGATTATGTGTTCTGATTGGATACAATGCCTCCTCCTAAATAAGCTTTCTTTCTTTTTCAAATAGTTTTGTAAATCAAACTAAGAAACTCTAAAGAGGAACTCAAAAACGTGTTGATTGTTGTTGGCTTTGGGCATACCACTCCCAGATTAGATAAGAAATACAAAATTTTAAACTAACCACAGATATTTTTCTTCCATTTTGTCTCAGGCTGAATACTACATGACACATAACCTTTACTATTACCGTATAACAGGGTTAAAGATAAAATGCAATAATAGATATTACTGCATGTCACATTGTCATCACTTTTTCAAGTACATAAAAGCTGTTGTGAAGACTTTTGTATTGCCAGCACAGTGTTTGTTAACATTGTACTTTTCCACAGATTATCACACTGAATCAGACCATTTTAAAGTGTTACACTGGATACATGTGTGGGCAAACATTCATTATTTAAATGTTTGTCATTTCTCAGCACAAATCATTATATTTAAATATTTAATATCACAGTCTTGGTACTTACAGTCTGATTCCTCTCCTCTATATTTCAAAGAAATTTCAGGTAAATATATGCTTTTGTATTCATAAAGGTGTAAATACTGTAGAGGTTTGATCATCAAAGTTGTTGAAGGGTTATTAATTTTCCTTAAACCAACAGAATAAGGAAAGAACAGTTCCTGGTGATGTTTTTGGCATGTCCTCTCCTCTGGTTGAACCTTTACAACCTGCTCTGGTTCCCCAAAAAACTTCAAACAGTCCAGTCACCAAAACTCTGTCTGTGCTTTTAAGACCAAAGGTGGGTGATCACTGCAGTTGTCAGGCTAGTTTATCATAAAAACAGGCTTGGGGGAGACTTAATTCATAAGCAGGGGAGGAGGACTTGGGGGTGAATCCCATTTCTACCCCTTAGCCGTTATCTTAGCCCTACCCCTTGGTTTTGCGCATTCACCTCAGGTGAAGTGGTGTCCTAATTCTCTTTTGAATTGAGGGGTAGGGCTAAGGGCCAAGGGCCACATAGCCCTTGAAATGAAGATTTTTCAGGACCACACTTGAACCCAAGGGGTACAATGAGTTTCCCCTCCATGTACTGCATTTAATTGCGAAATGGCACAACAGATTACGAAGGAGACGCATAAATAAAAAAATATTTTCAGCATAATGATTATAGAAAAAAAACAATTTTATTTGTCATATATTCAATCTTGAGCCACTGAGGATTGAAGTTTATTGTATTTTTGGTATCTGCACATGTAAACGAGGGTTATTTATTGTATAAATAAGTGGAGAAGATCACCGCAGTATGAACGAGATGGTTGAAGCTTTATAGTCACCTCCGATGATGCAGCTGTTTATCGGCAATTTGTGATGATGAACTGCAATCAAGCGGCGTCTCGTTTCTTAAGGGAAGGTTTTCACTCCTTCCCTTACCACTCTGTTTCAAGGAGCAAGGGGAAGGGGAAGACAAAGGGGAAGGGTTAAGGGGTAGAAATGGGATTCACCCTTGATTTGGACAAAGCAGAATTTTCTTAAGCCAGCATTCTTTCTAGTGACCAGCAGAGGGCAGCTTAACTGGTTACCAAAGGAAGTTGTACACCATATGGACAAAAGTTTTCAAACATCTGACTGTTACACCAACAGGGACTGTAATGACATTATATTCAAACACATGTACTTTGAGATGGAGTTGGCCCCCCTTTTGTAGCCATGACAGCCTCCACTTCACTTGAAAGGATTTCCACAAGATTTTGGACTGTTTTGTGGGAATTTTGCCCATTCATTCTGTAGAGCATTTATGAGGTCAGGTACTGATTTTGGACAAGAAGGCCTGACTTGCAATCTCCATTGCAGGTCATCCCAAAGGTGCTCTATGGGATCAAGGCTCTGTGCGAGCCAGTCAAGTTCTTTAACACCAGACTCATCAACCCGTCTTTTCTAGTTCTTGCTTTGTGCAGTGGGGTACAGTCATGTAGGAATAGAAAAGGGCCTGTCCCTGACTGTTGCCACAAAGTTGGAAGCATAGCATTGTCCAAAATGTCTTGGTCTGCTGAGGCATTAAGATTGGCCTTCACTGGAGATAAGGGGTCAAGCCCAAACCCTGAAAAACAGCCCCATACCGTTATCCCTCCTCCACAAAACTTCATAGTTGGCACAGTGCATTCAGGCAGGTAATGTTCTCCTGGCATCCGGTAAACTCAGTCACTTCTCAAAACACGTCTCCACTGCTCCACAGTCCAGTGTCCTGGGCTTTACACTACTCATCCGATGTTTGGCACTTAGTCATGTGGGGCTTTCGTGCAGCTGCTCGGCCATGGAAACCCATTCCATGAAGTTCCCACCGCACAGTTTTTGTGCTTACATTAATGCCAGTGGAAGTTCAGAACTCTTCAGCTATGGCTTTAGCAGAGGTGGTGACTTTTAACGTACCATGCGTCATAGCAGTCACTAACCCCGCTCTGCGATTTTACCTGGTCTTCTGCTTTGTGACTGAGTTGCTGTTGTTCCTAACACTTCCACTTTCTAATAATATCAATTTAGTAGACTTTGGAATATCCAGCAGGAATAATAATAATGGATATGGCTTGTGTAAATATTAGCACTAATACAAGCTAACCACTTTTTCCAGCTCTTACCACTCATCCATAAACGGTCACTCCTTTTGGTCCCAAGAAAAGAAAAAATGTACAAGTCATAATGTCACATGAGCTCAACTGTAGTACTGCTGTTGTTTTATTATTTTTCTTAAATAATCTGACCTATTGAGCATTTTTATGTAATTCAGTTGTCCCACAACCCCTTAGAAGCCTTGATTTGGTTTGTAAAGCACAGACAGAAGTAAAATGACAGCAGACCTGGGTCAAATCCACTTTGCATAACTCATACCTTTAGTCTGAAGAGGCTTCATGGGTACAATTTATTCCGCTGCTGGCTGCGAAAATTACACAACAACAAAACTTAAATGACTTGTTTAAAAAACCTATTTTGTTATTTTTATGTCGTCTGTCGTTCATGGCAGTATTTAACCAATCAGCCATCAGTCTGCTACTAAAGTGGTTTCAAGCCAGAGATCTAGCTGAGGATTAAACCTGGATGCAGAAAGATTTTCATTAAACACCGAAACGTCTTGACTGTACTATGTGTGAATTTAAGCTCTAACATTACTTGGGTTGTTAAAACATGCACAATTTCTCAAGTCGTTTCTTTGTGATTATATGTTTAGTATAATTTGCTGATTTTAAATGTATTTCTTTTACAAATCCAAACCTACAATCGCTGAAAAGATGGTCATGCTGTTATAAATCACTGCTAATGAATAATTAGCCAACTGGGTAGCACATAAATCTTCTCGTCCTGTATGTGAGAAAGATTAATGACTTTACTTGAATCAAATAGATTAAGATATGAGAGCCATAGTCCAAAAGTAGGGAAGTATCGAGGGATTTACTTGTTTTTGGTCTTTTAATAGGAATAATTGACAGTTTCATCTCATATTTCTTAATTGAGCTCCATTATGATGTGTACATCTGACAGTACAGCACCTTATCTGTCAGGTTAAATTTTCCAAAATGAGTGAGGTTTAGTTTGATTCACAAAAACATCTTTGTTCTGCGAGTCAAGTTTGGATTTGTGGTGTTGGTTCTATGGCAGAGTCAAGTAGCAGGTTGGATTTGGCCCAGGTCTGTAGGACACACAATAAACGAATGTACACTGAGTTAATGTATAGCTCACACTGAAGAGATGCCGCGTTAAAAGGCCTGACGTTCGTCTCGGCTTAACGCGGCGCTCATTCACACAGAAACGGGTGGAGATTCTCCGATCACTTATGAATGACGTCGTATCAGCGCTTTGATCCAAAGTGACTTACAGTGCCGTGAATGCAAACAGTTCTCTTTGCAGTAACCTAAACAGCTCATGACAGCTTGTTTAACAGAGTCATTCCTCCCTCTGTATCGTCATGTATGATCTGTTTACACATCATTTTTGCACTCATCCAATGATAAGAATGTAAATGTTAAAGACAGTATTTGGTGTAAAATGTATCTTTGCTGTCGTTGGTTTAGGTTTTGTTGACAGTGTTAATAGATATTTTGTATACAAAGCTAATATGTGTCGTCAAGTGGAAGTAGTAGTCTCACAGTACTTTAACTTGGCAGAACATTTATCGGGGTCAGACACAAATGGATTTCTTTCAGTTCATTTTGTTAGTTTTTTAGCAGGGTGTCTGCAAGCTCTGGAAAATGAAAATCCTGAATTATGTCATGTAAATTCTTCAAGGATTGGCCTTGAATTTTGGAAACACAAGAGACTTCTGTTTAGAGGTTTCCTAAACATGCATCATGATGTACTGCTTCTCTTCTGGTGGGTCACATGATTGTTGTCTTTCTCTTCTAACAGTAAAATATGTTAGTTCATATTCAAATTCCTGTCTAATATGAGTAAAGTCATAAAACTCTTTGAGCTTTCAGGCACCCTTTTCAAAGACCCAGCCAGCAGTTTTGCCCCCAATTATTCTGTCAAGTTTGTTCAAATTTGCCAGTTTGTTTAGCCAAATGGTGTTTTGTATTTTCTGTCATCAACAAATAATGTCTGGTATTTAACAGCTGCACACTGCACTACACAGGTTATATATTCTGCTTTACGGCCCACAGAGTATTAGCTGTTGCTGTTTTTAATGGCTTTACGAGCCCTGAAAATACAGAGGGTAAACTTGAATTTTCATCAGGCTTACTCTCCACTGCTTCTTTTCACATACAAAAACCTGATCCTGAAACTGAGGTTGGAGGATTTAGCACTTTGTGAGTTTGACATTGATGAAGAGAGTTCATGAGTTACTGCTGCTAATAAAAGCCCTATTACTCTTTTTTTAGTACCTAAAAGAGCAAAAAACTCTACATTTGTGTGTTTACACTTTTAAAGATTTGGTGTGTTGACACAAACACAAACACAGTGGTGTTGATCAACTTAATGACAATAAAACCTTATCTAGCCAGATCATCAAGAGATATGCGACTGAAAGACATTAATGTGTAAAATCTGTAAATGTATTAAGTTGTTAGGTTTTCATATGTGATCTGTGACGATGATATTAAGACTTTCAGCTATTTTTGTTCCCATTGGCTGTCTCTGTCTTTGAATTATTTTCATAAATGTATAGGAATGAACAGATCAACACATATTCTTCCACTGGCACTGATCAGACTTGTAAAATACAGAGAAATATCAGCTTACCCTTTTTACCCAGAAAATCGTGCCCCTTAAATGTCTGAACCTTTTTTAAACAAGGTTACTTGTTAAATTGCAAATTGAATCTCACCTTTGTTATTTCAGTAGAAGGGAGCACGTCCTCCTTACAGACACCGGGAAGATCCTTCACTACATGTCTTCAGTAGAACAGAACAAATTAAGTACGGCTGACCTAGACTTGGCATTTTAAATACAGGGAGGGGACTGTCAAGGGAAAAGTAATCATTTGGTTGCAGTCTGCAGCCTCACCACAAGATGGCACTAAACCATCTAGCAGAAATCTGGCAATAATGCAGCTCTTTGAAGAGGTGCATGCATTAATGCTTTTAAAGTTTTAAGAAGCAACTTTAGGTGGAGATTGATTGTATTTTATTAACATGTTATGCACAAAAAGTGCCCAGCCCTCATGGGTTTATGTCTGTTGCACTCATCCTAGGGATGTAAATAAATAAGCAGTGGTTCTCAACTGGTAGGACGGAACCCAAAAGTGGGTCATGGAGCTGTTTTCAAAGGATCACGAAGATGTCTATGGAAAAAAACTGTCACTAAAGTCCATGATACATGGAAGGCCAAGCCAAAATACATTTGTACATTTTAGTTTACTCCTTTTTCCATGATAAAGAGTACATTTAAGTCATTTTCTTGCGAACTATATCCATTCAACATTTTTTTTCCGAGCAAAAGAAACTGGTTTTCTCACTTTAATGTTTTAGTTTCTCAAAATCTCTGGAAAACAACCAACAATGTATGCATGTATATCAGTTTAGGGTTTCTATATTTCCTGTCTTTTTGTATAGTCACATTTTGTTACAAATAAGAAACAAACTCCAGTATTCATTGCTAAATAGATTTGGCTTATTAAAAATGTTCAGAAATTTGGGTAGCAATTCTTAATTCAAGAGGGGTCCTGAGAATAGACCAGTTGAGAACCATTAATATAACATGTTCCTTAGGGTTCAGATCAAGTGCAGCCATTTGTAGGACTGATCTCCTTTCAAATTTGCTGCCTGACCTTAATTTGACTCTATGTTTTTTTCCTCCCACATAATGGCGAGGTTAATAGTTGGAAAAGGCAGGGTTGACATGAAAAAAACATGTTTGAAACATGTTTAAGCCACTGAGTGAAACATAAGCTGAAAGAAGTGCTTTCCCATCAGTGTGAACGCTGAGCTGAGAATAACAAACCCAAAGAGAGTTTGACTTCACTATGTTTATTGGAGCAGGCATTCCAGTACTCAACAACAGATATAGATAGGATATGATTTCTGTGATGTTAATATTTATATCAGAAATATATAAGCGCTGTGCAGAACTTTAAGGCATGTTTGGTCCAGAAATTGAGGGTGAGGTAAGGAGTGCTATAGCAAGTTAGCCTGCCGGAGGTCACCATCCAGCAAGAATGAGGATTGACACAACCCAGTTCCCATTTGGATGTCTTTGCATATTACCAGGGACATGAAAAACTAATTTGTTGAAAAGATAATGGTCCACAATTTGAGGGCACAGTAAGGATGTGGATGTGGTGAGAAAGCAAATTCTAGGGTATTGTCTGGGTGGGTAGAAGGTGTACCACGAGCCCCTGGTTGTACTGTGGCTGTCCCACAGGCCCGAAAGCAGGCAGCGGTCTCTGGACATATTGCCAGACAAAAGAGATGCCATCGAGCTTGACCTATGATGAATTCTTAGCACTATACATGCTAAAAACGTATGCACATCTATGATGTCTGTGATATTAATGTTTGAAAAATCTTTACCTTTAACTGTTGTGATGACTTCCCTCAACCGCAGTAATTAATATTTAACTGTCCTGGCTTTTTCTTATTCTTTTTTGGAGTGAAATAACCACCAGTTGTGGGGTTTCTATACAAGCAGCAGCATAATTCTTGAAAATGTATGTTTGAAGGAGTGTGTGCAGTGCCTCTGTTGTACTGCCTCCTGTTGATTGTTAACGGCTGAGGAGATGGTGGGAGATGCATGAGGAAGCCCTACTACTACTTCTACATATGTAGCTATTGTGTTATTGTTATAGCATGCTCCATATGTAGCAAAAAAGTACTTATAAAAACTGTTATCTTGTACTACTATGTGTACTTTTGTAGCAGAGCGAGGTCTATTTTAATGGTTTCAGTATTTGAAGGAGAGTTGCACTAAAACAACCCGGGGCACTTAGCTCAGAGCTGTTGGACTTCAGATGAAAGGAAATGTTGTTTACTGGACAATCAGCTGGTTACATGCACAGGTTTGGAAAAGTCTGGAAGAGTCTTTTTATTCTTACTTCTTTGTTTGAAATGCTTTGGGGGGAAAAGTGCAAGAGTTGTGAAACCAAGAGGGAAAAAAGTTTGCGAAGTGGGTTAAAACATAATCGAACAAGTTTTCTGTTTGATTCTGACACTACTACCTTTCTTGCCGTGAAGTCGGTAGAGATAACGTTAGTTTTTATGTTGTGTGAATCTGTTCATGCGCCAAGTTTGATATAATTTAGTTTGTCACGTTTGTCTGTAGGGATTTTTCGTTTGCAGAAGTAATCTCTAGTTTTGTGCCTTCACTCAAAAACTCTGTAGTCTGTATAACACTGTGCAAAATGCAATACTGTGAAGAACTGGAATACTTTTTATGTTCAAACTTGTTGGTCTGTGTGAAACCATCAAAGATTAAAGAACAAACATGACACCAAATAATCAAGTTTCTGTTTTAATCGAACTTTTTGGATTTTATAGTTAAGGTGGGTTGGCTTTAAAGAAATGAAACGGGCACACCTAATTTTAAAGTCTAAGATCAATCTGATTTTTTTTCTTTCCTGGAGTAGTTGCTAAAATCTGAATTTTCTCTGTGTTTGGAGCTGCTGCTTTAAGACTATCAAAACATCATTTGGGGGTTTTCTTTTATTCAATGCCATATTCTATTTCTTGTGCATTAAACTCAGTAATTTTAGAACGATAAATATCTTTTCAATTAGAAGAGTCTGTATTTTTATCTATTAATGTTTCCCATTTACATCAACAGAGTGTAATCTTTGTGTACATTATCCATTTTGAATAAGGGAAAGCTTGTTTGACAATAATTAAAACTAAGGCAACAGTAGCAACAATGACAATACTCCTAGATGTTTTATCAACTTCCTGTATACTGGCTGAAATATAAGTCCTGCACTTAAAGGGTTAATGTGTAGTCTCCATTCAGGCCACTTGGTGTCTCTCTCTGCTGAAGCAAGTCAAGGTTTTATTTGCTGTTCTGATTAGTTTTCAGGATTCACTTCTCTTCATTTTGCATCAAAGACACTTGACTGTAATTTGACGAACTAGTCCACTTTCTAACTAACTGATTTGGACTCACAAGAAATTATACGTGGTCATTAATTGATTTTGACTATTTTTGAATGTTAACAATTCAAAATTATTCTCTGCTATGAACATTTATCAGAGTTGAGCTTCTCATTCCACCTCCTTTATTTATGTTTAAATAACTATTTTTGTCACTTTTGTTGAAGTCAAGTACTGTGTGGTATTTACCATGAGAATATTCGGTTTCTTACTTTGTAACCATGATATTGACGAAAATTTCCCTCATCAGACCAAAACACACCCACACAAACAGGCACATGAACCCTCATGATGATGACAATTGTCTGCCAGCTAAAAATAAGACGGCAGGGTGAAACACACCTACACACTTGGGAAAGTTTGCTGCTTACAGTTTGCATCACATGTTTGACCATAGACAAAAGTCTAAAAAAAGAATTAACATTCTGGCTGGATAATAAGAGCAACATACTGTACTGTTATCTGAGAGTTCCTATAGTTGCATATGATACACTACAATGCAATATGATATGATACAGCTCAATACTACATGAAACTATATGGTACAACTTGAAATGATGCAATACGATGCACTATGATATGCAGCCTTTCTCAACCTGAGTGCCTTCTTGCATCATCAGGGGTTCCTTCAAAATACTTTGAATTCCACCAAGAGTTACCACGATTATGGTACTGAAATTTATGTTAAAGCTAATCAATTAAGAAGTCAAAGATCTTTGGTCACCCAGTTAAGAACAACAGTCCTTCCTGCGGCTCTAGAAGTTGGCAGGTCCGAGAAGAGCAGAGGCTGTGTGAACTATGTGATCTAGCCGAAGTTGAGAATGAATCTCATTTTCTTTTATACTGTCCTTTCTAGGTTGAGTTGAGATCGCCTCTGCTGAATGAAATATCTGTAATCCTGAAATATTTTGGAGCAATGATGATGACAGGATGGAATGTTTGTTTACTTTCAATAATCATAAGTTGGCCTCTTTTGTTGCAAAAGCCTGGAAGAAGTGTCAGGATGGTTTGTTGAACTAGTCTACTATATAATCGAGCATCTACTTTTGGTTTCTGGTCTTTCTGTAAAGAAAATGATGTCTTGTAAGCCTGTTTGGGCTGGGCATATTGTTTATGCATGACAATAATAAAATTATATCAAATCAAATCAAAAACCACTAATGTATTAACTATCCTGACAATAATCATAATTGTCTCATTTGTCCTTTTCCTGTAATTATTTCAGGGACTGGGTCAGCAAGTAAATAGGCATACTGTGGAGAAAAAGTATGTGAACCCTTTAAATCTATCTAGTTTTCTGCATTAACTGATCATCCAATTTGATCTGATCTGCATCTAAGTCACAGGTACAGACAAACACAATGTGCCTAACCTAATACCACAGAAATAATTATGATTCATATAATTCATGTCATTACTGAACACAGCCGTTAACAATTCCCAGTGCTGAAGGAAAAAGTGAGTGAACCCTAAGGCCAATGACTCCAAAAAAGAGCTCATTTGAGTCAGGAGTTAGCACATCTGAAGTCCAATGAATTGACGGAGATTTGAGCCAGAAGTAGAGCCACTGTAACTTATAAAAACACTCAAACTTTTTATGTTTTTTCTTCTCAAGAAGCAACTGCTGATGTGAACATGTATGACAAAAATAGATCTCAGAAGATTTGATCAATAACTGTTAAATTACATAAGACTGGAATGGGTTACGAAGTCATTTCAAAGACTTCAGTTATTCACCAGCCCACAGTTAGACAAACTGTCCACAAAAGATACCGTACCATGGCTGCTCTCCCTAGAGTAGGCGCTGTGCCAGGTTGACTCTAAGGGCACAACACAGAATGCTCAGAGAGGTAAAAAGAATCCTAGACTAACAGCTAAAGGCTTAAAGGAATCATCGGAACACAGTATCTCTGTGCATGAGTCCACCATGCACAACAGATGAACAGGCATGGTGGCCATGGCAGGACACTACAGAGGAAGCTGCTGCTTTAAAAAAAAAAACAAAAAAAAACATAACTGTACACCTGAGGTTTGCCAAGGAGCATTATGATAATCCACAACACTTGTCAGGAAATGTTTTGTAAACGTATGAAACTAAGGTTGACTTGTCTGAGAAGAACACGCAGTATGGTGTAAAAAGGGTACGGCATATCAACATAGGAGCATCCTCCCCACAGTAAAATATGGTGGAGACCACCATGATTTGGGACTGCTTTGCTGCCGCTGGGCCTGGACTGCTTGCCGTCATCAAGGGGAAAAGGATTCCCAAGTTTATCAAGGTATCCTACAGGATAACATCAGGGTGGCTGTCAACCAGCTGTAGTTAGACAAAGTGGTGATGCTACTGGACAATGATCCCAAACATCAAAGTAAATCTACTTCAGCATAGCTTCAAAAAAGGTAATCCACCTTTTGGAGTGGCCCAAGCTGTGAAGACCTCAAGAGAGCCATGTACACCAGACAGGTGAGCAGAAGCAGTTCTGTAAGGAAGAATGGCCCAAAATTTCTCCTGAACACCAGCTGAGAACCACTGCTTTAGAGGTTTATAAATCCCCCTGACAGTCAGAGTGTTTTTTTTCAATATGTTAAAGTGGATAGAGGGCATATCTGAGTGTGTTCTCTGTGTGTGAATACTTTCTTGGCGCATGAGGGATTCATGAATGGGACCAAATGGTTTTATTCTCGCAAACTGTCTGTGGACATTTCTTGAAGCATAAACCACTTCCTAATCCTGGGGGGGAAACACAAATATGTCTAATGGGTTCAACAGACTTTGCAGATGCAAGTACAGTATACTTGACCAGTAAGGGCAATGCATTAGTTAATTAATGTAAGTGTTAATCATCAGAAAACAAAGGTTGACCATTAGACTACATACAAGTGAGTTTCTCTTTAATATCAGTGGGCTTCACCTGTAGCAACAGCCTTGATTTTTTCTATTGTAGTATTTTTTTAACCATTGCTGTGACCTCATTCAGCAAACCATCTGTGTACTGGGAAAATAACTCGAAGGCATGTCAGATTGTCAAACGGTTTGTTTTGTTTTGGTTCCTTGCCGTATTAGAGTGTGTCAATAAATACTGCAGGCTGTTGTTGATTTTTCATGGAAAGAGTAAACACTGTACATGACACTTTGACGTCACTGCCGAGGCTCACGCACGGCTCTGAGTCCTCACAGTCACCCCTTTGATGACATCTGATCGCTTTTGTGCAGAAATTGTTTTCTGGAGCCGTATCAGGGTGAGCATCTACAGACTGCCACCCTGCAGGCCATCTGAGGCCATGTGGGGCACAAAGAACAGATTTCTACAAGCGGAGCTGCAAAATTAGATACAAAGCAGGGCAGTTGTACAGGGAGAGATGAAATCATATATGAAAAACACTAGGACTTGAAGTCACTGGACTTGCAGCAGGTTAATGCACCATTTCCCCACAGAACATTAGTAAAGCGTCTGCTTTGGGCTCTAAAGTTGTGATTTTTTTTCTTTGGTGAAGTCAAATTTTATCACATTCTTCCAAAGTAAAAGCAAGAGTTGTGGGTGATCTCAGTTATTATGTGCAGATTTCTTGTGAGACTCCCTCAGAGCCAGTTTCCTGCCTTTACCCTGTGGACCCACGCCTGTCACAAAACACATTTGGATTCAATCAAGTTGTGGGGTCTGAGGGACAATGGCACGGAAACAGCAGATTAGCCTTATTTGGCTACGAGACACAAATGGCTTTGCTCATCTAGAGAAACAAAAGTACTGCAAGAACACAGATGTGGACCAGAAAAGAAGGGATATGGCAAACAGACAGCCTTTATATCAGAGTTGTAAAACTCACAAGATCTTTTGTGCTGCGACAGCCAAGAAATCAAAGCAACTCAAATCGACCCTCAACATAGTTGTGTATTCCTAATTTCAGGTTTGTTAGTCTTATTGTTATTTTTGCATTACTTTTTGTCAGTCTCTGACAAAAAAACAGGAAGAATAACATCCATGCTGTTTCCACAGAGCACCCAGGTGGCATGTTTTCAGCACTATGTAACTTTAGATGCTACTAATACTTCTCTGTGTCTGAAGACAGTCTGTGCATTAAAGAGAAAGTAATATACGTAATGATTCGGTGCATTCCTTATAAATCTAGTCAGTTTTAATGTAATTATTGTCAGGGGGGCTTAGGAACATTTAAATGTGACTTCAACCCACCCCCCATAAAGGTCTAATGACATCCATGATGTCTTTTCTGACTATGACCATCCAGTGTTAAATTATTTGAAAAATACAGCTTCTTTTCATTATATGGAAAATGGTGATTTTGGAGATAGGAGGTTTCAGCCCACCGCCAGCAATATGCACACTGTCTAAGAGATCGAGGATCAGAGACCCTTAGGGAACCTGGGGTAGATTTTTGCAAGCCATGGCTGCATCGTAAGGGCTCCAGATTTGTGCAAGAGACCCTGGACTAGCCAAACAATTAAAGACCCTAAAGTGAAAATGAATCTGTATTTCTAGGTTTGTTGTATGACAGGTCACTGTGTTATGAACCCCTAAATCAAATTTCAGTCAACTAAAACATCTCGAAGTTTATGAAATTAAGCTTCAAAATCATGAAAAATTAGGCAGTAAAATCTGCTCCAGGATGGTGTGGGCATGTCTTTTGAATAAGCTGAAGCCACGCTCGCTCAGGAAAAATATGACCCTCTCAGATTTAAAAAAAATACTACAGTCTGAATTTTGACCTTATGAGCAGAGCGCAGCTGCCTGGCTTTGTGCCAGAGAAGAGACAAAATCAGTTCTCTAGCTCAAATCTCTGTTATGATGCTTTAAATGATCCATAGACCACTGTGGCTGATGGATTTGGCAAATTTACCTCACAACAAACAGAAAAACAGCATTTAACTGACTGTTAACTTTTAATAAAGTCAGTGACATCAGCTAACAACAGACTATTAAAATAAACTGCTCTGTGATTTTATATTGTAGCAATTAGAGGGGCGGGGTCATTCCCTTTCCAGAGGCACATTGTCGGCTTTTATTCACCCAGAGGACACTAGGGCACATGCCAGATTTTGTCCACCTAAAGGGCACTTAAGAGGGCACATTGTCAACTTTTGTTGACTCAGAGGGCACCCCAGAGGCACTTTATGAATTGTTGTTCACTAAGAGGGCCTCTAAGAGAGCACCTTGTCAAATCTTTTCTTCTCAGAGGGCACTCAGGAAGCATATATCATGTTCATCTATAGGAGCATCAAAGAGGGCACCTTGCAGGGTTTTTTTTAACATTAGGGCCCTGAGTCCACCAATAAAATGTCTACTTGAGTCTGTCTGCAGAATTATTGGAAGTTGCAAACACCCGGTAAATCAAATGCCAATTTTTACATGAGAAGAAAATTTAAATCCACGATTCAAAAACATTTTTGGTTGGAATAGTTCAAATATTTAGAGGCACACATTGTTCAGGAGATGACATTTTTAATAACTCATCCATTTTGGTGTAATGGGGGATGGGAGTTGGGTGTAACTGGGGCATTGCTGGTGAAACTGCAAGCCAGTGTGTTGTTTGTCAGGAAGCTTAAGGCCTGCCTCAGCTGCACCTGTCTGCTGTTAGGTTGACTGACAGTTAGTGTGAGACAGCATTTTCACTACGTCACCCATGTATGGGCTTTAAAAGACAGCTTCATTAACCGATGGGTAAGGTCAACCAGACTTTGTCCAACACTTTCAACAGTCTATGGTAGACTTCAGACTTTGATACCAAATCACGCTTTTCATGGTCCATAATGGGGGCCAGAAAAAAGTTTTATTGTGCATGTCTGGATCAAGATATAAAGCCAAACTTGCAACATTTTAAAGGGACTGTGTTTCAGTACAATCCTCTGACTTACTGTACATGAAAGCCGGCCTAAAAAGGGTCATCCAGCACTCACATATCAACATTTACAGCCTCTGTTGTTTACTGCTGAGTTATAAATATGCAAGGTTCTATGTTTGTATGTTTCATGATCTCTGTGTTTTTTCTTGACCCAGCAGTGACAGCCTGTTGCAACATAATAATTCATCCTGTTTATTTGATTTGGAGGACGACCTACGCAGGGCTTCCACAGTTTGGCTCAACATCAGGGCTAAAACTGTCCAGGCTCTGAATCACTCCGTCTATTTTCAGCCTGTCTTCACTTCCTAATGACGAAAACACCATGTTGCTTAAGTAGATCTGCAACGTCACGCACACACTGACCGCACACACTCACTGTGTGGCAGGAGTTTTCTGGCGTTCAGACAAGGCCTCTGTGTCACATTGTGAGTAGGTGGGTGCTAAACTGACTGCTACAAGCTGAGGACTGAGGAGCTGGAGGGAAGTGAGGAGGTGATCTGTGTGGGAGCGGGTGACATCTCTATAGAAAGAACTGTGTGTGTCCTTATGATAAGTTCACTCGCTCAGCCTCGGAGCAAATTAAATCTTTTTATTGTGGGTATTAAAGAGTCAACACCAGGGCGTCCTGCTGGAGAGTAGGCGGGAGTAGGTACCCAGTCTGGTTCACACTGCTGTGTGTCATAGATTATCAGAGGGAAGCTCAATATCTACACATCCATGTGAAGGTGTAACGGAGGATGTCTATTAATATCTGTGTCCTCAAATTTAGTGATTCATTTTGATGAATTAAAGAGCACATACACTAAATTCTAGTGGTGCAGAGTTACTAAGAGAAACTACAACTTTCTCTCACCTCATTATGTTTCAGAAGGAAATATTGCCCTTTTTATGTGACTACATGACCATGACAGCTGGAGCTACTTTTGATTTGGATAAGTTTATAAATGCAATGCTTTTCCATGTTGAACCAGCTGTTTTCAAACTGTTTGTGACCACTGCATGAGGTTATTTTACTTTTGACATTTGAGGCATCTTCGGCAAGGAATATAAGCACAAAAATCTCAACATTTTTGAGACTTTTTATACCACAATTTAAAATAATACATTATAATTAAAATGGAAAAAGTATCAAAAGCCTCAATAAACCTTCTGATTTAGTCACATTATAACTTGATGCTGCCACAAGCAAACAGCAGAGTCCATTCAAATTCACAGGTCTGCAAATACTGACACTTCTCAGGTCAATTTTGGGTCTTTTAAAGATGCAAAAGTTACATTTGTGTGTCCTGCTATAATAAAAAGAGAGCAGATTGGGTGAAAATGTCGAAATTTGCCAGTTTGTTTGCAACTGTTGACAAGGAAGAAAAATGGCGATACTCTTTTGCCCTGTGATTAACTGGTAACCAGTAGTGTATCCCACTTCTTGTCCATTGACAGCTGGAATAGGCTCCAGGCCCCCCATGACCTCAAATGGGATAAGCGGTATAGCACTGACATTGGGCCAAAACCTCCTATCTCCAAGATCACCACTTTTCAGGGCATGAAGAAAACACTGTATTTTTCCAAAAGATTTAACACTGAATGGTCACAGTAAAGATCTTTTTGACACTCTTTGTTGCTTTAGATTTTCTTAAAATCCACTGACAGATGTAAAGGGTGACTGATAGCATTGATTTGTGTAAAAACATGCAAACTAACCAACCACCAGCAGCCCAAAATCGTTGATTTCTACTATGTATAGTTCACTAATGGGCTGGTTCAAAGAGCTAGCTCTATTATGTAAATGATGGAATCTGGATGTTAAGTTTAGGTCAACTAGGCACCCAAAGCAAGAGACTAAAGCTGCAAATTTCACCAAATTAGCCACAAATTCAGAGTTGTATGACTTGATTGGAAGCCGCCTTTCAGTCAGATTGTTCATTGTTTGTAGTGCTGTGTACAGAGGGATACCACAGCTCACCATGACCTGACTACAACCCAAACAGCTGCTTGGATTGATTTCGGTCATGTTTGATATTTTGATATTACTCCCAAAGTGAGAGCAGAACCACGAGCAGAATCCTCAACTATGGAGTATTTTTTCCAGTCAGACAGCATCTTAAATCATCACAGCAAGAATTACTTTCTAATGCCGTCCACCCTGCTATAATTAAGGAAACAAACAAGCGGGAAACTGACCTCCAGCTGACATCGATGGTGAAGCCGTTTGTGTGTGTGGATAGAGAGAGAAAGAATGAGGGAGCAAGTGGAGTGGATACGACTTCGGCCTCAGTGTGTGAGACTTTTTCAAAGGACACTCCACTGAGTAGCGAAAGTTCAAAAGTTTATTTTTCAAAAAGACAAAAAACAGGCAGTGGGGACAGGGAGGTGGCTGGCTCGTTGAAGCATGAAGACCAAATATTGACAAGAAAACGCTGGAAAGATATCGCCTGCAGCGAGGCAAACAGATGCCTAAAACAAACAAAAACACTGGTAAGTATTAAAGGGTTTCAGGAAGCAAAAACACTAGCAAAACTTGTAGAGCACAATACCAAACAAGACAGAATTATCTGGCAGAGTAGTGGATTGAGGACCAGGCTGATGTCTGATTGAAGACGGGTGTGCCTCATCTGCTGTTACAGGAGAAGCTAGCCACGCCCCCTGCAACACAAATGCTCTGCTTAAGAGACAAGGACATTAGAACAGGGAGGGGGAAACAGCAAAATTTATACTTCCAAAGACAAATCTGAAAACAGAACCAGATTCAGTCGCCTAAATCTGAATCCGTAGCTAACTACATTAGCTACAAAGCTTTGTTAGCTTTGGCCTCAGATGTGTACTTTGCTTTATGAAACTCTCTCTGTAATAAGGTTGAGCAGGTCAGGTTTTTCACTTTTAACTTTTGGTAGACTTACCCATACCTTAACCTTTACCCTAACCCTTACCGATTGTTTAGTCTGGTTGTTTTGGAGTGTAAATTGAAAGTTTTAGCTTGTATTTCTACATGCTGTTGTTTCTATTCAGCTGAGTAGGTCAACTCATTTATGTAATAAACAGCATGCCTGATAAACTTCAATTTGTACTTCACTGCAACAATTTAAGTACATTTATTTGATTTGCTTTCACTGTCTTTGTCTAACAGTTATGACATCAGAAAAATCATTTCAGAGAGGTGTTTTGAATGATGCAGGCTTTTCCAAGCATTGCGTTTCAAAACAGCTCGAAGCCCTTTTCTCTTTAGATGTACGGGGAAGACACAATTTAATTAGTCAGCCTTTGATGCAAAGTGAATCAGAAATCCTGGTGAAGGCGCAGCCACCTTGTCTTAAAGCACAAAACACTGTAATCAGACATGGTCACATCTCCTTCCCACTGCTTCCTGTTTCTGTCTGTTTCAATCACAGTAATAAATTAAAATAACTCCTTGAATAGGCTGATAAAATTCCACCATATAAATCTCCTCATCAGAGTGAATTCCGACAAAGTAGGCTGCCATCTCTCTCTTTTATGAGCATGTGTGTGATTGTGTGGGTGGGTGTTTCCCAGTAGAAAGATGTCTAAATTAACTGCCTACGTCTTTACAATGAAATGCCAAACAAGGATGCCACAACAAGTGAGTCATGCTCAGATCGCTACATGAGTCACTGTTGATCTGCTGGGGACTAAAGTGTGTTTCTTGCCCACCAGAAAAATAAAATGCGCCTTTTCTCTTATCTTATGAGGCTCCTGCTCAGCCTATATGAGGGAGAAGAACTAGGCCTGCATGGCTTTGTATCTGGGGTACTGACGTTGGATTCAACATTGGATAAAGATAACATTTATGGAGGAGGCTTGTTTGTCGTTTACATATCACAAATGTCATCTGACATTATTAGGCTGCTTCAATCATACTCTCATGGTTAAATCCCATGATTCATGTGTTGTTATAAAGCTGTACTAGCTTGTCTAAACAATTATCCAACAGTCTAAGCTAGCCGTTTTATCTGTTTATCTGTTAGCCCATTTTTATCTTTCAATTCTGATGTTTATTTTTAAATCAACTGATGAATCTTTCGTCATGTTTTTTTGTTTCTCAACAACACATGACATTTAGCTCAGGTTCCTCCCATTTCTCTCAGTCTTCACTGAGATGTTTCTATGCCTTGACTGGAGTCCACCTTTGGTAAATTAAATTGATTGGGCATGATTTGGAAAGGCACATACCTCTCTATACAGGGCCTCACAGCTGACAATGAATATCAGAGCAAAAACCAAGCCATGAGGTTAAAGGAACTGCCTGCAGAGCTCAGAGACAGGATTGTTGCAAGGCACACATCTGGAGAAGGCTACAAAAAATCTGTTGCTCTGGATGTTCCCAAGTGCACAGTGGCCTCCATGGTTCCCAAATGGAAGAAGTGAGGAACAACCAGAACTCTTCTGAGAGCTGGTCGTCTGGCCAAACAAAGTTCCAGAAGGACAACCATTACTGCATCCCTACACTGATGTGGGCTTTATGGCAGAGTGGATTGAGGGAAGCTCCTCCTCTGTGGAAAACACTGATTTATCAGTGAAAATGAAGAAAATGTATATATATTGTGTTACAGTAAAAAAAAAAAAAATAATAATAATGTTTTATTCTGTAAGTTTGGTGGCAAGAATTAGAAGTTCATGTTGTGGTCAGCATGGTCCATTTGTTAATCATCATCTATTGCTTTTTCCATTCATCTGTCATAACAGTCCGGTACAAACATGCTGGGCGATTCGAGACTTTTCAGAAAACATTTGGACCCAAAGCCCTGTAAGCCACCCCCTTGCTCTGCCTATGATAACAGGCCATTTAGAGCATCAAAACATATGACCTAGCAGGTGTGTGCTGCCCTGGGAATAAACCTCAACAGGTGGCGGTTGGGGATGTTCACCATCAGTTTGTAAATCAAATGCAAAAAATATCTTTTTCACCAGTTAAGCTTTCAGTGCGGCTCTTTTCTACAGAAATAATAATTATATTTATTTAGAACTGAAAACAACTGAGGATGAGCCCTTGCAATGATGTCAAGCAGTAAAAGAATAAAATGCATGATAAAAAAATACATAAAATATATCGAACATTACATATTGACAGTATTTGAGTAATGACTGGGCTCAAAGATCATTTAAAGTTAAATCTTCTGTGGCATGCTGGGTATTGTAGTGCATTGACTTGGCAGTGTACTGAAGATGAAATAATTACCTGTGCACTCACGGGATAGCTAAACATGGAAATATATTAAAATGATCACAGTTAAGGTTGTAGTTTGTCTTAACGTAATCAACCAGCGTGTTTAGAAATGGAACAAACTTCCTTGGGCCAATTGACTACATTTCCCACAATGCACGAGGGGCAAACTCTAAAGTTCTGCTTGGTGCGGACGTGTTTGACAGTTATTCAAAAATGGGGAGCTGATCTCGACAAGGCTGAACGCAAATGAGTCAAATCATGTATGAAATTAACAGCAGAATTTCATTCTGTGGAATATGTGGTGTTTTACATTTCAACGTAATGCATATTATCGTGCTTTGACAAACAAAAACACGAATGTATGAACACGTGAAGTAGACATAGCGTTCTATCCATACATTGAACATGGTGTTTGGCTGACCAAAGAGGGCGAGAATGAGAAGAGGTCTCACTCTGACAATATTTTCAGCTGCCATCAAAAGCGACACTCTTTCACTGTATGTTTGTAATATTCAAAGTGATTAACATACATGAATCCTCATGCGTCACTTGGGCGTCTTTCTTAGTTGTGTTAGGATAACTTTACATTGTGTCTTTCATGACATCGGAATAGTCTGTATATTTTATTTACGTCATTATTTTAGGTTGAAGATGTTTCGATTTTCGTACATATAGTAACTAACATTTTATTCAATTTTTTAAAAAAGTCTTTCAATATCGGGGCTGTAAACAGTGAGAGGAGTGAGTCATCTGTCGAAGACTCAATCTTTGGTATTAGCTTAACGGCTACAGCTAACGGGCGACAAGTGGAGACCGGGCAGTTCGGTTCCGTGCCTCGCCTCGCCTCGGTATGATGCCCGGAGACAGCAATATGTCCTCCATCGTGCAGAGAATAGCTCGACAGGCTCTTGTTACTTTCAGGAGCCCCCCACGAGTCGGGGAGGCTGTCGGTAAGTCGTTTCTGGAGAACCACAGCAAACTGAAGAGCCTGATGACGGAAGTGCGAGCGGCGGACCTGAAGCTCATCCCGCGGAGAGCCGAGGACAGCTCGCCTTCTCAGCTCCCGTACCACAGCGGCTCACCCCCTGTCACATACATGCACATATGCGAGACGGACCATTTCAGCATGGGAGTGTTTCTGCTTAAAAGCGGCGCCTCTATACCTCTGCACGACCACCCGGGAATGCACGGTATGCTCAAAGTCATGTACGGCAAGGTCAGGATCAGCTGCTTCGACCGGCTGGAGCGGACCACCGGCAGCTCACAGGCAGAGCCGCCGCTGCCCCCAGCACAGATGGGCGCTCTGCGGCGGTCAGTGCTGCGCGCCACCGGGGAATACACGGAGGAGAGTGGCCCGTGCGTCCTCTCTCCAGACCGGGACAACCTCCACCAGATCGACGCTGTGGACGGTCCCACGGCGTTTATGGACATCCTCGCCCCGCCGTACGACCCGGACGAGGGCAGGGACTGTCACTATTACAAGGTTCTGACTGATTCAGAGGTCAGCAGCACAGAGCAGAAGGAAAAGGAGGTCTGGTTAATGGAAATCTCACAACCTCCGGATTTCTGGTGTGGTGGGGAGCCATACCCAGGCCCGGAGGTCTGCTTCTAAGCTAACTGACTGACATTTCTGCTTTTCTCGGGTTTGTGTGGTTTAAGCACCCTGCTGTGGCACAAGGACTGGGCTTTTGGACTCTAAGTTGGACAATCTGGGCTAAATGAAGGGTCAGTCAAAATCCTTATGTGAAATTAGGGCTGGGTGATAGGGACTGAAAATCACATGGTGAAACAAGATACTGTCTCCATTTTTTCTGCAAAGAAATAAGTGGTTGTCACAGTTTCAGAATTATAAGCTCATAGCAACAATAATGGAAGCCCTGGACACCCAACAGTGGGCATTTTTTATATATTTAAAAACTGGTGACAAACTCTTACACTCATCTGAACTTGTACAATAATACTGAGGTCATCAATGCTCTCTTTACTCTAAAATATGACGTTGTTTAAATGTTAAAATCCCCTTTATTTCAATGGTATCAAAAACAGAAACTCAATAATCCTCAGCCTTATTGTTAGACTAAAGAGAGGGAGAGCATGTAAGACATTGCAACCCAAAATTTTGATACTTTTTGACTAATTAGACTAAAAAACCCCAGTAATTTTTGCTTCTGGGAACATATTCCACAACACAACACAAATACAACGACAACATTTGGGAAAACTGAGAGTGATTGGCAAAAACTGAGGGCAACCCTTGTTGCTTGCCAGTTCAACCATTTATTCTGTATGTTGGCGGTGTTTTTGTGCAATTTTGACAGTTTGCAGGAGTTTACATGCAATTCTTGAGAATTTACAACAGTGAATTGCCCACTTTTTGGTGTTTGCTGCCATGGTATCAAACTTGGATCATGTTTGCCTTTTCAACTAATGATATTAATGCTCCTAAATAATAAAAAAAATACATGTTCTTCAATTTAGATGAAACATTTCAAATAGATTATCATTTGGTCAGTTAGTATTTCACTGTGATTGGTTCTTTCTGCAAATAGTCTTTCACTGACCATCAGGCCTTAAAATTAATATGAACTATATTGATATAAATTATGCTGTATTTTCCCATGTTTCATTTGAAAATATGTTTATACAAATCAAAATATTTTCTGTGAAGCCATGACAGGTAGACCTAATTAAAGTATTACTGTAAGCTCTTAAAACTTTACAGCATAGCTGACCGTGTTGCTGCTCTTTTTTGGAAATCACAGCACAGAAGTAGGTGACCTCATTGTTTTGGCATTGTTACTGCTGATTCCTGCTGTGGCAGCTCAAAGCTGAAATATGATAAGACATGTATCAATTTCACTCAAACAAAAAAAAAAAAATGGAGCCTGAGGTGATGGAAACCTACACTCTGGACTGACATGGATACTATCATCATTAGTGGGCATCATCTTCTGGTTTAAAATGCATTTAAATGCTATTTATGTTGTTGGCAAACTAAATGATACATTTCAGATATTAACTTTTATGTTTCTTGTCCTTTAGTTTCTTATTTTATCCATGCTGCTTTGCAATCTTCTGCCACCTTGAAGAAGGCAGTCTGAGTTTAGTGTTTGTGTTAATAATTAACAACTCTTACTAGCAGACTTTTACCTTTGCAGATGCAGTTTGTGGTCAACTCTACTCTTTTTTGTTAAGCCCTGTGAACGGAGCAATGCACAAACAGTTAACACTTGGTGTGATTGGCTCTGAGTTCACTACCACATGAACTTAGAGGTTTGTCTGGTTGATTACGTTTAATCAGAGGTGTTATTTTCTGCAAACAAATAAAGGAGAGCTTAATCTTTCTACTGATGGGTCTTATAACTAAAATGAATCAAAGTTAGATTTATTTGGGAAAGCAGGCTAAATAACAACCCAAGGCTTTTTTTTGTAAAAAGATGCAACAAATGACATACAGGGTGCTGATGCTGCCTTTAAGGAAGTTGGGTAGTTTGACATTTCTGCTTGACTTTTTGAAAAGTTGTCAGTACATGTATTGATTTGATAATAGAAGGAAAGATTACACAGCAATACTTCCAATAAGCTATAAATACTCACCAATCCAGCTTCTAGTATTGCATGACCTTCAGTGGAAAGCCTGCTGACAATAAGCTCACAATATTTATTAAAAAGTGCCGTCAAACTTACAGTACGTGAGGTCTGTTGCATGAAGGATACAAAGCATGTGCTTTTCCAAGCTGCAGCTCTGAAACATAATCACTCGATTTATAATCTACATGTCAGGAATTCTAGGCTTCTCTTGAACGCAGCAATAAAAAAATAGTGTGCAAACCTGAGCTGATGAGTCTCCCAGGTCCACAGAGGGAACATGTGTTCGTGTGTTTGAGTCGTCTTCCTGCTTTGGGCTTTGTGTTGCTCTTCCTGTCAGGATAAACAACTGTGAGAAAGTTTAGCTCTCTCTCTTTTGGAGACTCAGAAATATCTAAAAACTGCTTTTTTTTTTCTTTAAATATGATGTCCTGTAGACCGCCTTCTTGTTTTTCTGAGAAGAGTTCGATCCTCAGGGTTGTTTGTGATTTGATTTGTAGAGTGAATTTCAGGAGCTGGTGTGAACGATGTGCACTGAATCAGGCTTTTAAGCACAAATGCTGACCACAGGTGTGCTGAGTCTGTGTGAAACAAAACAAGGATCAAGAAAAGCCACTGAATTTTGACTCACTGTGGTGTAAAAGATTGAGATTTATGATAAAGTCTAAATATTGGAGACTGGAGAATTCCAGATTTGATTTAAGCTATAAAGCTTTTTTTTTTTTCTCATGATGAAATTTGTTTTCCTCCACATGAAAGGGAAAACATTTCAGTTTGGCTTCTAAGTTTTGGAGTCTACAATGATTCTAATTTCTATCAACATGATGCAAAATTGTAAGTATTGTTCATGCTAATATTCTCACAATCTGAAACCGATACATTTCAGCAGTTTTTTTTCTATTAATCTAAGCAGAATGAAGCGCTTTTTGCTGTATTAAGGTGAAATCTAGTCAGCTCACCTGCTGATAGGATGTTTCACTCCAGAATCTGGTTCTCTTAATCCAGCTGTTGAATGAAAACTCTTTGCTATTTTGCCTGTAATAGAGGTTTTCTGTCTCTTCATATAAAACCTGCTGTCAGTTTTGCTGAGAGTATTCTGCTTTACTTGTCTCAGACTGTGATGAGCTGTGAATGAGGGATTATTTTATGAACAGAGAAGTTTCTCATCCTTGGGCATGCTTCTGTGCAAAATTTTAGCAGAATAAAGATGCCTGAAACAACTATCTAATACTGACTCTTTTTAATCATGCCAAACTCTGTGTTTTGACTAATGTGGGACCCATTTATCAGGTTTTTTGTTACCTCCACCAAGGAGGTTACGTGATCGGCAGGGTTTGTTTGTTTGTTAGCAACATAATTCAAAAAGTTGAGGACGGATTTTGATGAAATTTTCAGGAAATGTCAGAAATGGCATAAGAACTGATTAGATTTTGGGAGTGATCCAGATCACCGTCTGGATTCAGGAATTTTTTAAAGGATTCTGTACTATTGGGAGATAGGGCTAATGGCAGAGGTCTGCCCTCTCAGAGTGCTTTTCTAGATGATAATTATTTTTTGCTCTCAGTAGCTGCAACCAAGACCACTCTTTCAGGGGTCCACACATGGATTCATGACACAAAATGATATATTTCAAAGTCCATAAAACAACTACATCAGCCATGTAGCAGTCGCATATGCATCAAAAAATAGAATATCATGAAAAGTTATTTGTCGTGATTTAACTAAAAAAAGAAATGTCCTCATAGCCTAGATTTATCTCATGTATCGTGAAACATTTAAAGACTTTTATGTTTTAATCTTGATGATAATGGCTCAAGCTCAAAATATTAGAATCTTACAAAATGGCAATAAAAAGTTCTATAATACAGAAATGTCGACCTGGAATTTTATGTTCATTTGTTCACTGAGTAACTGGTTGGAGTTTCTTTAGCTGGAATTATCGCACCAATGCAACATAGCATAGAGGCAATCAGTCCATGGCACTGCTGGGATGTTAGGAAACCCATGTTGCTCTGATAGCAGCCTTTAGCTCATCTGTATTGTTGAGTCTGGTGTCTCTCATTTTCCTCTTGACATTTCCCCAGAGATTCTCTATGTGGTTTAGGTCAGACCAACTGGCTGGCCAATCAAACACAGTAACACCATGGTCGGCGAACCAGTTTCTGGTAGTTTTGGCTTCACTGCAGGCAGGTGAAAAGAAAATCATTTTGTCCATATAGCTTCTTAACAGATCTGGACTTGGTAGAGCACAGTGGATCAACAGCAGATGGCATGGCACCCCAAACTATCATTGGCAGTGGAAACAGCAAAAAATAAACATTTTCATGACATTCTAATTGATTTAGATGCACCTGTATCTGCTTCTGCAAGGCACAGCCTTAAAATCAAGAGATGAACATGAGGTCCAATTAGACCTTTGACCTCCAAAATATACACAGTTCATTGCGTAGTTAGAGTAGACATTTGGGAAAACTTTGAAGAAAATCCCTCAAAGCGCTGATGAGATATCATGTTCAAAGGTAAGAGATGAACACAAGGCCTGATAACCTTGGCCTGTTATCTCCAACATTCAAGACAATCAAGTTATCGCTGAGTCAGTGGGCATTTGTGCAATGTTTGAAGAAAACCCCTTAAAGTGTTCTTAGAATATGAGCATGTGCAAGAGATGACGAACATGACGAATTTTATCAGTTTGTCCTTGAGTCAGAGTGGACATTTATGCAAAGCTTGAAGAAAATCCCTTAAATGGTTATTGAGGTATCAGGTTGAGTAGAATTATCTGAACAAACAACCCAAAAGCCCATTGTGTCTCACCTTGACTGTTGCCAGTGCAGAGCCATAATGATAATCACTCTTGTAACAATGATAGGGAAGGTTAGAGAGAGAATTCTTGTAAAAATGATGATCCATTCATTTGTAAAGGTGTGTGGGAGCCTTAAGTTCAAATTGCATTAAATGGAATAATATTCTTCATGCAGAGGCATTTGGAAGGTTAAGAAATTCTGCAGATCCTTTAGAAATTCAAGACAAGTTTGAATTTGACAAATTTGTTTTCTTAAATTTTTGGTTTCATCTGTAATGTTCAAAAGATCCACAATAAAACAAGGTAGGCTGGTTTGTCTCAGGATCACGGCACACTTTTGAAATCAACCATGAGACTGTTAAAGACTTTTTTAATGCCCTGACAAAGAAAAAAACTTCTTACACTGAACAGCATCAGAGTTCTGATTCCCATTATACCAAGCTTAAAAGCTTCTTTGACTATCTTGCAGGTCACCTCATAATTCAGAGCTGTTTATTCCTGCCATCATTCACTGTATTTTTCATCTTAAAAAAAAAAAATTCCTTGAACTTGTATTCCCCATCTTATTGACCTTCTCTCTTCTGCTCACAGTTTGTGAATGCATTTCTTATGAGCAGCCTCTGTAAAACAAGAACAAGCAATTCAATATACAACCCTAATTGCCAGTGTGGATTTGATAAAGTGTTCAGAAACACCAAGACCCATCAATAAATGTAAGACCTCTCACAATGAAACTGGTGATGGAAAATAAATCAGCATAACTTGGTTCTGATCGGGGTGGCCAAAAGTCACTTACTTTTGGCCTGATTTCTTCTGTGATCATACCCCTCCTGTTCAAGATAGTGTTTCCTGACCTTTACATGCTGTGCTTTCACCGCAGCTAAACCAGACTTCATTAGGGGGCTGGCAAGAGAAAGTGTTTGCATGTTAGGCTGAAGAATGTTGTTCAGGTTTAATATTGTTACTTACCCTGGAATTTGGGGGGACTTTTTTTTTCAGAACTTTATTTGTGTGTGTGAATAAGGCAGTGTGATTCTATTTAGTTTATTAGACACACAAAAATCTCAAATCTGTGGTCCATGTGGTAGCTATTATGTCTCTACAGTAAAGAACAATAGCCAACCATGACACAGTCTTTTCCTGCATTAACCTTTCAGAGTTGATTTTAACACCTAAAGTGTAATTTTAACTTCAGTCTGACTGAAATGGTCTTCAGTGTTATTTGTCAATCCACCAGTGTTAGTTCAAATCTGTAAAGACTCAGTTGATCTAAGCTTCACCCCTGGTGATTTCAAATCTGAGAGGATGCGTGGCAAGGGTTCCCCATCATGCCCTTGGGCGAGTGTGTTTCATTGTATTTAATCTTGCTTGTTGTACAGTGATGCCTGCTGGGAATCTTTTGGTCACGTGTCTGGTGGATTGTTGTTTTTTTTATGTGAGGCCAATTTGCACCATGAGTGAAGTTACCCACCAAGTTAGAGTTCAGGCCTGTGGACCTGTGTGCTCCTTAGGAACTCATAGTACGTATTCTTCATCAGATTGCTTTGCCTTGTTATGAGGATGGTTTTCAACTTTGTTCTTTCCTGAGGAGACAGCAGCTCTGGCATGTTGTAAAATATTAAACACTTTAAAAAGTTTAGTTTATCTAAATGCAGTGTGGACCAATAAAGACATTTAAAGTGTTAAATTTAACTCTATATGAGTTTGATTAACACTGGCAATATTGCTATGTATTTAACTTTATTATAGAGGTGTGATTTTACCTGAACAACCTGGTTAGGGATCTATTTTACTGTACAAATCCTCAGCAGCTTCTCAGTACTTAAACCTGAAATGACATATTTTTTAATTCTACTTGTGTAGATCTAAAGACCAGTACTTTTACTGGAGTACATTTTTAACAAGAGTAATTGTACTTTACTTTTTCACAGAGAAAAAGTATTTGCCCCCTTTCTGATTCCTGATTTCTGATTTATTTATTTATTTTTTTGCATATTTATCACACTTAAATGTTTGGGCTCATCAAACCAATTCTAATATCTCACAAAGACAACCCAAGTAAATAGAAAATGCAGTTTCTTAATGATGATTTTATTTATCAAGAGGGAAAAAATCCAAACCTGTCTGGCCCTATGTGAAAAAGTAATTGCCCCCCCTTGTTGAATCATGAGTTAACTGTGATTAACCACAGTTAAGTTAAGTTAAGTTAGTTTGGAAAGCTGAGTTCAATTTTCGCTGAACACACCCAGGTCTGATTACTGCCAGATTTGTTGAATCAAGAAATCACTTTAATAGAAGCTGTCAGACAAAGTGAAGTAGGCTACAAGATCTCAAATAGAAACACATCATGCCATGATCCAAAGAAATTCAAGAACAAATGAGAAACAAAGTGATTGAAATCTGTCAGTCTGGAAAAGGTTATAAAGCCATTTCCAAGGCTTTGGGACTCCAGTGAACCATGGTGAGAGCCATTATCTACAAATGGAGAGAACTGGGAACAGTGGTGAACCTTCCCAGGAGTGATCGGCCAACTAAAATCACTCTAAGAGTGCAATGACGACTCATCCAGGAGGCCACAAAAGAACCTAGAATGACATCAAAAGAACTGCAGGCCTCACTGGCCTCAGCTAAGGTCAGAGTTCATGACTCAACCATCAGAAAGACACTGGACAAAAATGGCATCATGGGAGAATACCAAGGCCAAAACCACCATGACAAAAAGAACTCTATGCTAAAAGTCAAACATGGTGGTGGCAGTGTGATGGTCTGGGGCTGCTTTGCTGCTTCAGGACCTGGACCACTTGCTGTGATTGATGGAACAATGAATTCTGCGGTCTACCAGAAATCCTGAAGGTGAATGTCCAGCCATCAGTTCATGACCTCAAGCTCAAGCGCTCTTGGGTTATGCAGCAGAACAACAACCCAAAACATACCAGCAAGTCCACCTTTGAATCATGGCTCAAGAAAACAAAATTAAGGTTTTGGAGTGGCCCAGTCAGGGTCCAGATTTAAATCCAATTGAGATGCTGTGGTGTGACTTTAAACAGGAAGTTCATGCTGGAAAACCCTCCAATATGGCTGAGTAAAGACAATTCTGTGTAGAAGAGTGGGCCAAAATTCCTCCACAGCGATGTGAAAGACTCATCACCAGTTATCACAAATGCTTGACTTCAGTTATTGCCACCAAGGGTGGCACAACCAGTTATTAGGTTCAGGGGGCAATAACTTTTTTACACAGGACCAGTTGGATTTGGATTTTTTCCCCTTTATAAATAAAATCGTCAGTTAGAAACTGCATTTTCTATTTACTTGGGTTGTCTTTGTGAGATACACAAATGCATTTAGTGATGTGTAGAAAAATGTTTTACAGAAACAATTATTTCTACCAATACATTCAAAGAACCAAACATATACCAGTAATCAAAGATTATGAGTCATGTTTCCATTTTCATGACAGATTTTTTTCTTCATGTTTATAGTTTATTGGTATTTGAAATTGACTTGGGGGCCTTATCGAGTGAGGTGGAGGGCTGCATGTGGACCCATGTGCAGCTGCACCCCTGATTCAGACCAAAAGAAGAGCAAATTTTGCTTGATGCTATTTTTTGTAACAGTGACAGATTTGATATAGTCTCCTGATTGGCTAACACAGCAATGTACATTTCACCTCCCCTGTATCAATAAACCCAGTCTGGCATTTGGTCTGAGCATTTTTTAAAGATTTGAGTTAAAGAAAACAAAATTTGACCATCCACCAATGCCATCAGAGATGAAAGATCATCTTTTTGATCGAAAGCTTCAGACAAATCATAAATCAGACACAAAAAGAAATCAGGCACAACAGCTCAACAAGTCAACATTTATTTGCATTGACAAAAAGCATCAGTCCAGCAGAATAAAAGCTTGAGTGCTTGACTTGCTTGCATAAAAATCATAAAACCATAAACCCCCACCCCCACACAACTTTCGTTTGTCAGATCAGTGACTCTCTCTCATGTCCTCTCATTCATCAGGTAGAAAAAACAGGATGGATCAACAGGTCTATGAAAACTCCTGAAAGCAGCCAAAAAATAAAAACGAGAAACACATTATCAGGCTACAATCTCATAAAACCCTGACACAGTTAAAGAGCTGTAATAAAATTAAACCTTTTATCATTGTTTAACATCAAAAATAAGATACAAAACCAGGTTTAGAAAAGCTCAATTTTGCTGCATTTAGTCATTAAATTTTCCTTGGGTCAGTGCCGTCCTGATTTGAGATGTCTAAGCATCTCTTGTGACATCACTTTTCCTCACTTCAACAAGCATATCAAAAAAAAAATACAGTTTAGCAAACAGTTTTTAAAATAAGAAATGCATTCCAGTTTTGCATCAGTCTGAATGTTTTATTTCCCTCTTGAAATGCAGGGCGAGATATTTTAGCGAGACTGACAACTTTGATTGAAAAAAAGCATGAGTGTGGCATTAAAACAATACAGGATCGAGTCATTCTCCTTAAAAACACAGTTTACATTTTGTTGTGAAAAAATATATGTTTTTGATTGAATGTATAGGTTGTATTTCTTGGTTTTGAGGAAAGTTTTGAGCACAGACAACTCTATGTGTTCTGTTGAACTGACACTTGAATTTATACCCAATCTGCCCACAGCTGGAGGCAGAGCAGCAGCAGGAAACTTCTCTGCTGAATTGAAACGATTTTGGCGACTGGTGACTGAATCCCTGAGAACATGAAGCATAGACTTTAGACACAATGATGCCTGGCCTCAGAGCACTGAGGCAGGCTGCAGTAGGTGGGCACATTCGGAAACTGGTTATCAACCATCACATTTCATGGTAGGGGAACCAACTCCACTCTTTTCAGTCAGCTAAACTGCCCAATACTCAGCTAAATTTGGAGATGTCAGTGATCAGGTCTGATTCTGTTATAAATAATGACGTCATACCCAATCACATAATTGGGAACTCTGGTTCTGATTCTCCCTGATTTTTTTAAAAGATATGGCTTCAAAAGAGATTTCTGTCATGTTTTTGAGATTTACAAACAGCAGAATAAACTGTGAGCTATGTTTGCAGGCAGGATGTTGCACGAGCTCCTGTTCAAACTCATACAGTTACATTCATCAGCATCGTCGCTGGATTAGGACGCAGAGGACTTTTTCTCCTTCTGCCGGAGGTGAATCTTCATGTGCCTCCTCCTCTCGTCACTGCGCGCAAACTTCCTCCCGCACTGATCGCAGGAGAAGGGCTTCTCCCCGGTGTGCGTGCGGATGTGGGTGGTCAGGTGGTCGCTGCGGCTGAAGTTCCTCATGCAGATGCGGCACTGAAAAGGTTTGTGCCCGGTGTGGATGCGCAGGTGTCTGCTCAGCTCATCTGATCTGGAGAAACGGCGGTCACAGCTCTCTGCCGGGCACGGATACGGCCTCTGGTGGACTGGCGTCTTACTCGGACGGTTCGGGTACTTTCTGGGTCTCAGGATGGGCCTGAGAGGCAGGTTTTGATGGCTGGGGAAAGCTGCAGCCATGGGGCCTTCTGCAGCCGGCGAGGGCGCACCGAGCGTAAAGTTTCTGATGGTGTTGAGAGGCGTGAGAGGAGGGGGGACTCTGAGGGAGTCAAGCGGGTATGGGAGGGATTTCCTCTCCGGGAAAGCCGTCTGGATGTCTCTCTGGCAACTCTGCTGGTAGAAGCCTCCGTACTCAGGCATGATGGACAGCAGCGCGGTGCCGTCCACTGTAGGCTTGGGCACGGAGCTGTAGGAGGGAGGCGCGTGGTAGGACACGGCGCAGGTGGACGTAGCCAGGTATCCTCCAGCTGATTGGTCCTGGTACATGTCCCCGCTGCAGGAGTAGGAGGAGGTAGGGTGTGGGTGAGGATGGGGGTGAGGATGAGGAGGTGCGTACATGTGGCTGATGTCGGGCTGGCCGTGCGCCATGGTGCCGTCCCCTGCTGGGTCTCCTCCACCTCCACCTCCGCCTCCTCCCGCTGCGTAAAGATCTGGAGATGCTGAGGAGGATTCCGACTCAGTGACCGGCCCAGGAGTGGCGATGTCAGCGCTCACTACGTTGATGACGTCCCCGGGTGACCACGGTCCTCCTGCGCCTCTGGAATCCACCGAGAACTTCCCGCTAAACGCCACGGGGTGTGTGCGTAAAGTTGCCACGTACTGTGCCAACTCGCCGTGGAGCAGCAGATCAGGTGCGCTCTTCTCCTCGAACAGAAGATCACCTAAAACATGTGAAAATACACTCAGTTAGACATCCAAAAACTGTGTTAAGAACACGTCGCTGCAATCAAAGCCGAAATCCTCCAACCAAACCAAATCTTACCGCTTTCATCCTCACCAGGTTTCCCTTCATGCTCTTCCTCACCTACAGCCTCCTGTTTGAAAACCATCTGTGAAGGCAGCTCCCCCTCTGCTGTGTAAACATCTTTAGGAATACTGTCTACAATCCCAGTGAGAGACACGGAGACTTCATCAGCGATCTTAGCAGTCATCCTTCCTCTTAGATGAAGATCAGGCGTTTAAACTAATTAACCATTCGAGTCACTCACTCGTATTTTCTGCCTTAAACATAATGACTAATTTCCCTCATTTTCTCTCATAACCCCTGTCTCCTCCGCCTCTCATCTCTTGTTAATAGCTCCTGGATGCTGCAGTATGGTTATAAAGGGAATCTCTGGGTCTCCCGTTACGTCATTCACCAAATATGGAGTTGGGTTTGAAAAAAAGAAAGAAGAGGGAACTCCAGAAATAGGACTGGCGGAGCTCGCCGTGACGAAGCGTGGAAACAGTTAAAACGCATGATCCAGCTAAACAAAACACAAAAGTCACAGACTATAGTGAAAAGAGAGTTTATACTTTCATTCCAGTATCAACCCAAAACATGAGCACGTGCACATACTGCTCAGGCTCGTGTGAAGGATTAAAAATTAAAGCTCCATGATTCGGAATTCCGGTCCCTTACTTTCCATACATGGAGTCTCCGGTGAGGTGAGAGGATCCCGCTCTGCATATATGGCTGGTATCCGGGTAAAGTGTGTTACATTGTGTTGTCTTTGTGCCAGCTGAGCCCACACACTGACTGCACACAGCCATTTGTTTTCTCCCCCTGCCTTGTCAGAAACAGATTACTGCTCTGACTGAAGCGCGCTATTGTTGGCCCACTGAGATAGATGGCGTGATTAGTGAGGGAATAATCACTTGAATTTACTTCCTGGAGACGCTGCGTGGTCTTGATCGTGTCCTCTTGTTGTTCAAAAAAGGAGAAGACGAATAGAAAGTGTGTTTTTATAAGGATTTGGTAGAGTTTTGATGGAGATGTAAGGCACACGCCCACAGAAAGAGTAGGTTGGCAATAGGATGAAAACCTGCAGCTGTAGATCTAAAAAAGGAAAAGCTGCAAATAATATGAATGTTTTGAAGCCAGAGTTGTCCTCTTAAGATGGTAAAAATCCTGACCTACTGAAAATCATTTGGCATGACTGAGTAAAATAAAATGTAGAGATGAAAGCCCACTTAAGGTTTCCATAGGTATGTCATTGTGCAACTGTACTTAAAACAGAATTAAAATTGATTAAAAGTGGCAAAATGGGTTAAGAGAGGCAAACATAAGCAGAAAGTTGCAAAAATACTTTAAAAATAACAAAAAGAGACAGAAAAAGTGGTGAAGGGGGATTACAAGTGGCACATATTTTCTTAATGTGGAAAAATGGGACAGCAAATAATCAAATGTGGACAAAATTGGCAAAAATAAGCAGAAGTTAATAACAGCAAAAAAGGGTTAACAGAGGAAACAATATAAGTTGAGAGTGGAAAAACTGGGTCAAAGGTGGCAAAGACGGGTAGAAAAAGTGGTGGAAAGGGTTTAAAAAATGACAAAATGGCTTTAAAAATTGGCAGAAACGGTGGCAAATGTGATAAAGTTTGGTAAAAATGGGTTGAAGTTGAAAAAATGGGCTAACAGGGGAAAAAGGGAGAAAGTGGCAAAATCAGCTGTAGCAAGCAAAAAAGGGATTAAGTGGCAACATGTGTTTGAGGTGGCAAAAAGTAAAAAAGAGTGGTGAAAAGTGGTTAAAAAGTGGCAAAAATGGTTTAACAGTGGCAAAAATGTGTTTTAAGTGGCAAACGTGTGAGAAAAAAAGACGAAAAGGTGTTAAAATGTGGCAAAAGTGGGTTAAAAGTGTGCAAAATTGATGAAAAGTGGCAAAATGCTCAAAAAGTGACACAAATACATAATTTTAGCATCCAAAAGTAGCTTGACACACTTTTTAACTCCAAATTAAAGCAACTGTTAGCTAGTATGCATACTAGCATCAATGCTACTGCTCCAACACACAAGCATTCATTCTCTGGGTTTGTAAGCGGCCCAGACAAAGCTGTGGGCAGACCTGCATAAAAGAGGTGCTGTAAAAATGTGTTCCCTTTACATTTTTCAGTCACTGACAGAAAATGTTAAAGTAACATCCTTTGAAATATCAGTGCTTTAAATGATAAAACACCAAATGTCAATCAAACCAATCAAACCAAACCATGTTATGGTTTTTTATCATGTCTTCATACAATAAAAATTTTTAATGAACAACATTTTTTGAAGTAACAAGGGTTGAAAACAAGGTTAAAGATGCAAAAAAATGTTTCACTGTTTTTCCCTAAATTTATAGAAGTACAAGATCTTGAGAAGTTGACTCATTGCCAATGAAGAGAAACATTATAATCTCAAGATAAGTCAAGAAAACAGCATTTAACTTTTTTTGGGAGGGAGTAAGATAAAACTGTATGGGATCATACCAACCTTGGGATTCTATACAAATTAACATTAACATTAAACACAGAAGATATTACCAATCACAATAAACCAGAATCTTTTTTATCTTATTTCACAAAGTCCAGCTTCTGAAGTTGACCAGACGTGCTGTTAAAAAGAATATTTACCCTCCAAATTGTTTTGAGTCAGGAATTTCTACACTTAATACATGTAATGCATAACATTTTAAGGCTCCGTGACATGCCCTTTATTTAAAATACTTATGTTATTTTGATTTTTCTCTAAAACTTGAGTGGTGATTCATCCAGTTGACCTGATTCTTATTGCCCACAACAATTAACCCCTCCCCCCTTTTTCTGCAGATATCAACTTGTTTATGTTTCTATTTCAAACTAAAAAGGATGGATCTCCTATTACGTTAAGTGAGAATTTGCTACAGAATATTACGAATAATAACTTACATAAGACTGTGCACCCACTGCAGCCAACTGGAGGTGGAAACAGAGCTGCACTTTCTAACCACCTGTCCTTTATACAAGGACATCAGAGACAGGTTTGTTCCACCTTTCACCATCAATCATAAAGACTTCACTAGCATGGACAATGAGCAGAAACAATCTGCTGGGTAGAGTTCAACAGTGTGAGCTGTTGTGACAAGAGGAGAACTTCAAACACTACTCCACCACCATGAAATCTGCTTTCTGCATATCAAAAAATGGAATTCCTACATTTTTTACCATAATCTAAAGTTAAACCATAAAATGTTTTAGGTATCAATTACATTTTTCTGCTACTGTTATCAGAATTATTAATTAGTAAATTGTTTTGGCAATAAATCATGTTTTCCATGCCACTAAGCCAATTAAAATGAACTGAAATTATAACTTTGCATTGCTATCTTTAGATATCAAGATAAATAAGTTAATATTTGATAAAACAATCAAATAATTATGGTAAATGAATTAAAATAATATAAATACATGCATTTTCTCTCACATGTTCTGTATGAGAACATGAAAGTGAAAAACACAACCTTAATCACATGTCTGAAAATCAATATGTTGGGTTAAAAATGCTTTATTTAAGGTAACACTTGCTGGATTTTGTTATCATTATCATAACCCAAAAACTGAGATCATTATTGAAGTAATGTTTTAATATGAAATCTAGCTCTGAGTTTTGGTGAATACTTCGAAATGTGCTTTTGGAAATGGATAAAGAGGCCATCAGACCAAACCACAGTTCAAACAAAGATGTCAGTGTTGGATCCTGATGAATTTTATCCAAAAATGATGAAGAAATTTAGACCAGTTTCCATGTATGACTTTCCTACAGCCACATTACAAACCATCAGAAATTAGCATGGCAATGCATAATCAAGCCTTCATTTTTGGCTAGCACGTTGAAGCATATGCTCTTTGCAGACAGTAAAAAAAAAAGTAAGTTTCCTCTGGCGAATGGACAAAATAAAAGGAACTGCTATACTCTAAAGAGAAAGTGAATGTGAACTCTATTAATACTACTATCAGAGGGAATGTTAAGGCATAAAAATAACTACATGTCAAATAAAAATGAAAATGTTTGGATAGCTCAAAGCAATCAATCACAAATTAAGATGCAGCATACTTTAAACTAACTCCAAAGTAAACATTTCGCTCGCTGCTCCGGCTGTGAAACACGTGTGGAGTCAGGTGACAGTGAACGAGACAGAAAGGTAGCGTAGGACGGTGGTGGGAGTTGATGGATGGGTCAAACAACATAAGACTTTTAACCACACCCTAATCTTTTCCTGAACAAACTCAAGAACTAAATATAACAACACTGTGTCTGTTTCACAACATTCAGCGTGACTTTGAAGGAATTTCTGGCAGAAAGGGGCAGAGAACAGAGGATAAAGAGGACCTTAAAGCAGAAATTAACTCATACTTTGTGTCTTTCTATAAAAGTATGACTTAAAATATCTATTTAAAGACTTTTGAGAACATGTTGAAACTTTGACATTTAAACATAAATAATCAATAAAATGCAACTGAACTTTACATATGGCCTTTTCCACCAAACACCTACATCACCCACAATGCAACATGACCTCTGACTTGTGGTAGAATAGCTGATTTAGCCTCAAACCTGCACGGCACAGAAGGAGGTGTCACGTATTTCAAAATCAACACAACACACACTTCATTATTTTTATCTTAAGGTGGATGGCTCATGTGACATAAAATGTATCAGATTTTACGCTCTAGCCCCCTTTGGAGTTGATTCAAAGTGGATATGGTCGAACTTTGCAGTCATGAGAACATAAACCAACACATTACCTGCAGCAACGCCTTCATACTGATCTTTTTTTTAATCTATGAGAAGATTTAGAAAGATCAGTCATTTTAACAATAACAAATCTTGAGGTTTTATTCAGAACCACCGTCTAACTCCCTCCTCTAACACAAGATGAAATATATCAGGGTAACAGAGGAATTCCAGTCCCATTCTTACAAAGTTTGGAGTCCAAATGGCTACAAGCAGTGATGTAGTGGGTATACTCCCACTTATACCCTGCACTACACTATTGACTATATAACATTTTATTTTTATATTATAACCATGTTGTGCACACAAACTAGATGTGTGCACAATTAAATTATAACATGTACAAGGAAAAACTTTCCCATCTTTTTGGATTTAAGGGACTTTAAGGGACATAACTTGGTTAAAAATCCAAATAATCCATCAGGATAACTGTGTCCAATAAAAGTACTATAAATTATGTGACCTTGTCCATTACACAGGGTTCTGTCTGTTTTTGGGGTCTCAGGTCAGGTAAGGTATGGAGGCATATGCCGGTTTGGCACTTCACCGGGTCACCTTGTCCAGGCCTGTGCCAGGACCATGCCCAATCTCTCCAGGTATTGTCCTACCTGACCCCTCCGAGATAAACATGGCTACCAGGCGTCTGAAACAGCCCGTGGTGTCCTGGGCACCCATTATGTTATGAGCACAAGAAAGCGTGCCAGGTGCGGTAAAAGCGCAGCTGCCATTCCTGTTGCAAGCAGCTGACCCTTCCCGTACCCGCTCCCCTGGGCACATCAGTATTAGACACTATTAGTGTCTTAGTCTTGCTGACAATACCCAAAAAAGCGCTGAAGAGAAGTTATGACTTTGGCCACCAGTCAATGTCCAGGACCCACAAGAGTATAGTAAGACTGGGAGGACCAAGGACTGAAAGACTCTGACATTTGTCCACATGCTCAGATACCAGGACAGTCACACTGTCTTGCTCAGCGAAACCATCGCCCCAAGCGTGAGTCCAAGTTTGCAGTTGATCTCAGCCTCAGTCAGCAGATCGATGGATTAAGCTGCTAAGTTAGGTAACCTGTTCTACAACTTCCACGCTCTCACCATTCACTGATAAAGATTGCATGTTACCTGCTCCATTATCCAGTCCACAGGTACTGAAGAGCGTAAGGGCAAGGACTCAGAATACAGAATCAATGGGGAAGAAAACAGAGGTGGAGCCAACACACTTCACAGCACTCTCTGTACCAGAATACGGCTTTCACATGGAGTATTGTGCAAACTCTGAGCAGGCTTTCATGTGTTTTGCACTGAGGAGAGGCTTCCGTCTAGCCACTCTGCCATAAGCCCAGATCAGTGGCAGGTTGCAGTGGGGGTTGTCCTTCTAGATCATTGTCCCATCTCCACACAGGATCTTTTGAGATGCTTCAGAGTGACCATTGGGTTCCTGGTCACCTCTCTTACTAAGGCCCTTTTCCCCTGGTTTGGCCAAATGAACAACTCTTGTAAGAGTCCTGGTTGTACCAAACTTCTTCCATTTGAGAATTATGGAGGCCACTGTGTTCTGAATGCACTGTATCTTTTGTTCGGTCTCAAGTCCATACTGTCTCATTTTTGCTTAAAAACATTTGGTTATGATTGCTTCGATGGACTGGCGACTAGTTCATGGATGGATCAGTGGAGGGTTATGATTGAAAAAAGAAAGAAATTTGGGCTGCACTTTGTTGTTAAAGAGGCAATGGTTGGTTTCGACATTAGACAGGTTGAGAAGCACTGGTTCAGTGTGTTGCAAGCTTCAAGTTAAAGAAATATCCTACTTCAACAAAAGATCTACCTCTGTAGAGATGATGTCTTCAATTTTGTTGGACAATTTGAAAAACAAAGTTCAGTTTATCAGGATCCCCATTAGATGCAGCTACGCTTGCTGAGGTCAAGAGTGACCCTGCTTTGGAAAGAACAACCACCTTTATAAGATTTATTCGAGTCTATGAAAATTCAACCCAAAATGTATAATTTTGCCACACCTCTTTGTTTGCTCATCAGCTGAAGAAATGTTGGACTTAAAATATCATAGAGCAAAATGTCTGTGAACACAAGAAGGCAAAGGCTATAATAAATCCCCTTTGACTGAGCTTGTTCATGCTCTCCCATAGACAACTTATTTTGTTTCATGACATGAAAGACAATCAAGAAGGTAGCATCCTGTTAGATAATTGGACGTAAAGAGAATATTTGTTCATTGCTACTTCATCAGTTTGATTTGTTGATTATAAAGTTGATCAAGCTGAAGCGTCTGCTGGATCACTGAACTGCAGAGAGGAACAGAGCGAGCGGCAGGACCGCAGCTCTCTGAGTCTTTTGAACGCCCACAGTTACAAAAATGTTGGTGTGTATTGTCGTTGTGTGGCGAGCCGCCCACCCTGTGGCAGATGGGGGGTTTGCTCGAGGAGACACACACACACACAGACACATGCACGCACACACTTTGCAATGAAGATTCAGAAATCAAATGTACACACTCTGCAAACACAAAACACTCCCACACTTACATGCATGCATACACACAAAAATGCACACTTTCACTCGGGTTTTCTCCGTAACAAACACTTTCTCTGTCAGAATCTGTCGAACAAACATGCACAGATCCGCCCACATCCACACCATCTTTCTTTCTCCTCCACGCTCACACTGCTCCGTGGGGACGGTGCCCTGCTTCCACCCTTCGCCCACGCTCCTCCGGGCTGCTGTGGCTCTGGGGGGTTTCTGGTTTTGTGTTTGGTGGCTCAGGGTGTCAGCCAGGGGTCCGGCAGCTCGGCAGACCCCACCACGCCGATTAATCATCTGTCATCTCGTTTTTTTGTTAATATGGATCTTTGTCTTCATCCTTAAACGAAGCTCAGGTCGGGCTGCTTACCGCCTGCCACCCTCTTTTCCATTTTTGAAATCAAACGACACCGAAAAACAACAAAAACAAGCGAAACCCTCCTTCGTGGGCTCTCAACATGTCCTGAGTTCCATGTGGTCATCTGCTGGCCGAGTGAAATTTGTGACCTTCAAGACCTTATGCAGACATCTGAATGCTGACCATTCAAAAATCATGAACAGTAACACAACAATGGATCTTTTTATCCCCTTTTTTATTCAATTTGGAGAGTTATTTACACAGAACAGCTCATTTTTCATGTTTTGGCTAATGCTAGCATCTTATGGCTGGCTTGCAATGTGAGCAAGTCCCTTCTTCTTGTCTTTAAAGACTTGACAAAAGCAGATTTAAAATCAAATTTGACTCGCCTGAGAAGTTAATACTTGTTTTTGAGTCCACAAGTATATTTCAGGGAATTTTAGTCACTTTAACTGCCATTTTTTAAACTTTCAGTGTGCATATTTTAAATAAAAAAAAAATGCCTTTCAGATTATTCAAACCTGATTTATCTATGTGAAACACTGAACTTATCCCCATGTAGACATGAGAATCAGTACAGGTTCATTTTTAAATGCCTTTTAGAGGATTTTCTTGTTTAACGAAAGCAAAGATGAGATGATTTATGCATTTGGATGTCCTCAGAAAACGCAGCAAATCCACTCCTGTCCTTTCAAAGATTTGTCCCTGTCGGAATCAAAAGAAGCTCAGACTTCAAATAAACAACATAAATCATCTGAATTTTCTGCCAACACTTGTACCAGAACACTTTAAGGCATTTTTTAAATGGTGGATGAGTCATTTGGGAAGCAAAAGAATATCCTTGTTTGACAAAATGTTAGATAAATCAAGGCCCAAAACTGAATCCTCTTTTTAAAAAGTGTGATTAGACTTTACTTGGGCAGAACGCGTAGGTGTTGTTAAATCTGGCGCAGGGAAACGGTCGCCCGGCTAAAGCCAATCAGACGTCAGGCTGAATAAAACACCATAAATCATCCTGATATGTTCATCTGCTTCGTAATAAATTGGTTGATGTCCCTCACATTTCTCATTTTGGGATGAAATTCTCCGTCAACCTGCAGATGAGTCAGGGTTTGGGAGGTTCAGGCGATGAACCCTCAAACCGAAGCCGTCAATAGAAACGATTGCATATTCATGGGAAATGTATTGACTGCTGAGTGTCAGATAATAGACAGGGCCGTCAATGACCGTGGAGCTGCAGTGAAAGGCTTGAACACAATCTGTGGGAGCACAAAGTGTCTCTGAGATTGTCATCTGATATCAAATGAGGATAATTAGCTTCAAAAGCATTCAGGGTTTGAATCTTATGAAGCTAAGGATGGGACGAGTAGTCTAGTGATCAGCTGAAACACTTGAACACTGTGAAAATCCAAGGCCCTGTTGGAGAGGCATGAATGAAACCAAAACAGAAAATAATCCATTGAGTTGAACTGCTGCAGTGGTTTTTCATTTTTAATCTGCTGGATGACAGAAAATCCACACCCTTCAGTTTTTGGATTATGTCATTATAAAAAGCCTCAAAGATTAAAGAAATGCTGGGAAAATATAGGGTACATGAAAGCAGCTAAAATGGTTATTTCTGCAGTTTGGTTCAATTTTTTTTTTTTACCCTTATTTGAACTCTTTCATTTAAAAAAATAAAAAAAAACATTTACAAATTAAGTTCTGCTTCCCATTCAAAATGTAGAAACCTTGCTGCTTTTGAAGAGTCACAGCTGTGAGCTTAAACCAAATATTTCCAGAAAACAGCAGTATATTTACTCTTTATTCTGATTAATCATATGAAACTGACAAAAAATGTGAATTCCTCACATTTAAGAGTCTGAAAATAATAAATGGCAGTTTATCATAGAGAGTGGAAACTGATAAAACCATAAAATCTGAAATATAGGTAGGACTTGGTCAGGACATGTTGGCTTTTAAAATGATTTGACCCTTATATTAAAGGCTTTTTTTTCCCACTTTTTCCCACTTAACTTATGATAAGCAGTCATCCCTCATTGTTCTCTAAACTTTAGTTTAAGTTGTGCTTAAATGCAACACTTAAATTACATTTTTGACTAAAAAATATTTTAAATTACTGTCGAATTTTCTATAAACTGTTAAAATGTGGGAATGCACAATATAATCAATATTATATTGGTATCGGCAGATATTCACTTAAAAAGAGAAATATGGTTATGGGCAGATAAGAAAATTTCTGCCAAAAATTAAAACTAATATTTCTGCTATAATAATCTGCCTTTATCAGCTGAGAATAATGGTCATAAGAACTAATAAGTCGTGAAATAATAGGCTGGACCAACAGACCTACATCAGCTGAAGTCTTTTTCTTTATCCATCATCATTCCTTGCACTTGAAAGTGTGTTCAAAGGACTGAAATTTGGTCTGAAATACATTTAAATAATGGTATCGATATCAGTATTGGCTAAATTAATTTATAAATATTAGCATATCGGATATAGGAAAAACTCCAATATCATGCATCCCTATTAAAATGACATCAAGCTTCAACCATCTAAAATACATCTTTTGGACTGGTCAGATAACCAGAATTTTGTAGTTATCAATATTTAGATCTACTGTTAGATATTTATGTCTTTCACTGTAGACAAACTATGATAGCTGTTTCTGTTTTGGACCAGCCACCTTATATAACATAGAACATTTTCAATGTACATTTATTTACTCTGCAAAACTTTAAATTCAATTTTTTTTTTTTTTTTTTGATCTTGATGTACACAGCGTTGTTAAGAAAGAACCCCATGTAATTTGCAAACCAAAAGGAACAACACTACATCACAGATGGGCTTTGTTTGAGCAAAATAATAATATATAAATAGTCTTTAATTTACTTTATCTGTGATTTATTCCACCTACATATAACAAAACAAAAATATATGTGTAAACAAATTCATTCTAGTTTTGGATTTTTCATTAGTTTTTATGTTTATTTCATTGTACCTTTTTGTTTTAAACTTAAGCCTCACTTTCATTAGACACTTGTCTGAGGAGCGACCCAACAAGGCCAGAAATAATAAACATAAATTGTTTAAAAATATGAAAGTATAAAACATTTTTGATGGGGCTTCTCTTTCATTTATTCAAATCTGATGTTTGACTGCAACTCAAGATGCTCAGTGACTGTTGTATGAGGTCATCTTCGATCAAATCAGACCATTTTACACACTCCAGGCTTGGCTGCACATTTCAGAAAGTTAATTATATCAAAGACTAAACCTAAAGAGATTTTATCTTTAATTTCATTTTAATTTAGTTAGTTTTATAAGAATAGTTTTTTTGTTTGCAAAATTCTATTTTTATCGTCAGTAAACTCAAGTGCTATGTACATTTAAATTTTATTTTCTGTTAGGTATAATGAAGTACAATAACCTTGGTATAAACAATACACACTTGTACTCCAACCAAAAAAGACATTCCAGCTCCATAACATTATGCATTAACAAAAAAAAAAATGGTTTGAATTTCAAACCCACAAACTAATAATAATTTCCCTTTTGATAACTCTGAGTAGTTTGCTTTTTGGTAGAATTAAGTGACACTACAGGCCTGAAATCTGCAATATTGATCCAATTCATTGGTATTTATGCTCTTATTGCACATATTTGAACCTACTCTATCCATTTTTTCTTCATACACTATCAAACAGAAACCCTTATACACTAAGTTGGTGGATCTTAACTGGTGGGTCAGGACCCAAAAGGGGTCTAGAAGCTGCTTTCATTGGGTCACAAATGTATGCCTGGAAAAACAATGTGGCAAAAAGTGATGCATGGAAGCCCTGAGTGGACAGAGATAGATATGTTTAATTCTGATTGATTTTGATATGAGGAGGAGTAAATTTTGGTTGTTTTCTTAGGAACTTGACTTAATCATTCATTACCTTGGGATAACATTGAGTTTTTATCCATGAGAAACGTGCTAATTTCCCAACATCTCTAGAAAACAACCAAAGTTGATCATGGGGAAAAGTAAACTAAAAACATACGAATGTCCTTAAGACTTTACAAGGATGTGCTTTCAAACTTTTTTTGTCCTGTCTCTTTGTTGAATCACATTTTGTTTCATCTAAGGGTCAAAATGCAACAATTTTCATTAAATAAATTTGAGTGGTTGAGAATTAGCAAAATTTCTCATAATTGAGGTGATGTCAGGTCCCAAGTCTAGACCAGTTGGGAAAAACTGCAGAGTAATAAAAAAATAACTCAAAACTGAGACAGAAAACTACCAAGTAAAACAAAGTAAAGCTCCAAAAATAAACCCTATCTTTTGCTTTGTTCCTTAGGTTTTTATTTTGAATGTCTGTCTTAAAGCTATTTATCTAAAAACCTTGTATTACTTGAACCAAACCTACTCTGCACTGTCTTGTGTTTTCTTCACTTGCCTTCTCCATACACAACCGGAGTAAAATTAGACCCTCATGTGAAAAAAGAAAAAGCTGCAAACCTGCAATGAAGAGAAATCCTCCTTTTCCTCCCACCAAGACGTCGACCTCTATCGGGCCTCCTCGTCCTCGCTCCCCTCAGAAAAAGATGAGGAAAGAAAGAAAAAAAGAAAGGAAGAAGGAAAAACAGAAGAGGAACAGAGAAGGATCCGAGATGTTTGTCGGGGTGAATGAAGTCCGAACGTTTGACCACAGAGTTACCCACTCTGGATTTCTGGCTCGCACCCGGAAAAGGGTCATCATCACCCAGGGTTTGAGTGGGCAGTCAATGACAAAAAGAGAGAGAGAGAGGGAGAGGGAGAGAGAGAGAGAGAGTGTAGGGGGGAGAAACAATACGATTGTTCCCACCTCACTTTGCTTCCACCCTCGCAGTTAAAATTGTTATGGTAATGAAGTGGACTTTTAGCTGGACAGCAGATTGTAACAGAGAGATGTTTCTCTGACTGGAAGACGAGACTGGAGATGTTAGAGCCGGACAGCAGCTGCTGCAGTGAAGATGATGATTCGAAAATACTTCAGATTAAATTTGAATGGCTAGATTTTATGCTTCCCCTAAAGATGATTTAAGGGTGTCTATCATGAAATTACTTTCCACATGTCAGGGCCAGGCAAACACCATTTCTACTTTTAGAAGCTAGAGCTTATAGTCAGGACTGGCTCAGGCATGGACCAGTTATGCCTCTGTAGGGTTAGCCTGTGGGATGACAGACCTGTTTCTCTCTCTTTCTGTCCGTTGTCCCCACACTAGTTATACAAAATGTGATGTCACATTCAGTATTTATTATGCTTTGATGTAATGCTTTTCAGTTTTGCGTACATGAGAAATCCCTGGATGATTACTAGGTTGGTGAGAATCTTTAAGACTGAAACTGGACTTAAAATTTTGAGGGTGGGAGCCTCCTAAACAGCCACAAAATGTGATGTTGCTCTCAAAGTATTTGCACTGTAATGCATTTCAAATATTTAACGAATAATACTCAAATGCCCATACAACTGACTTAATGGTGAATGCATTGTTGAATTCTGGACTGACTGTCTCACTGGTTAGTTGCTAGTTTAGCCTATAAAAAGTGTTCAATCCTGATGTTTTACCCTTTTATTGATTTTATAAGTCAATCATGGCTAGTACAATTTGGCTTTTTTGTCAAAATACATGACAAAAACCTCTTTAATGTCAATGTCAAAACACATTTGTACAAATGTCAATTAAATAAAAATATGTAATGTAAAAAAAGTCATTGCATAAATATTCACCCCCTTTAAAGTGACTGACCTAATTCAGCAGAGGTAATTGTTACTAGTAGTCTCAGAATTAATAAAATGGGGATCACCTGAGTGCAGTGAATATGTCTCAAGCGATTGTAGTATAAAGACAACTAGAGGGATGCTTCTCGACCACCTGAACCTCACAGGCTTGTAAAGGCACAGGGTCAAGAGAATGTGGCAAAATAGAAAAATCCTAGAGGACAATCTTATTCAATCTGAGAGAGAACTATGCCTTGGGGAGGACTTATTTTCCAGCAAGATTGACCTGAAGCATACAGAAAACCTTTGAAATGCACAAAATCTAAATTGTGCAATAGAAAACTGGAAATGGAAACACCTGAATTTTGAAAAACCTCTCAAATATCACTAAAAGTTTTTACCTCTCATGAGGTAGTTTCTTAGACGTTTCAATATAGAAATATATCACAAAGTGCAATGGAAACACTCTTTCTGCCAGGGACTGCTGCGCAGGGACTGGGCTGCCTGTGAGTGGTTTTGGGATGGGGCATGGCCCACAGCAGTGGCAGTAACACCAGAAAAAGAAGCTAGATTTGTCACTAGGCCCTTTTTTTGAAAAATAGTGACTGGGGGGGCCTGAAAACTCGCTAAATAATGGCGACAAAGTCACTAATTTGGCAACATTGCTAGATTGGCTGAGTCAAAGCCCGGTCCTCAATCCAATAGAGAATTTGTGGCAAGACCTGAAAAGGGCTGTTCACACTTGATCCCCATGCAGAGCTGACAGAGCTTGAGCAGTTTTGCATAGAACAATGGAGTGAAATTGCAGTGTCCAGATGTGCAAGCCTGCTTGAGAGCTATCCACACAGACTCAGTGCTGTAATCAGCTGAGGGAGATTTCAGATGCAGGCTGCACAAAACACTTCCAATTCTTCCAGGAGTGCATGTGTGAAAAAAAAGCTATATCCTTGTTTTCAGGGATAAATGCAACCTGCTCAGCTGCAAACATCAGAAAAAGTTAGAAACTAAAGTGAATGCTGCATTTAGCAGCTCAAAGGGGAGACATCCCCTTCACAGGAGGTGGAGACCAAAGATGGAGAAAAAGACCAAAACATTCATAAGGTGAATTCATACATCATCTAAGATGATTGATAATGTTGCTCTCTACTGCTGGACGTTTCACTAAACAGCTGTTTGCCATCAAATTGAACATACCACACTTAAAAAAAAACACTCATTTGTATTTACTACTTATTTTTTAATGAAGACTGTCCAATATGAAGCTCAAGAGTTTAATGACTGCATTTGATTTTTGTTGTACTTGATTTGTAGCTGAAAATTGTAATGTTGGGATCTGTTTCAAAAGTTCCAACCAGATTTCCAATCTCATGTTAGCGTTAGTAAACCTAATGATCCTAAGATTTTCCAAGGGATGCAGCTGGTTTAGCATATTATTACAGTTTAAAAGACACAAGGAGCAGGGAAGAGCCACATGTTTGCAAACACTCTTATCAGACCAAAATATGAAATGAAATGGCTCAAGTTGCAACACATTTTAAGACATAAACACTGCAGAAAGTAAACATGCTGAAAATGTAGTTCTTCTATGCTGTGTGGGCTGTCTTGGCATTCCCTAAAATGTGGCATTTTGACTAGTTGGGGGCGGTTTTGAAGGATGTAGCAGTACATGCTTCAGCAGGCAGCTCTGAATGGTAAACCAGAACCCTTCATAAACCAAAATAAAGTTACAGTTTGGTCAGAAATGTCTCATGGTTTTGGCTACAGTTAGATTGTTTAGGCCTAATTTATTGATAATAATGCAAAACCCACCTTTAACCATCTGAGCACGGTCTTGTTGTTGAACATTTTCCAGTATATCTTCATTCCACATACAGCGAAGTCCTAGCCCTTCTGAAAGTCACATGTCTTCATATCAAGCAAATTATTGGCAGATGTCTATTGACAGCCAAAAAAGATCTTAAGACTGGCAAAGAGGTATTATATGCCATCTTCTGCATTTTGAAACATATGTAATCAAGGGCATGCAATGGTTTAAAAGTTCAAGACAACCTGAGTCAAATAATGCCAGAGTAGGTTCTCATTCATCCAGGTCATGGTTATCCAAATCTTTCTCAAGGGGGGCAGCTGGACTTGATTGAGGTGCTTCAGAACTGAAGAAGCCCTCTGGAGGAGAAGTGAAATGTCTTCAAGAACCGCAATCAAGCCCAGTTGCCCCTTGACGAAGAGTTAGATGAGTTAATAATGTAAAATCCCCACTGCAAAAATGCAATGTTTTGCTGCTTTGACGTTCCAGATAAAATCCACTTTGTCATTTACCAAAGGCAAACACATCTGACACTGAGCTATTGCCAAAACAATAGCAGTTATCTGTTAAAATCATTATGTTATTGCCATTATGATGCCACCCTGTTTACCTCAAAGCTTCCCTCAGATCAGCACCTTTACCTCCCTGATGACATCACCATCACATCCTCCTCTGATTGGTCTGAAATGGCTGAATAACAAAAGGAACAAAGATGTATAAAAGATCCCTGCAAATACAAAATGCATTTAAATAGTGATCAAGAACAGCTGAGAGTTAGTGACTTAGATGCAGGGGGACTGATTTCTCAGATTCACGCTAATCATATTAAATATAATGACAGACAATATGTGATAAAAAGATCTTTCTGGTATGAAAAATTCTGTACAATGAGAAATTCTCTGCTCAGCATATTACACTGGTTATACCATGAACCAGGCCTGCCCAAAGAATTGGCTATGGCTCCTGAAACCCCCAGTGCATGGGCCCTCCCCAGTTGTGATTTATTGATGATATAAATGCATGTGTGTTGGATCAGTTGCATTGGTGCTGTCACATCCTGGTTGACAGTTACTTCTTTTTGGAGCTAAAAAGTGTGTCAAGCTATTTTTGGGTTCCAATGTCCAAATTACTTGTGCCAATTTCTAACCCTTTCTGTCACAGTTTCTGTCCACTTTCTCCACTATTGACCCATTTTTGCTTTTTTAAACCCCTTTATGCCACTTTATAAACAACTTCCACCATTTTCACCACCCACCTTTGCCCCTTTTGACCTTCATAACCAATTTCTGCAGCTTTTATGCCATTTTTACTTATTCTTACCTTTTTTCTGCCACTTTGAACCCTTGCCTCTCTGTAACCACTTTTTGTAATACAGATTTTGCCACTTTTAAGCCATGTTTGCCACTTTTTAATCACTTTCACCATTTTACCCACCCATTTTTGCCCCTCTTAACTCATTCATAGTGCTTTTTTTCCAAATTTTGCTCAGTTTACCCTACTAATTTGCCACTCTGAACCCATATTTGCTTCGCATTCACTTTTTGTCATCCAGTTTTTGCCATTTTCACTCTTTTTTTTTTTTTTGCTTATTTTCCCTTCTTGTTCTTTTTGCAATTATTATATTATTTTTTCAGTATTTATTTGAGTTCTTTCTTCTTTATTCTGACACCCTGATGTTTGTGTAGATCATAGCTTAGCTATAAAGTCTGACATTACTTTCCAATGTTTTGGTAAGAAAAAAAGTTATTCTGTTTTCAGAAAAGGGGTTTACATTTTCAGAAATACAATCTTGAACTGCAGCATAATTAAACACATTTAATTTTTTGTTTCTTTACCAGGAGTGGCTATTATTCAGGCTAAATATGAAATATTGTTATCACTTCAATGGACCGTGCTTTGCTGACCTCCATAGGCCATCCATTTGGCTTTGCCCCAGAAAACTCTCCCCTTAGTCCCCCTGATAGTTCATGGCCTTGCCATAAAGTATTATATCAATACAATTTTGATAGCAGGGCTTTTACCTGAAGTAAATGATCTGGGTCCTTTTCCACCATATTGGACGTTTAATAAAAGTAAGACAGTCTGGGATATTATTTATCTCACAGACAATAATTCACCTCCTTTTCATACTTTACTCCTGGTGCTTTTTGGCATGTTTTCAGATAAATATATTTCCCTGATCCTGACCAGAAACTTATACAACCTTTTCCCTCTGATTTAGAGTTAATTATAAATAACATGACAAGCTCGTCTTTAGTATTCACTCAGCCCTGAACTCGCTTTATCAAATCTTTAAAGGATGCTACGTTAAGTTAGAACCAATTTAAGCTAGCGGGGCAGAGCTAAACCAACCGAATGAAGAATAACATTGTATTTAGCAGGTCCACATTGATGTTTAACTCTTTGTTATTCATATTTAAACGTTTCAAAGAAGAGCGTGACGCTCTCTTGTCTCCTCTGCTACACACCTTTACCTGACATTAGCGTGTCTACATCCATGGTTACCGCAGCTGTGAGCTTACCTGTGCTCCTGAAGCAACTTTTGGAATAAACCAACAACCAAGAGGGGGGAATCAGAAGGTATGAAATATGTTTTTGGGGGGCATACGTCCAAAATAAAATATTGTTTTTTAGATAATTATTACATATTACTTATGTTGTCATACTATTAGATAATTAATCCATATAACACAAAATAAAAGATTTGAAAAAAATATCGTAACATTTTTTGAAAATGGCGGGGCTGGAGGTTTGAATGGGCATGACGCCTCTGGGTAAAATGAAAAGCATTTAATTGAACTCCATGATTTAGGGTATTATATCTGATATTGGTCCAAAAATGAGCCTATATTTTATTTTCTAGACGTTTTATCTGTCCTAGAGATGTGTTAAAATATTTAGAAGTCGTCAGTTTGAGTTGTGATGCTCTTAAGAAGTCATCAACCACTGCTTGGTATCTGGGTATATATGTTTCAAATGTGAGTACCCTGCAGTTCCCTGGCTTTGTTGATACTAAAGAAATACATTAATTGACTGCTTTTAGCAGTCAAAATGGGGAAGGGGCCTCGAATTGGTCTTTGCCTGGGGCCTCAAATCACTTGGGCTTGTATGGTTTTGTTGTTGTTATTGAGGCTGCTGTCATTCAGATCTTGTCAACCACAGAGACTTCTCTAGGTGTTATATAATAAGGAAATGATTAAGAATGATGGAAAACATAACAGCTTTACGTTTTGAGTTGGCCTACTGCCCCAACCAAGACATGAAGGCTGTAAAGAAGAGACAAGGACAGTAGATTTTCAAAGATTTACACTATTAAAATATCTAAGTTTAATGTAAGTTGCTCAGAGGTCCACACGTTTTTCACACGTATTTTCTAAGGAATCTGAATCCTCTGTTTTGCAACAGTATTTGTTGCATCATGTGTTTTGTAGCCAAAAGATTCACCTCATTAGACTTTCATGACAGCCTGCACGGGCTTTTCAGCCAGGCAGCCCAACATTTGAGCAGAGATTTATTTCCTGCCTCCTATAAAAGAGTAGGCTGGATGCTGGGAGTAGGGAGAGTTACAAAAGCTCAGACCAGGACATACTTGCACTTTTACTATAAATTTGCCCTCATTCATGATTTGCAAGGTCCTACTAAGTAAACGTTTATTATGATAATAATCATTAAAGCCTCTGTGAGGGGTTTTTGCCTTGTTATGAAACTGACTGAAATTACTGATGCCTCCATCCAAACACCATCAGTGGCAATACTGATAACTTCTATTTATAATTTGAGAGACAAAGTGAGTTACAGAGCTTTTCCAGGAGGTTTAAACTGCATAACTGCATACCTGTATGGTACCCAGATGTACTAAGATGAATTACATGTGTAAACAGGAAACGACTGATTAACTGAATGAATATTGCAAGTTTGGCAGTCAATTATACATTGATTACATTCTGTTTAAAAACACTTTATTGAGGCAGACAGTTGGAAATCTGTTTTTCATTGCTTGTGTGGTCGATAAACAGTGATGTCAAACATGGCTGCCAAGTCATGGGCATTATAACATCAGACGTTAGATTAAAACAGAAAGAGCTGACTCTTTTTTGGTTTTATGTCTTGTAATCTCTACATGCAGTAGTAGGTGTGAGTGTGTTTGCGTGTGCTTTGAAAGAGGTTGCTGGAGCAATAAGGGCAACCCCCCGGGCCTCCTCAGGGGGCTGTGTGGGCGGAGGATGCACAGCAGATGGATTGCTGCTCGCCACTGGTCACTTCATAAATCTGAGCAGACCGAGTGCATAAACCTATGAAGGTGTACAACAAAATTTTCTGTTTTTAATATTAAGATTATATTGGAGTAAAACTTTGTTTCAATCAGTATAAAGACAGTTGGTTTCGAAATGAATTTTATTATACCGGTCATCTGTGGGCATTTTTGCATCTCTTTGTTGACATATTTACAGATAAAAAATGGTACAAGTTCTAATTAAAAAGAAAGGTTGGTTTGTTTGTTTTTACAAATAAAGCAAAATGTAGGAGTGCTAAGAATTTCTTAATTTTCTTTTGCCTTTTCCATTGAGAATTTCCCATGATATTAGCATTACATAGGCATTTTAATTTACCAATGTTACATTTTATTTTACCTTTGGCTTGTGTGCATCTAAAACTTGGCTGTAATACATAAACATGAATCATGGTGTGGCTTTATTGGCCTGATTTTCATTTACAGTGCATTCAGAAACTATTCAGACCTTGTATCAATTTCTTACATTGCATGCCCGATTTTACAATTGTTTAAACTAATTGTTTTTCTTATTTATCTTCACTCAGTACCCATCATGACATTTGCAGCCCCACACACACACACAAAAAGTACATATCACATTGATATTAGTATTCAGACCCTTTGCAAAAATTCTTGAAATTTAGCTCAAGTGTCATTCTCTTGTTCAATGCTGAGATGTTCCTATTGTTTCTACACCTTGATTGGAGTTCACAGAGCTGGGGATTTGAAAGCCAAGCCGGCATTCATGTGTTTTGCACTGAGGAGAGGCTTCCAGCAAGCCACTCTGCCATGAAGCCCAGATCAGCTGAGGGCTGCAGTGATGGCTGTCCTTCTGGAAATTTGTCCCATCTCCACACAGGATCTCCGGACCTCAGTCAGAGTGACCATCGGGTTCTTGGTCACTCCCCTTACTTGGTCCCTTCTCTCCTGATCACTCAATTTGGGCAGATGACCAGCTCTCAGAAGAGTTCTGGTTGTGCCAAACTCCGTTTGACAATTATGGAGGCCACTGTGCGCTTGGGAACCTTCAGTGAAACAGATTTTTTTGGTAGCCTTCCCAAGATCTGTGCCTTGCAACAGTCCTGTCTCTGAGCACTGCAGGAAGTTCTTTTGACCTTATGGTTGGTTTTTGCTCTGATACATTGTCAGCTGTGAGGCTTTCTATAGAGAGGTGTGTGCCTTTCCAAATCACATCCAATCAATTTAATTTACCACAGATGAACTCCAATAAAGGTACAGAAACATCTCTGCAAAGTTTGAGATAAATGGAAGGAGTGAGCTAAATTTCAAGGGTTTTTGCAAAGGGACTGAATACTTATATCAATGTCGTATTTTGATATTTTTTTTCTTTTTAAAAAATTACTTGAAAAATATGTTTTCCCCTCGTCACTATGGGGTATACTAAGTGAAGATTATTTAGAAAAAAACGTATTTTGTTTCTGTACCACAGGCAGCAACATGACAACACTGAAAAAGATGAAGGGGGTCTAAATACTTTCTGAATGCACTGTATAGACCTCGCTGCTCCTGATTGCACTTTCACTAATAATAGCTGTTTGCAAAGCTCAGAAGTATCAAACAAATGCATGTCTTTAGCAGTTAAACATACCATAAGAAGTCTGCTCTGGTTACATTTCCGGTTATAGTGAACACTGGCACTTAGTAATAAAATTGACTAAAAGGAAAGACGTTTGATCAAAAATAAGGAATTCACTATGTCATAGACTTTTCATAGTACAATGTCCTCTGATCAAATTAAAATAGACAGCAGGGATTCTTAACAGTTTCAGAGAACTCTTTTAGATTTGAGAGGCAAATTAAAATACACAATCTGCCATGTTTTTGTACCGCTATATAAAAAACCCTAACGCTTGCGCGAAGATAACGTTTCCTCTGAAGACGGATTGTTTCTTAAATTTAATATTCCAAAACAATGTCGCCCCCTTGTGGCAAAATTGCGGCATATTTACTATTATCTCTTCCCGTGATGCACCGCTTCCGTGGCGTCACGCCTCCATCCGACCAATGGCGTTGTTTGTTTGGCCGTTACTCCCTTTCTATTGGTTTAGCGAAATTTAAAAGTACCGTTTGAAATGTGTGTAGTTTGTGGTTTGAGTGCGCCAGAGAAGTCGTCTGCGGAGAGAGACAGTGTCATTTGACGGGTCAGAAAACGTTGAATTTTATATTTATAACTCTTAATTTGTTTTTTTTTAATTTGGTGGAAGTAAAGTCGGATAAATCCTACAAGAAGAGAAGGACAAGCGTAAACCGTTATTAGGTAAGTCTGCCAAGTTTAATTCTACATTTTGGCTAGCGCTGCTAACATCCTTATACTGTTTTCTTTTTAAGCTCTTTTAAAATGTTTACACGCTGCTGTTGCTGTTTCTGAACTAATGAACCTGCCAATATCTCATCTCCCTGGATGTAGTTTTCACCTCAGCATTTGTGTTTTCTGCGTGCTAATGTACATTGTGTCATGGTGTTGCAGACAACCACAGCAGCAGAGGAGCTCATCTTTCTGCAGCCATGGCTTCACACAACCTGAGCGGAATCAAACGAGAAGAAAAGGGCAGAAATATCCAGGTCGTTGTCAGATGCAGGTATGAAACATCGATCTTATATGTTACATATCATATGTAATCCTCTTGTCTTTGGTCAGTGCCTCTCCTTTGCGTTAAGACCTGACAGGGTTTAAATTTAGCTAAAACGTGGGAGGCAATCGGTCTTTCTACTGTAAAAGACATTGATATGAGTGCTTGTCAGATAACAGCCTTTCCTCTGAAGCAGCATGGCAGGGTGGTTGTTTAAAACGTCTCAAATTTAAAAAACATAGCATGGCTAATAGTTCCTATTTCTGGGTTGAGTAATGAAAATGATGGCGCATCTTTAGTAAAAGGTGTAGAGACACAGTTCTCTTCCTGGTTTTATGTCAGGCATGTGATGTTAATTTCACTCTAAGATAAACATCTTGTTTACAAAAACACTGAGGGGATGTAAATAGAACTAGTGCTCTTAGAATGATTACAAATCGATGTAACTACATAGAAAGATTATATCCTTAACCTTGTTTAACTAAAAAAAAAACAATAAAATTGAATAGGGACATTTTCTGGTTTAATAAAACCTACTTGGTGTAAAAAAATTAAGAGTCATGTGAACTGTTTTTCATCATTGATTAAAAAAAATAATAAAAAAAGATACTGTTTTAACTATTCTGTTTGCATTTATGTTTGTCCATGTTATCAGTTCTTTCAAGTTGACCACTAAAAATATGCGTCTGTCACTATTATTTTGTCAGGTATGCCTTTTTAATATTAAAACTATTTAGTACCAAGTTGAAAAAAGTTGCCAAAATAGAGGCATTAAAAGTAAAATGTAAATTTGGTCATTTATGACCCAAAAAATTCTTTGCCCCATACCACTGCACATTTCATGAACAGTACATTAAATCCAAAAATTCAGCCCTGCTCTGGTGTACTGAGAAATTGCACATTGCTTTCATTTTTGATCATTTTCTGCATAAAAAGTAATGTTAATTTTTCTTAGCTTAGGTCTTCACTTGTCTTGAATTTGATTTTTAAAGTTGATAGGAACCCTGTACTCAGTGCAGTGACGTGTTTCTAAACAATCTTTTCAAGAGTTTTGTAATGAAACATGAGATATAAACTATAGCTCACTTATTTTCATCTTTCAAGGAAGTTTATTTCGTCACTGGATCCTTGTTGGTTGTTAACACAATAATAACTATTCTTCCTGGGATCCATACAAAGAAACATATGCAAATTAAACAGTAAAGTACAATAAGAGAAAGAAAAAATCAAAAGCTGAAATATTTGATATTGTCTGGAACACATTGTTTGAACATTTGTTTAAAGTATCATAACTAGAGTTTCTACAATAGTCTATTGTTATTTAAAATCCTGAATAGATAGCACGTGGCACAACAAGACATTTCTCTTTTAATAATTTCTTTTTGAAAGCAATCTTTTTAATAATCTTGACCAAATACAGATACAGTTTATTCCAGACAGATATTGCCCTATACATGACAGTCCTCTTTGAAGCATTGGGTTAAGGCATTTGTTTGTGAAATGCTCTGAGAAGGCTTGTCCCGTGTCTTCTTTTTGGTGGGTTTAACGTGTCTAAAAAACTGGACCAGGCCACATTGTAGATTTATCTCATCTACACTGTGGCTCACTGAGCAGTGCAGTACCAAACGGGCTGCTCTGTTTTGGGCTTGCTGGATCTTTATATAGGTGTTGTTTTGTGGCATAAGACCAGACAGTTTGGCAGTGATCAAAGTACAAGAGTAGAGTTTGACTCACTTTCTGTTTTGTATTTTCTGTTAGGTATTCCTTCTAATAGTGGGAATGCCTCTGCTCATTTTTGCAACTATATTATTAATGCAACTTGTCCATGAAAGTTTGTCAGTTGGTACACCCAGCAGTTAAGCCTCTTCAACCTGCTCAGTGAGTTCACCTTGTAAAGAGATGCACAGCTGTTGATCTGTTCTCAGTTTTTCCAATTCTGGAGCCAAAAATCATGGACTCTGTTTTTAAGATGTTTAGTTTAAGTTCTTTTTTTTCCCAAAACCCATTCTGAGACCAGCATCAATTCTCTCTGGAGCATTTTGTTTAGACCCTTGCTATTTCCTGTGAATACATGTATAGTACAGTGTCTGCGTCCATCACGATGCCTGCTTTAATGATTACATGTGGAAGATAAGGAAGTTAATGCCTTTAGGATTAAAGATATAATCCCAAACTGTTAGTCTGGTGGTGGGATTAAGTCAAAGGTTGAGATGTCCAAGAGCAGTTGACCTGTGCGTCGAGTAGTGCTAATGACTTTGTCTCTGTTTGGCATTATTTGGTTGCCTTTTTCATAATACTTAGCAAGTAATGCAGTTGTTTTTCTCTGTAGCTCACTGCTTCAGTCCTGTAGATGACTACATATTGTTGAAGGTGTATTGCTTGGAATGCAAAAGAAATCCATCAGTCAGCTTCCTGACAGTGTTTGTACATAACTTATTTTTGGCCTTATTTATTTATGGGTCATAAAAAGTCAAAATAGATTATTTAACACACAATCACAAACATGAAAAGCTGCAGTGATTTAATGGGATAAAATGTGAAAAAGTGCAAAACTAAATAGAACCAGTCGCCATAATTTGTTTTCAAAGGGTGCACGATTTAATCAATATAATTTCAATATCAGCAGATAATATCTCAAAAAAGGTGAAGTCAAGATTTGATCATTTCGGCCGACATTTATCAACCACACATATAAGCCATACATATTTGCAGTGTTTAAGTTTAATAATGCTTCATCTTTTTAAGGTGCCGTTATATTGCTGAGTTTTTAGTGAAATCAGTATACCTTCCTAAGTTGAGGGTTTTTTCCCCTGAAGTTTTCACTACATTTCAGAATGTTTTTGTGTGATTTCTAGGGTTGTCTCTGAATTACACTGCACACCTGTTGTTTTATTAGGAGAATGAATTTAACTTGAAAAGCATACGCTTCGTAATAAGGGGGCAGGGGCTATGTGATGTTCTTTTGAAACTTCACCATATTATCTTAATTTACATAACTCAATTTTAATGAGCTATAGTTTATCACTTGCAACAGTAAAGTGATTATGGACACATTAATGCATCAACATTCAAATTAAAGACTGTTTCAAGTATCCTGACCTGAAATAGGCGACAATACTGTTATACTTTTAGTTTCAACTTTAGTGGGTTGTTTATCCTACAGTCAGCACAAAAAATATACAAAATGTCTCACTCATGTAATGGGTTAGAAGTTGTCGATGCGATAGTCTTAAATGTATAAAAAGGGTCTGTTAAAGCTCTTGAAAGTATTAGATTTAATGTCAGAATTTCTGAATCTAGCAAAATCCATACACATTTTCCCATATCATGTCTTTATACTGTGTTGGTATAATTACATTTAGGCTTTCTTAGTTCACATATGATGTTATGACTAAGAGCTTAAACCTGTCTCTGTGGTTTTCAGACCGTTCAACACAGTAGAGCGCAAGTCGTCGTATGGGGTGATCGACTGCGACTCGAGCAGAAAGGAGGTGCTTGTAAGGACCGGAGGGCTTAACGACAAAGCATCACGAAAGACCTACACGTTTGACATGGTAAGTGGTCAGAAATGGGATATAGTTGATCAAAATCTGTTCTTTTCTGAGGTAAACACAGCTGTCTCTGAAGTGCAGCTTCTTATTTTACATGCCAGTGAAAAATTGTCTTTCCTGCCTGTCTATTATTTTCATATTTCACATTTTTGTTTCATGATTTTATTTTTTTCTCACAGGTATTTGGTCCGGCAGCTAAGCAGATTGAAGTTTACAGAAGTGTTGTTTGCCCTATTCTGGATGAAGTTATCATGGGATACAACTGCACTGTGTTTGCGTAAGTACTCTATTGCTGAACAACCATAGATGCTTAAAAGATGAGCTGTCATCAACTCAAGACTCTTCTTGTCTGGTTTGCACTGCTCTGTAAAAATCTGTTTTGGTAACTTGTCCACTCCATGCTGTCATGCTCAGCTATGGTCAGACTGGAACAGGAAAGACATTCACTATGGAGGGCGAGAGGAGTCCAAATGAGCAGTTCACCTGGGAAGAGGTCAGTTCATGTCTGTTAAAAGAAAATATATATATATATATATATATATTTTTTTTTTTTTTAATGCTTCATAAGTTTATTTATGTATTTATTCATTTTAAAGGACCCTTTGGCTGGCATCATCCCCAGAACGCTGCACCAGATCTTTGAGAAGCTTTCTGAGAACGGCACAGAGTTTTCAGTCAAAGTGTCCCTGCTAGAGATTTACAACGAGGAGCTGTTCGACTTGCTAAGCCCCACTGAGGACGTCAGTGAGCGGCTACAGCTCTTTGATGACCCACGCAACAAGGTTACCCTCAAACTGGGTTGTCCTTTCTTTATAAATTGGAATCGCAACATGCTATGAATCCAGGATTTTCTTTTGAATGCATTCTGTTGTACTGGCTGCTTTTGCGTGGTTTGACATATTTGTTTAGTGAAAACACTTTTTTCTTTACATAGACATGCCTTCACAATTTTCTTTTATGTGCAGACTACCTTTCAAGCTGCTGAATATTATGGTGGTTGTTTATGTCTGTAATGGAGAAAATTATTTTAACCAGGATTAATTCAGCTGAATATAATACAGTCCTTACATTGCCCTTTAAAACCCTACAAGACAATGGGCATCAGAAGTGATAGTGAGAGCATTTGGCCTTGTTCAGACATTCAACCCAATACTGTTCTTAGGCAAATAAGATCATCAAATGCTTTAAAAAAAATAAACAGCCAAGAAAAGGGGGGAAAATCACTAAGTATAGTTTTTGAAAATTAGAGCCGGTTTAAAGCCCAGTTCAGACCAAAGACTCGTGACGTGACGAGACAGTTTTAGAACATCGCTTTTGTATCAAGCCGTCTGCAGTCACCTGCAGTTCAGCTTGTAAAGTTGCAGACTGTCTGTTTTAGAATGTTGCAAGCAGATATTGTGAAAAGGGGAAATATAAATATCGTTTTGGGGGGCTGTAAATGCCTATTTCTTTAGATAAAGTCATACCATTAATTTTGTAAATAATTCTATCTTTATTTTGTTTCAGTCTTATCTGGTAAGCTAATAAATCTCACATACTTTACGTTTTTTTTTTTTTTTTTTTTTTTTTTTTTACTTTTGCAGCGCAAGAAGTGGTGTTATTTTTCTCAACTCGGGTCTTAAAAATATCTTGAAATATTTTCTTTTAAGTGTAGGAACCCTGAGCAAGGTGATTGTTTCTGGTATTTCACACTCACATTGGATAGTTGCTTACACCCATTTCCTCGACACAGAAATCTTTGATAATAGAATGGTAATGTTGGGATATACAAATTTGATAAGATCTTTACATATTCAAGTTTGGACAAACTATCTTGAAGTATAATTTTCTCTCATGTCATATCCTTCTGAGTCCAATCAAAACCTTTTCATATTTCTTGATTTTGTGTGACGTGTATTGACTGGTGTCATGTGTTACAGCGAGGTGTGGTGGTCAAGGGTCTGGAGGAGGTGACAGTGCACAACAAAGATGAAGTTTATCAGATCCTAGAGAGAGGAGCAGCAAAGAGGAAGACTGCCTCTACCCTCATGAACGCTTACTCCAGGTACTTAAAAACAGCAGAGTGGAGTCTCTAGAACACAGAAAACAGCAGTAACTTTGCTGATTTTTTTTTAAAAAAGCCACATTTGTTGACCTTTTCCTGTTTCTCTGTGTAGTCGCTCCCACTCGGTCTTCTCGGTCACCATCCACATGAAGGAGATCACTCTGGATGGAGAAGAGCTTGTGAAGATTGGCAAACTGAATCTGGTAATCATCCTGTAATACGTTCACGGAGGTCAATATATCTTTGATACTCCAATAGCAGTTACTAGAAGCTATTAAATCAGGATTTATTTTTTTCTAGTAGCTTATTATTTGAACATCAGCTGATCACGTAAACTTTCTACGCTCTCTTCTAGGTGGATCTGGCTGGCAGCGAAAACATCGGGCGTTCAGGTGCGGTGGATAAACGTGCTCGTGAGGCAGGTAACATAAACCAGTCTCTGCTGACACTGGGAAGAGTCATCACAGCGCTGGTGGAGAAGAGGCCTCATGTCCCGTACAGGTAGATTCAACTGTGAAATCTAATGACCTATTAGGCTATTAATTAGGGTATTAATGACTGTAATTCCTTGTTTCTCCATCCTGACTTTTCTGTTTTTTCCCCCCTAAATTCAAACCGTTATGAATTGCATTATGTTGTAAATACAGGATAGTCCCTGTCTTCCTGTTGGCACTTTGTATAAGTTGTCATTGTAGTTTTGTGATGACAGCACTTTCTTATCAGCTGCCATATGCAGAGCATTAATAAAACTGTAAGGTCTAGAAAAACCTGAAGTATAAAAATGAATGACTTTTGGGCTGTGATTCCTGGTTAAATACAATTTCTCTTCCTGCAGAGAGTCGAAGCTGACCAGAATCCTGCAAGACTCACTGGGAGGACGAACAAAAACCTCAATCATCGCCACCGTGTCACCTTCCTCCAGCAATCTAGAGGTGTGTTCTGATGTCTCTGGGAAAACACGCTCATGGTTTCCTGAAAAGAACTTCATTTTTTTTTTTGCAGTTTCTCCTGTCAATTTAAGGGCTTTTACAGCCACTGTGGATTTTGCATCTGCTTCAGGTCACACTCATGTTTGGATGTTTATTGTTTGTTTGCAGGAGACTCTGAGCACGCTGGAGTATGCCAGCAGAGCTAAGAACATCATGAACAAGCCGGAGGTCAACCAAAAACTCACCAAGAGGACACTCATCAAGGTAGAGTTCAAGTTAACACAAGTTTTATTTTTAATCTTGAGGAGTCAATACAGTAATCACTTATGGAATAAAACTTAAAAAGATCTGATTATTTTTCTGTGTGTCAGGAGAAATCTTGGATTCAAACTGTGAAGCAATAAAAGACATTTTTAAATGATGTCTTTGTCCATGTAGGAATACACAGAGGAAATTGAGCGTCTGAAGCGTGACTTGGCTGCCACACGAGACAAGAATGGAGTTTATCTTTCTGCAGAGAACTATGAGTGAGTCATTTGTGTGGATGCATTCACAGAGTGCCATTTTTCCTAAATAGAACTTTTTACTATTAATCAGGCCTTGTCAGGACTAATAGTAACAGATGTTGAAGAGGCAAAAAATAGCCAGTGGGGGAGCACAACTACTCTGCGTGCATGACCAACTTCCATGCTCTCTTCTACTAAAGCAAGGCTGGAACCCAATGTGGATTAACAGACCTAAACACCAAATATCATACTGATATAGAGCCAATATACACATCTTAAGGTGTAATGATGGTAAAGCGATATTGTTGAGCCTTTGTGATGGTGTGTGTCTATGTAGGCCTGATAATTTTCATTCTAAAAGAAAATTTGTTTTGTTTTCTTGATTACACTTCTCTAGTAGGTGTGCTTTTGAAAGAATTTTCATTTTTTTCTTTATTTTTGCCAGTTTCATTATTTAATGTGTACAGTCACTTTTCTTTACAAAACACAGTCTGTTGTGTGTTACATATATAAACTGAATAGTCTTTATTTGTGTTTCAGGAGTATGTTGAGTCAGATCACGGCACATGAGGAACATGCAGGAGAGTACACCGACAGAATCGCTGCCATGGAGGAGGAGCTCAAGAAGGTATGTGAGCAACACTATTACCCTCAGGGCGCTTCAACTTTCAGTGAAAATACCCAGGAAATGCTGTACAGATTCATTTAGAGGGAGCGTGACTTCTACGTCAGACCTGTTGGCTGTTGCTGAGACTCTGAGTGGCACAACTTAGCTCAGTCTCAGTATGACTCACAGGGTTTTTACAAAGTCTTGTAATTTGGGAGGAAAGAATCTTTGGAAAGTTCCATTTTCTTTTTACTGAATTTTTGTATCAAAACATAAAAATTTTCTCCTACGAAGATGCTAGGTTTGATACCACAGAAATCAAAGTAGAACTCCAAGGCGTCCAATATTGGAATATTTCTCATTTTGCCCCGTGGGACTAATTTGCCTTTGGAGACCCTCCCAGTGAATGCCCCTGACAACGTATCCTGGGTTCACTGGGAAACACAAACCCCTCCACCAGGATAAGTTGCTGATTCTCAGAGGGGTGTCTGAAACAATCTAATCCATTGTCTAGTTAGTATTATACTAATTTTGTATAATCTTTTTTTGTTGCTTGTTTATGTGACAATTCATGGCACCTTATGTATTGTATTATGCACATACTGCACTCAAAAAAACATAAAAAGAAGAGTACAGAAATGTGAGTTAAGGGAATATGACTTCAAGATAAAAAATGACTGGTAATGGTAATCAAAAATCAAGTCAGAAAATCATCAACCCTCTCCATGGTGCAAAAATGTAACCAATCTTCTTTGGTTGGGTTCTAAAAATGCTTTTAAAAGTTTAAAATTTGATTTTTAAAGCTGTAGAGCAACCCTGGGATGGAGCTAATTTTCAAAGCTTTTTAAAGTAAGACTACTGTAGTAGAAAAAGAGGACTCATACAGATAAAATAATAAAATCTCTGTCACTATTGTTTCTACTTTTTTCCTCTCTCTATCTGCAGGTGACTGAGTTGTTTGTGGACAATAAAACCAGACTGGAGCAGTGCACTATAGAGCTGGACGAGAAGCAGCAGAGGTCAGGGATTGTTATCACACTTAATAGTCGCTAATGAATGGTACTTGTTTGTACGTTGCTGTTATACTTGGTCTTAAGGTTTAGATTACTTCTACTGCTCTGTGCATGTGACATATTACCACTGCAGATGCTTTTGGTTGAAGGATATTCAACTTTTTTCTGTTTGCTAGTTTGATCTGCACTCTGATCTGTGTCATTCTATGAGATCATCATATTACTGTCGTGTGAGAGCAAAAAAACACCCTGTATAGAGTGGTGTATGACTCCTATTACAGCCAGGATAAAGTGGACTAGTGGCTGGTTTAAGCAAATTGCCTTATCATCTCAACAATTAATCCTATACTTCATTTAAAACTATCAAAATCAAAACCTCTGGAGTTTCATCGCTTTTTATTTCAGGCTGGAGGAGACGAGCCAGAACCTGCAGGAGACCAAAGAGAAGCTGAGTGAGGAGGAGTTTATCTGCTCTGAGCTCACCTCTGTCCAGGAGACTCTCTACAACACAGCTGGGCAGGTAAGGTCAGGCTTTACTGAAGCTGAAACATGACACTCTACTGTTAGATTTTAACAGTCAATATCATTTGTTCAGTCAGTACAAATACTGATGAACTGTAAGTACAAAAACCCCAACATCTGTCTGTTTTTGACCATAATGTGAATATAATTAATGCTGTTTTTTATTGTGCTCTAAAGATAATTTTCACGTCATTGTGAAGTGTAGGAGATAAAAGCCTGTTTTCTAAAACCCTGCATACGGTGTGAAGCATTAAATTCATGCAACACCAGCAGAGAGCAACACTGCAACAGCTGATAACCATTCAAAACCAAACCACTGAGTTTATTTTCAAAAATTTGAAACCCAGTGCCTTGCTAGAAGGGTTTTTCCCATTGTCACTTTTGCAATTTTGCTGCAGCAATTGTGTTGTTTTCTCTATTGTTTCTTCTTTTTTTGCTTTTTGATGGTATCTAAACAAAATAGCACAAATACAGCTCTCAACAAAGCTGAGTGGTTGACAGTAAAACAACACTGATAAGAAAACAATGTCTTTCACATTATCTGTTGTTTGCAGATAAAACTGATAGGTGAAAAGCTTTGTAGTGCCACAAACTGCTTTATTTACCATGATGAACTGTTGCTTCTCTTAAAGCACATGCACATAGTTTAAAGTAAAGTTGACTAATGATGAAATGATTGATGAAATAATGAGCAAAACATTTTTCTTGGCATGTAATGTGGGTGCTAAACCTAATCTAAAGTAACGCTTTAAAATATTTAGGTACTTAACTTAGAGGATGGTCTGGTTTTTGGGGTCTTTTTTTAAAAAGGAAAATCAACCCTCTTCCTTCTCTTTTCTTGTGGTTAGTTCCTCTTTTGTTAGCTGTACTTTCCGCGCTATTTGTTTGCCTCTCAGCGTACTGTGCAGTAGAAGAAGTTTGTTACTTCTGTCTTCTGTTTTTTTTTTTCCTAATCTTGGTCTGAAGTTTATTTCTGAGACTGGGGGCACTGAGCTGTTTCAAAGAAGACTATCAGATGTAATGTTCTTGTGTGAACTATAAAAGTGAATAAAGTGTGTCGTTTATTGCTGAGATTTAACATTTCTGCCTTGTGTTTTTGTTTCTCTTCCTTCAGTTGCTGAGCACAGTAGATGCAAGTACCAGTGACGTGTCGGGCCTTCATGACAAGTTGGAGAGGAAGAGAAAGGTCACTAGCACTATTCATACACTCCTCACATGGAAATCATGTTTCAGCATTTTTTTTAATCAGCAGATGGATGTGTCAATGAGCCTGAAATCTATTTCCTCCTTAACTTAAAAAAAAAAAAGCTGTGCTTCAGTCAACTAGGATTTTAGTAGTTGTATGGAAAACACCACAAAACTAAATCTAACTAGGTCAGTGCGGCCCATTCCTTTATTTTTGCTGTAGACTGGAAACATTTGGGTTTAGCATCAAAAGATGAACAAGAGATCAACATTTCAGCCTTTATATCCAGGTATTTACATCTGGATCTGATACACATCTTAGAAGATGGCACCTTTTGTTTGAACCCACCAATTTTTCATGTGCACAGAAGTTTTAGAACATGTGACTAACAGGTGTTTTTTTGCCCAGGTGTGTCCTATTGCTTTATTCAAACAATAAATAGCGCCAAATGTCTAAACTCAGTTTCAGATTTGGGTTTTGCCTGAGTGGGCATTTATATTTGGAGGTGTAATCAACATGAAAACCAGAGAGCTGTCTATGAGGGAAAAACAAGTGATGGTGAAGCTGAGAGAAGATGGAAAATCAATCAGAGCCATTGCACAAACATTGGCCATAGCCAGTACAACCATCTGCACCGCCACAAAGAAGAAAGAAACCACTGATGTACTAAGTAATACCGCTTTCCCACTAAAATTAGCGTGTAAAAGCTGTTTTTTTTTAAACACGGGTAAACCTGCTAACAATTAGCAAGTGACTCCTTTCCCATTGCCAGCAGACCCAGGTCTGATCGCCAGCAGACGAGCTGCGTGGCTTTTTTTTTTCCTCTGGTGGATCAAGCTGATGTCATCAAGTTGCTTTTCTAGCTCAGTCCTTCTATAATAAAGATATCCTCTGAGAATGATTAATGTTCTACTGACATATTCAGCTCCTACAGCCCATTTCTCATGGATTGTTCTGTAAAGCGCAGCCAAATAAAGCTAAGGAGAACCTTTTCTAAACAATGTTTCTATTTCAAATTTTCACATCTATCTGTTGCTTGGAAATATTAGGCAAACATTGATCTTTTTAATGATTTCAAACAGAAACTTCAGCCTGCCAAACGCCTGTCTCCTCCATCAGCTGTCATCTGACTTAACAGCTGATGGAGGAGACGGCACTTTTCAGACTGAGATTTAAGGGTGAAACTAAAAACAAAGAATATATAGTCCTTTCCAAGGAGCAGACATATGATAAAGAGAAATAGCAACAACCTTTTAGAAAAGTCTCCCATTCTCCAGATGCATTTTTACGCAGGAAGCGCTGCACTTCATGTGATAATCCATGAAAAATCCAAGGCTGTAGAAGCCTGACTTGTTCATGAAAAAATAATAGCTTTCAGCAGATATCTTTATTATGACAAGAGTGAGCTAGACAAGCATTTTTGTGTTTATATGTGCCGTTAAACTGCGCTGCCATGTTGGGGACCTCTGCCTTTACTCCCGTCTCCTTCAGCAGCAGCGCATCAGGCTTTAGTGCACAGCTGATGGGCTGAAGTTTCTGTGTAATAACAAACAAAAAAAGAGGATTGATGTGATCATTTACAAGAGCCAAAAATACAATAAATAAATAAATGAAAGGTTAATAGATTATATCATTTGAAAAGGATCTCTCTTTCCAGCTGCGCATGGACAGGACACACAGCGCTTTATGAGATAATCCATGAGATTTTAACAGGCTGAATGAGCAGAATCTGTCCTTGGAAAACAAAATATTCTCAGCGGATATGTTCATTATGACATGAGCATTTTTGTGTTTATGTGCACCGTTAAACTGCGCTGCCGTGCTGCTAAACTTCTGCCTTTAAACTCCTGCCTTCTCTAGCACATCAGGCTTAAACGCGCAGCTGACAGAATGAAGTTTCTGTGCAACAACAACAAAAAGAATCTATGAGATCACAACAGACAAGTATTATAAACGTATTACTTGTATTAATCTAAACGTAGGCATGCTACGCCAAAGTCATCCCGTGTTCACCTGGGTGTGACGTTCCAACTGGAGCCAATCTGAGGCGAGCCAATAAAAACCCGTGTTTATTGCAGGGTCAGTCGACCCGGGTCTGAATGCCGATTAAAGCCTTTCCCACTGCCGACAGGAGACAATTGTTAGCGTGTTTAAATGGGTTTTTCGGCCAGTGGGAAAGGGGTATAATAACAGACGTCAGATGAGTAGACCAAGGAAAACAGCAGCAGTTGATGAGAGAGCTGTAAAGAAAGACCATAAAACAACTGTTAGTGACATCAGCAACAACCTCCAGAGGGCTGGAGTGAAGGTATCTTCATCTACTGTTCACAGAAGACTTCTTGAACAAAGTACAGAGGCTACACCAGAAGATGCAAACCACTCATTAGCAAGAGGAACAGGAAAGCCAGGCTGGATTTAATGTCCTGGCTTGGGCTTTCATGGCTTCTTCTGGGACAGGCTCATTAATCGTCATTGATGATGATCTAGTCCACAGAAACATTTTATCTGCCACTTTAAAGAAAGATGCAACCAAACTGATCAGGAGATCCTTCATCATGCAGCAAGATAGTAACCCATAAAACACACTGCCAAAACAACAAGAGTTCATCAGGGGCAATAAGTTGAAGGTTTTAGACTGGCCAAGTTGATCTCCAGACTTAACCCTATAGAGCATGCATTTGACCTGCTAAAGAGGAAACTGAATGGAGTAACCCCCCAAAACAAACAACAACTGAAAGAGGCTGCAGTGAAAGCCTGGAAACGCATCAGAAAAGAAGCATGTAAATGTTTGGTGATGTCAGTGGGTCACAGGCTTGATGCAGTTATTATAAGAAAAGGAACTGAAACTAAATATTAAGTCTTATTCACTTTAATCTATCCTAAGTCATACTTTTGCTCACATGAAAAATGGGTGGGTTCAAACAAAAGGTGTTATCTTCTAAGTTTTGTTTCAGATCCAGATGTAAACACCTGGAAATAAAAGCTGAAATGTTGATCTCTTGTCTCATATTTATCTTTTGATGCTAAACCCAAATGATATCAGTCTACAGCAAAAATAAAGGAAGGGGCCTCACAGTTCAGATGCTTTTGGAGGGAAGTGTAGATGTGATTAACCCTAAAAGATTAATTACAAAGCTTTTTGTTTACTTTATTACTTTTCATAATCATTTGACAGCCATAGTTTTTATACCTCAATTACATTCTCACACTAGTTTTACTTTTTAACATGGCAAGTGTTGTGCCTCTTTAGCATTTTTGTTTCTTAAATGTTTTTTTAAATGATTTGTTATTTGAGCATTCATTTGATCATCCTCTCTTAGCTCAGTGGTCCTGAGTAACAAAATTCTGTCGACTGCATTTTGCAGTTGGATGCTAGGGACAGAATGTCAGTCAAATAAACTTGAAAAGACTAAGATTGTTTTAATAGCTCAACTAACTGACTATCAAAATTCAACTTGTGTCATTCAAAGTTTCACTATAAATCAAGAGTAATACCACTACTTCACTGAGCAGCTTAATGAATCTCCAAGCCTGTGGCAGTTAAATCAGGACTAACAAACACTCTTTGTTGGCATGCAGGTGGAACAGCACAACAATGACATCCAGCTGAGTTTTGCCCAGCGGATGGATGGAGCATTCAGCAACATGCAATGCTGCATTCAGAAGCAGGGAGCCAAACACCATGACATGCTGAGCAGCTACTCCCAGGCCATCGGTGAGAGCAAAGAGCTGTGGGGCTACTATTTCAGTAACAGTCTTCTTCTCAAGTAGAGATAAATGTAGATGTCCTGAGGGTTACCTGAAACAGCAGATAGACTGTTTCATATATCTATTGCATGGGATATATTTCACATCCATAAGAGCAAGAGTCCATAGACGGTGTTTGAGATGGGCAGCACCTCCTACAAAGAAAACTCAGAGGGTGAAATGTTGTCCAACTGATAAAATCACTGCTATAGCTGCATCTATCTTAATCTCATCACCAGCCACCATTGTTTACAGGCATGCAGTCAATTCAACTGAACTTTGCTCTTAGCTATCCCCCCTTTATCACCAAATGGCTCTGATTCCTTGGCAGGGCACAGCATTTCTGCTTTAACGCTGCAAGATTGATTCACCCGGAGACAAACATGAAATCTGGTCTATTTATAGGCTTTGCAAAATAACCTGAAGGCAACAAGAAAACTATTAAAACATGAAAGGTTCAGAGGAAATTCAAGATATTTCACATCTATCTGAAGTGTAGTCTTTATTTCAAAGTCTACACAGAACGCCTGTGTTCACAGCATCACTGTTTAACTCTTGGATGACATACCTGTATAGTTCATGTCATCACAGCTTGTTTCTTGGCCCTAGCTGTGGGCTTTGAGCAATGCTACCAGACAAGTTTGACATAAAAACCTCCGGCTTAGAAACACAAGAGACAGACTTTCAGCTTGTGTCTACCATTTAAAACTTTTAAAATTCATTGTATTTACCTATTCTCGCAGCCTCAGTGCTTTTTATGAAGGTGTTCAATTTAGTGTAATTTTGCAAACAACAGAAACAAACTGCTGACTGTTTTGTGTTAAATTATATCTGGAGGGGATTTTTAAATGATTTACTACCAGAATGAGGGGCTCATGCATCTTAAACAAACATGCCTCTAAGGACGAACAATCCTTTACCTACAGCATTGGGGCTTTTTCTCCACGATCCAGGTTCTTCCATTTTACCATGATAAAATAAGACTAAGGTTAAATTTTGCAGTTAAAAAAACATTTGACACAACTTATTTGTAATGAAAAGACATAATAAAACCTGACATTTTCTATTTATCCAACTTAGATTCAGTCTGATGTTGAATCTAGGCAAAAAACAATTAATATCCACTAATTCCTTAAAGTCAGTATGCTCCAGAAAGAGGGAGCCATTAATAGCCAAGCTGTTACTATTTTTTTGACCAGAAACATTTTGGTTGACTTGATGTCAATTTTTCCTGACAACTGTTCATGTTTTTCTTATTTCTGTGTTTAAGATTGTCAGGTTAAGCGCCCTACTTCCTGCTTTGTTGATAATCTTTTGTCCCTCTTCTCTCTCCTGTACAGATGGCTTGCTCGTCATGAATGAGGGGGCACTGAAAGGAGCTCTGACCACTGTGGAGTCCTTTGTGGGTGGAGTGGGGCAGCTGGTGACTGAAGGTGTGGCTCGCTGTCAGGATCGAGTGCAGCAACAGGAGGCGATGTGTTTGAAGGATAAGGAGAGCTTACTGCAGCTGCTGGTGAGGAACAATAAGACATTACTGGAGAGGACAGAGGGTTTTAAAAGCTCATTCTTGGTTTGTAGCTGCTCTCTGACGGAGTGTCTTTAGATAGATCTTATATTAGTGGGATATTGTTTTTTATTACAGCTAACAATGTGTTTAGGAATAGGAATTATGGCAATGGGCAAATTTGCCAAAGTGTTAAAGTATCCCTTTAATATTAAAGGTCTTCCAGGTGGATGTGTGAAACAAATCCATCTGGCATGTCAGGTTATTGTTTGACTGTTTTTTCTAAATTTTCTTCATGCAGGAAGAGCATCGGCAGGACATGGAGGAGGTCCTCGTGGTTCGGACTCTGATGGGTCTATCAGCTGTCAAAGAACTCAATGACACACTGAGAGCCACAGTGGAGACACAGCGAGCGCTGGCCAACAAGGCAAGTCCATAAACTGCTCTGTCTTTTAATCCAGTGAAATCAGATATAAGAGTTAATTACCTGAACTGATCCTCCATGATATGCTGATTGTCTCCATTAGGTGGAGGCGATGAAAGAGGTTGGAGTCTTTTTCAGCAGCCTGGTGCAGGAGCTGGCAAGGCTACGGGAAGCATCAGTGCAGGGCTTGAGTGCTCTGCAGACTGAACATGACAAGCTAGAAGATGAAATCAGACAGGCACAAGAAAGACATCAGACGGTAGGAACACTTAATGATGAATTATTCTTCTAAAAGCTTCTCTTCAGCTTGGGTCTAAATTAAACAGATTCTTTGTTCTTCTGTCTAAAGCTTGGTTTATACTTCTGCGTCAGATCCTGCACCGTTGTGAGCACTACATATTGTGTGTTGGTGTATTTGCATCACTCTGCAAGACTTTGCTCACTACTTGGCGGTTTAATAATCTTATTCCACTTTTCCTGCTTGTTTGTGTACAATAAAACATGATAACTGAATCAGAGTTTATTATGTTGGCGCTGGAGATGGTAAATATTTTGCAGCAGTTAGTTATACTGCAGTTACTGCAAAAAAGAAAAGAGGAGACATGGGGGGAAATGGAAAGTACAGCTGCTGAATGAGCAGGGCAGAGGGTAGGGGATTTTTTTTTCTTACACACTAGACATGAATGAGAAAATGCACGTTTGATATTTCAATGTTAGAAAGTAGCTTTGACTAGTTTTATCATTATCTGCAGCAATTCATGTCACTGTAGTACACTCTGTAAGCTGTGAACCAGGGATGGGCAACTTTAGTTACCATGAGGGCTGCATTTATTTTATTGTCAATGTCAAAGATGATTTCTCACACCAACATTTATTTGTTTTAAATCAAGTGAAACTACTTTTAGATAAAAACAGAGTTAAATCAATTTCAAGATGCTTTTTCAATCCGGTGAACCTGATTCTTATTATTCAACTTGTATATTTATTTTTTTTACAAATGCATTTAGTGATGCACTTTAGTGATTGTTTTTTTTTTGTTTGTTTTTTTTTTAACAAACACTTGCAGCCAATTAAATCTACTAAAATGACAGAAGAAGAGAAAACTAACAAAAAAAATGTAAGATTTAACAAGTAAAATTAAATAGATTTTACAAAGATATAAAACAAATTCATGACTAAATCTAATAAATAAAATAAAAGATTTTAAAAAATTATATTAATGCAAATTGAAAATAATTTTATGAATTCTAAAATTAAAAATGAATACAAATTAAACAAAATAAAAACATTAGAATACATTTTTTAAAGTCAAAAGAAATTAAAAACAAGGTTGAAATTGTTTTAATTGAATAAAAAATCCAAATAAATAACTAACCACATACCAGTAGTTAAGGATGGCAGCCTCAAGTCGATTGGTTGATTGATTGGTCGATGACCTCATGTCTGACCAAAATCCAATTGGTCAAACAATCGCACATGCTACTTTAATTGGAATGATCCATTTTTTGCAGGGGTGAGTTGGGAGACATCATGTGTTTTTATTTTTTCAGTCATATAGTGATACAAAATATAATTTACAAAAAATAACTATTAATAGAACTATTCAAATATAATTTACTTGTGCCTTTAAGGGAATTACAAGTTAAATAACCAGAAAGCCGTCCCATGATCAATTGATTAATTGGTGATCTGGTGCGATTTTAGTCGACCAAGTTTTTCTTTGGTTGACTACAGCCCTACCAGTAGTGAAACTTGTTTTCATGCTTTCGTGGCAGATTTTCTTAAGTTTATGATTCATTGGTATTTGAAATTGACTGAGGCTGCTTTCCCTGTACAGAGGTTTTACAGAAAAAATATGAAAACCTGGCAGTTGCTGATCTTGATGAGAATGTAGTGATATACTAAATGTTGCCACCAGCCTAAAAAACTTAAACCTCTACAAACTCAGCTCAAGTTACTGCAGTTCAATTTCTTTAACACCAGATATCTTGGGCAGTAGTTGAGATTGTCAATTTTGATCTGGATTGCTATGAGTTTCTGAGACATTCTTATTTTAAAAGAAAATATCACTGATCAAAAAGAGCGGCTGATGTTACATTTTTTAAACTGGAATAAGGATATACTTTCTCCCAGGCTGATTATATGTTACGGATACAGTTGTGTAGGTCTGAGCATATTTTAATATATGGCATTATAGCATACTGGGTTTGACAGAATGTGATGAAACCATTATAAATCTTCCCTAGCATTTTTCTCTATATGTTCAGTAAAAGAAAGTTTTTACATCAGAATATATGCAAAAAAAACAATTCTCCTATAATTGTCCAAAATTAAAGGATAATACATACATGCTTTAACTCAAATGAAAGCATTTTATTCTGCAAATGTGGAGTTAATTAAAGAAACCCTGATGAGTGCAGACTCATTAGACTTGTCTAATATTTGGATCCATTATTCTGCTCCATCAAACATCTCTCTGTCACACCTAAGGCTGGGGGATTAATTGAAATTTAGATTAAACTGCAGCATGTCTTGCTGCAATTTTCCAATAACAAAAGGTGCAGTATTTATTGAAATGTGTGAAACCACAAGTTCAATCCCACTGTTTTTGCAGCAGAAATGTTATGCACTCCATATTCACATATCCACATTCAAGTGTCCATTTTTTCTATAATAGTTTGCAAAAAAGTCCTACTTTACTTGCTTTGTATGATTTCCTTGTGGGAACTACATGAACTTTATATTAAATACAGCCATTTCATATTGCCTTTTTTTTTTTTTTAATTTTGAATGATTTAATCATATGTGTTTGTTTAAAATGCACAAGGCGAGGAACTTGAATAATTAAAATATCATAAAGTCATAAATTGCAATCTCAGTGTAAGGGTAATTAAATCTCAGTTGGATTAGTTACACCTCTACCTACTGAAAAAATATGTTGTTTTTATTTTGTGAATTCCACTAAAACCAGCATCATTACTTTGCTTGTGTGCACCAGGGTATGAAGCAGACTATCCAGTGCCTGCAGGACCAGCTCAACCTGCTGACCATGGAAGTTCAGAAAGACTACAGTGATCTGCGCTCATCCTCCAAAGCTCTGCAGAAACCTCTGCAGGCTCTCCAGGAGAACATCAGCAGGTGAGTCATGGGAAGAAACAGCTGCACATGAAACTGCTGTGAGCTTTCCCTTTAATTCAACAGAAAAACTTCAATCCTACTGAGCCAAATTAAGGGTCAAATTATTTTCCCTGTTGCTATTATAACCTTCGCATTGTCTCTTTCTTTGTATAGTGGTTGCAGTTTGGTGGAGAATCAGGCCTCCAGCCAGGCAGACCTCCTCTCCTCCACCTCCTCCTCTCTGGCCTCCTCTCTGCGTCTCACCACTGACGAGAGCCTGCAGTCGCTCAACGAGATGACGGGCTGCTGCTCCCACCTGCACAGCGCCGTGTCTGGTACCAACCTCATAATTTCTCTAGTTGTGATAACTGCTTAAACCTCTTCAGAACAGTCAGTGAATATTGTTTTTGCTGCAGGTTTGGTTGATCGTAACTTCCAGTGGAGCTCTAAAACCAGGGAGCAGGCAGAGAGTACAGCCCAGCAACAGTTATCCCTGACAGGAATGATTTCCAGTGAAGCTCAGGCACTGCGTCGGGTAAAAACTGACTTTTCAGTTTTATGAAAAATCATGAAAATCTAAAATATAAGTAAAGGTTAAGATTTTATTGTTTTATAATTACTCATGTTTGTCTTACCTTGGTTTGTGTCGTTTATCTTGTTTTCTACCCTAGAGTGTTGAAAAATGCTGCACTGAGCAGCTCCAGACAGCCGAAGAGCAGCTGTCCAGTCAGCAGGAGGAGGTGAAGCAGGCTGTGATAGCCTTGCAGAAGCAGACCTCAATGGACCGGACTGTCCTGGACCAGCAGAAGGCTGAGCTGCAGGATCATGTGGAGACGAGTCAGGAGCTGGTCAGTAGCTTTCTGCAAAAAGAGCTGCAGCAAGACATTCCTACTGGTATGCAATTTAAGTCTTTTTTTCTAATTTGAAAAATTATCTTTTGTGTTAATGTGAAAATCAAAATAACGGTTGCTAATCTGTGAAGAGCTTGTAAAGTCTGTTTTGTGAATTTGTCACCAGTCCAAGTTGTAAACAAACCATTCTTTTTTGTTTAGGTGCAACTCCTCAGCGCCGGGAGTTTGTGTATCCCAGGCAGCTGGTGAAGTCGCGGAGCCGGGGCGAGCTGCTTGAGAGCCTGAGGAGGCAGCAGGAGGAGCTAAGGGCAGCTGTGGAGGAAGAAGAGGAGCATCAAGAGGAAGAAGATGACAAGCACAGCCAGGTTGACCATGTGTGTAATTTTTTTGCTTCTCATCTTTCGATGAAATTTACATCCAAGGCGTTATTGTGATCTGGTTGATTAATTGCTGTTTCCACTCATTTTTATTTATTAACACTTTTGCTTGTGCTAAACTATGAAGTGCTCCCTGCATGAAGATATGCTACAGCCCTCAAAACTACTTTTCTTTTTGATATAAATAATCCTTTGTTAATGTGAGCTCCATCTGCTCTTTATCCCTCTTTATTATAAATGCAGGATTCTCTGGAGGAAGAGTTGAGTACATGTAATGAAAGCTTGGCCACAGAGCCATCCTTCATTGATGAGAACCTCGTCTTCAACGAGAGCAAACGGGTTCCTTTCTTCAAGGTAAAAACAGATCATATATAAGTGGGCCTAAGTTTAAAAATGATGTATTTCTATGGAGACAAAGATAAGACCAGCAAGCGTTTCCACCTTCAGCTGAGAGTTTTGAGAGTTTGCGAACAAGTCAGCCTAGCATAGTGAGCTCTTACATTTTGCTTTCTAAGGACACTTAAGACTAATTCACTTTGACAGGATGCATTTACTGTATTAAAAGAAAAAAAATGGTAGCATTGGTATTGGTATAGCCTTGTGTTTCTTGGTAGAAGGGATTACTGCAATGTTGCTCACTGATGTGAGGTAGTGGTGGGTGTGTGATCCTCTCAGAAGGTCTCTATTTAACATGAATGCCTGACAGCCATTAGAACGCTTACCCAACTTTTAAAACAATCAACGTTGAACTGATGCCAATTGTAAAATTGTTCTTTTGCTTTTTCCAGCAGAAGAAAGGTGGCAAGAAAGAGACAAAGATCCCCAGCAGGCAGAAAGTGTCAGAAAACGAAGCCCCATCAACGCCTCAGAAATCCAGACTGCCTCTTCGCTGTCAAAACTAAAACAGTTTTAATATGTTTTCTCTGTTATTGATAATGTTTTGTCTTATTTTAAATCATTTTGTCTTTTAAATGTTTAGATTCTGTCCAATGAATTGTCACATTTCTTAGTGCCAAGACTGTCTTGACATTTTCAAGTTGCTTGTAAAATTAAAGATAAATGTTTTATACTTCTGTTAAGTCATTGATCCCAGTTGATAAAATGTTATGAAACGGAGTTGCATGCATTCAATTCATTCTCAGAGGTTAAACAGTTCATTTTCATCTAAAATAAGAAAGTCAGATTTCCTGTGGTGTCTTTTTAGAAGCAGTGCCATTCGTGTTGGTATTAGTGTCAGATCACACGCAGGATTTACATGTTGTAAAGTAACAAATATTTAGACCTAAACACCCTGTCAGGAGGTTTTTGGTTTTATATACAGTGCTTAACAAATTTATTAGACTACCCTAACCCTAACCAAAGTAAGGTTTATGCCACAGCTGCCCTAAATTAACAGCATTGGTGATTACCAAAATCATTTTTGATGTTTCTGCAATGGTTAATACACCAATATGTAGAAGCCCTTTAACCCAAATGATATTTTTATGCTAAAACATAATTATTATTGTTATCCATGAATTTTCAAATGTACTGATTTACAAAAAAAACTGAAAAAATAGTAAAGCACATCATTATTTCTTGATTAATATGTCAAATTATAGTTATTTACTTGCATTCCTGAATTGAAAAATGAGTTTTAGTGGTTGAATGTTATGCTTGATTAATTTCTGATTTCTCAGAGAAGCCCAGTGAGCTGGCTCAAATTTGGGTATAAAAAGGTGAATTCAGTTTGAAATTCCTCATTCCTCTTCAAAATAGTAAGACGTGGAGAGTTCACTGAAAATAAAAGAGTCCGCATTAAAGCACTTCATGATGCTGGAAGGTCTTTGAGACAAATATGGCAGGTGGTCTAATAAATTTGTTAAGCACTGTATATAATATGGATGTATACTGGCGAAAACTAGAGACGTTACTTAGACACTTGGGGAAACACTTTTTTTCATGTTTGGGCTTGACCCATGTATTGTTTAATTTTAACTTCCACATCTATCAAAATTTGTTTAATATATTATTACATATGCTTTTAAATGTGCCAACGCGAGTGACTGGGGTGTGAGTGTGTGCGCGACCTCAACTACGCAGGTCAAATAAATGTGAGAGGGAAAGGATTTTACTTTCGGTTTCGGCTGGTGTCATGATCGATAATGTCTCCCTTGTCAAATTGGTCCCCCGGTGATCTAAACAGAAATGCCCGCCCTTAGACACTACCTGCTTAAAAATTTAACAGTCCTGCCGTAAAATCTCATACAGATATTCGGCTTTATATGTTGTGTTTCATTTTTTTTCCACAGTTTGTGTTGAACTAGTTTAAAAAGTTGTCTCACTCAGAGAAATTGTTTCAGCTAGCTACAGCTAACTTGGATCAGACTGGCTGGTTAAGTGCCTGACAGCACGGACCCGAAACCTTTACTCATCTATAATGAGACTCATGGAAAACGTATGGTCTACCAGCAGTGTTTTATGGAGAAAAACTATAGCATCAGGGTAATGCGCTGATAATTGCAGTTATAGGGAGTATTTACTCTAATAAAAATTAGGCACTAAGAGGAACACCTACCATTGTATGGGTCCTCGGCCTTTACTATTTACGGTCGCCATTTCTGTCAGTTGCTTAGAGAAGGAAGGGTGTGGACTCGTGCTCGGCGGCTGACAAGCTAAAAGTCATCGGTTTTTGGTGCTATGAAGTTGGATAGTTTTACAGCCCTTGGTTGATTTTTTTGTCATGGAGAAACTGGCTTCTTTTTGCCTTTTGATAGTGCTGCCGTCGGCGGTGCTGAGCGTTTCTTTGGCTCAAAATGAAACGGTGTACTTCAAGGAAGGCGGTGACTTGACGCTGGAGCCTAGGTTTCCTGACCGCATTGTCAACATTTTGTGGAAACTCAAAGGTGATCTCGTGGCTGAGTGGATTGAGAAAATTGTTCCATTGGAATATTATGGCAGGTTTAAAGGCCGAACAGACCTGGACATAAAAACTGGAAAACTGGTCATGAGAGACTTGACGAAAGAGGATGAGGGCCTGTTTACCCTCGAACTGAACAGCAAAGTCCAGCCTCAGCGCTACATCTCCAAAGCCATCAAGGAGGTGCTCAAGCCTCAAATATGGATGCAGCCTGTGGCTTGTAGCCCTGATAAGCACTCTCAGTGTGCGCTGAGCTGTGAAGGAGACACTGCGGATGCAGGGCCTGTCACTTTCAGCTGGATGGAGGGAGACAAGCAGTCGCAGAATAAGGAGAATATCATTCAGATCACCAAGGCTGATTCAGCTGATGTTGAAACATACACATGTCAGATGAAGAACCCGGTCAGCAAGAAAGAAAGTGACGCCCATAAGAACCCCTTCTTCACGGGGCCACCTCCACCACTTATTCCTAATGCGATGGCTGTTGGTATACCTGTCGCTGTCATCCTTGCGGCTATGGCTGCGGGTTTGGGCTGGAAATTCAAGGACAAGATTGCGAATTTTTTTTGCCCTAATAAACAAGACGGAGTAAGCAATGGCAATGGTGCTAACAACGAGGAAAACAACAGCACTCCACTCACAGATACAAATACTGAGGCTGCTGAAAGACTGTGAACATGTGGAGCTCTTATCTTGCATGAACAGGATCAGATCTGCTCGGTGCAGCCCAGACTGTTATTGCTGCAAACACATGCTGAGAACAACCTGTTTTAGCATTCTGAGGTGTGCGCCTTTGGTTGTTACGTCCATCGAGAGGTCAAGAAAATGATTGTATTTTCTTCTTTGTGCACCTTGTTAAGAGCTGGCTGATTCGGACTTGAACATAAATAGGATTTTTAAATGGAAGGATGCGTGTCTGACATTGACTGAACTCAGAAACCCCCTGGTTCAATCAATTCAGAATTATTTCAGACTTAGTATGCAGTATATCAACAATCCTGATTGATTCCATGAAAATTCTCACAATTATTAATATAAATCTGCAGCCTGGCTCATTCTTAATTATTTAATGCAAGCTTCTATCTCTGCAAACCTTAATGAACTAGTCAGACAAAAAAATATGTTCTTATCAGACATCAAAAGACTTACTGATGATTTTACATGCTTGTGTAAAAATGTTGACATTTTGGACAATTGGAGTATGCAGTGAACAAACACAAGTAACTGTGTATCATCTTGCTTCAGAGTTTCTCACCATGTACATTGGCACTTCTTCTAAACCTCTGTGATGCATTTTAGCTTTTACTGATTTTTATTTTACTTTCACCACATCTGCTCAGTCAACTTGCATCTTTAAAAACATTACACATTTTATAAAATTATTGTATTTTACTGTATGTGACATGTATTTTTATACATTGTGCCTTATGAAATACATTTGTTAAACTACTACTCTGCTTTTGACTTCTCCCCCCAGCACTTTCTTTAACAGTCATGAATTAATGATACCAGATTAAAATCATGGGGAATGAAATACCAAAAACAAGCAAAGGGGGACATGTTTGGATTAAAAATGTTATCACCAGGGATGCATAATGTTGCTGAGATCTGACATACCCATATTTCAAAACTCATTTCACAAAGACTTTTGTTTCATGAGGCACTGAGAGGGGTCCTGAGATGCCTTTAAAAAACCCAAATAATTTTAAATTATTCTAAATTGTATGTTTTACACATTTTTGTAAAGATCTATGCATAAAATATGTTGAATTTAGAAAACATGGTAATTTTGTTAGATTTATGCTAAAATTATGTCTTAAAAAAAAAAAGAATCCTTAAAATTGGGCTGTGTTCAACTATGCCTCAACCACCTTCAGGTACAGCAGGGGTGTCCAAACTTTTTTCCATTGGGGGCCACATACAGAAATATATATGAGCAGGGTGGGGCCACTTACGTATATCTTACTTTGATATTAAAATGAGTAAAACCAATCTAATGTTGGTTAGGATATGCTCAGTGATTGGGTATGCTTAAATGGCTAGTTGATGGCTGACAAGGTAAATGGGCAATCAAATTTCAGGGGACCCTAGTCAGCTCTGGCTACCACTGATCCCGCTCCTGGAACATCATTGGTGTGGCTATTTGCTGCTGTGATCCTCTAGGGTGTTATAAATCAAGATATATTCATTATTTTGGTTGCCAATATTTCTACTATTTATTGTGTCGTCTTATTTTTGTTCTGGGAACCTTTGCCTAAGGCAACCACCCTGTGGTAGAGTAGTACATTTCGCCAATAATTAAGGCCGATATTTCATAAATACTTATGGCCTGATGTATTGGCCAAAAATATAAACAGAAGTTTTCATATCTACTGATACTAATATTTAACTTTCAGAGCTAATGGCTACCCATCAGCTGATATTGTGCATCCCTAGTATTCAAGTTTAAATGTGAATGAATGACCACAGTCCTGAATGTGTATCTAAGCCTGGTTTCATGTTTTTAACAGGGGAATATTGTGTTTCAGACCATCTGCATTTAAAGGTTTAGGATTTGCAATGTAAAAGGCTCATAAAAATACGAGACAGCACCTCTGTCCAGATCATTTATCCACGGCCAAGAATAACATCTCTTTTCTCTAAATGGAGGCTGCTCCACAACAAATCCAATACATGTTTGAAAACTAGAGGAAATTCACGTAAATGTGTGAACAACATGAATAAATAGTTTCTTCTAAACAGATTTTTGAGCCTAGGATTCAGAAAGATGGTTTGAATAAACTCAGGCAATATGATTGGATTGAAAAAAAAATGAAGTGAATTGAGTTATTTCGTAAAAAACAATGTGCAAGGGTAAATTGAGATCAGTCCTCTGCATTGTTTTTTTCACAGCTATTTTAAATTGAGTCTTAGCCTTAAGATTAAGATGCCTTGTAGTTTCGGTCACATCTTAGTTAATTAATGCACTATTAGTACTTTATAAATATACTGAAGAAAATACTGACATACCTTAAATGCTCTCAGCTCATCTCTGTTTTGTGTGATTATATGCACAGTGGAGAAATACCATGGATAATAAATGTCCAACGGTCCACTGCTGATAGTGAAGTCTTATTTTAGTTACCTTGATAAAAATCAAATTTACTTTTCATCAGTTTTTTTATACATATACCGTGCTTAACAAATTTATTAGACCACCTGTCATATTTGTCTCAAAGACCATCCAGCATCATGAAGTGCCTTAATGTGGACTCTTTCATTTTCAGTGAGCTCAGGAAATAATAAAGTGCTTTACTATTTTTTTCAGTTTTTTTGTAAATCAGTAAATTTGAAAATTCATGGATAACAATAATAATAAATATATTTTAGCATTAAAAATATCATTTGGGTTAAAGGACTTCTACATATTGGTGTATTAACCATTGCAGAAACATCAAAAATGATTTTGGTAATTACCAATGCTGTTAATTTAGGGCAGCTGTGGCATAAACCTTAATTTGGTTGGGGTTAGGGCTGTCTAATAAATTTGTTAAGCACTGTATATTTACTTGTCTTAGTCTTGTCTTTCTCATAGATATAAAATTAGTTGACAAACTTTTAGTCATACTTCCAGTCAGTGAAGTTAACACTGGTCCCAATGTTGTCAAACTGATAAATCATATTTGTTCTCTGAAAGGCAGTGTGGCCTGTGTTTGGTCTGTTGTCTTTTATGTTTGAAGCTGTAAGCAAAAATATGCGTCTTTAGTATGGATGTGATGATAACCTTGCAATCAGTGTTTCCCACTTGTTTGGGCCACACAGGTATTCTTTTCCAAGTCTTTTCTTGTTTTATCTTTATGTAGCTCACATCCACAAATATAAATAAACATGAGTTAGGTGCAGCATCTCATGATGAAACTAAAGGCTCTGCTGCTGTTAAGTTTTCTGCAGTCTCTTGCTGCTAATGCTGTCCTGACTGCATGGTTCAGCAGAATCTCTATTATACACTGTATCCTCTACAACCGGCTTAAACAAACCTGGCTCACTCAATGTGACAATTGAATATGAAGTATAATGTTTCGAAACATTATATAACATTATTTGAGCATCTTTATAAAATAATGCTGCTCTTGAATAGTCAGAAGAGCAGAAATACAAAATATATGCATTGAACCGAGGTTGAGAGGATGAAAGGAGAAATGTCCAATTACCATAGACAAAGTTACCAACCACATAATTTCAAATAAATTGAGCTCCCCCACCAGCTCTGGCTCAAGTGTAATTCAGTGGGAACCAGTGCTTGCAACACAATTGAAAGTCCATTTAAAAATGATTGAGTTGAACCACTGAGAACAAGCATAAGTTGCACTGCTGACCCAACTGTTCATAAATAATGAGAACATGTTAGGTTGATTAAAAGTTGAGAAAATCCAGTATCTTATAAAAGGTTCTAGTGCTGAAGTGCCAGAAACCCTCTTTGTTCTGTTAAAGCAATTCCCTATTTAGGCTATACGTGTGAACTTGATGTGGGGATGTGTTTCTTCTCCTTTTAAGAAGAATTTCAAAAAAAAAATTGTACATTTTCATTAACATCCGTGTTGCAATAAAACAGGTATTGATTAATTTGTAAATTATTTGTTACATGTCCAATAATAAAAAATATTTGTAAAACAAAGTGTTTTTGTATTTTTATTACTGTAACCTGAAACAAGCAAATAATACTTGTTCATTGATTAATTCTAATCTACAACCTTAAAACCTTGTTACAAAGATTTGAAAATCATATTCTAATCTAATATCATTAAACATATTGTCATGTGTGTTAAGTAACCTATATTCCTAGACCCACTTAATGACTGTTCACAATGCGGCAGAATCTATGACAAGCTGCTGCATCAGAAATAAAAACTGCATCCACATGCAGTTGTGGAATTTTTGGAATTTCTGTGTTCCATAGCACTTCATTTAATAGCCCAGACCTAAGTCTGTGAAAGAACCATGTCTTTTTTTTAGGAGAAGACTTTAATATAAGACTGTTTAAGCTATTAGTTACTTTCAAACAAAATTTGTGAACAGTAAAGGTTGAAAATGATATGATTTTATATCTAAAATATAAAGAATATTAATCTCTAAACACCCACATTTGTACCTTGAGTCTCAAGTTGACTTTCTAACCTTTGTTCCCACCAAGGTTATTATAGTTAAGACTGGCCAACTAAAGCTAAAATGTAATTCAATTAAGGTAACCCCCCCCCCACAACTAAAACACAATAAAATTGTGGGTAAAACATCCTCAGTTTAAGTCTTTGCCAGCAGCATTCCAACTGATGTCTACACCCAAGCCTGCAAAGAGTAAAATTGCCTGACTTTATTTAAGAAGACTTCAAAGAATGGTAATTTTAGGTCTTCAGTTGTAGTAGCCAACATCAAACGGACATTTATAAAAAAAAAAAAAAAAAAGTGGAGACCCTTTAGGTCTTGCCCCTGATGGGTATCTCATAATCTCATATTGCTGGAAAAAAATTACACTAAAACTAAAAAAAATAATAATAACATGGAGTATTTTTGCAAAAGAAAAACAATAAACTAGATGAACACACACGCAATAGAAACTAAACTGAAAAAAAAACTCGAAAACAATAAATATGAAAACTGATAAAAAAAATCCCAAACGATCATAATCTTGGTTCACAAGATGGTATGAATTATAGGATTCATGTGCTTTATTTGGACAGAAAATTTGTCAAAGTGTGCAGCAACTCTTAAAGGACTTATGGACGGAACGAAGCCTTAAAATGGGAATGGGCTTTTAATCAAAGTTTACTATGTGAAGTGTATGGACCTGTCCTGATTTCATATAAGCAACCCATGACCATAGCCCATGACGCAAGCCCCAATCCGGAAGTGAGCACAGATTACCCTCACACAGTTCCTCTCTTTGGTGGCGATGTTAACCCGTAGAGCAGTCCAACTCCTTCCACCCCACCTGGGATGGATTTAGAAGAAGCGCTTCAAGTAGTCGGCGAGTTTGGACCCTACCAGAAGCGGGCTGTGGCTACTCTTCTTCTGACACAGGTTTAAATGCACAAATATGCGGTTCGTTAATGTGAATAAACTCCAGGAAGCGCCCCTGCTTTACTGTTGCCGTCAGCTAATGAAACAGCCGTTAGCGCGACGTGGCTCGTGGGCTCTGCTAAAGCCCTTTAAGAATCTGACTCTCTGGAGCCACTACACAAAATGCATTTTGATATTTACCACTACTTCAGATTGAAAATATGTGAGAGAAACCAACGCCGAGATTGGTATCTGCAACGTCCGTGCGACACCAGACGGCCAGGAGAAAAAAGAGAATCGTTTTGCTTGTTTATCGGCCAAATTATTAACAAGGCAGCCATAACCTGAACAGTATTTCCAAATTTCAACGATCTGTTTAGTGAAGAGACTACACAAAGCTTGATTGGTATGAATGAATCATATCAACCACCTGCCATTTCTTTCGCTTTGACTTATCACTGTATAATTCCATGTGCAAGATAAACGTTGTATGAACTTTGTCAAGAAACAAGTAGATATTTCTCAAGACTTAGCAATAAAAACTGCATAGACACGTCAGACCTATGCCGAGTTTATGTAAATAGTACACATTTTGAAATTTTATTTCATACAATGTCGTATTAGCTTTGAATTATCCCTTAAAACCAAATAACCTAAAATGTCGTCATATTTAAAGGGAGTTTGTCAACGCGTCATTAAGACTAAACTGCCATCTTCTTACTAGCAGCAAGCAAACCTCACAAAACTGAATGAAATACAATGATTTGATAATATTACCATGGTGTTGTTTTGATATCTTCCAGATTTGTTTGCTCTTTTCATGTTTTTTTTCCATTTTTCTACAGTAAACAGTGAGTACTCTAATAAGCTTTTCTAATGAAAACCCAGTGCAAAACACATAAACTTAGCCCAAAAAGTAAGATTTGTGTTTAGTAGATTATTAGTTTGTTGTAGCAGTGTTTCTTGGAAATAACTCTTCTACATTTGAAAAGCCTGTGTATTTCCATTTTAAATGGTGCCACATTTGTAAGGAGCATGAATTTGTGGGCTGAGCAGCAGAGCTGAGTATGTGGGTTGTGCCCATGAAAAATGTGCCGAATCTTCTCCGCCAATGCCAAACAGCTAATTGTGCGGTTTCGGTTGACCCTTGTTTTGAAACCCCAAGATGACTGTTTCCTCACCCTATCAGCACAGGAGGCTGCCTTCCACAGATTTGCAGTAAAGATTTGCAGGGTGATATGGCAGATGGCTCTCTGCCCAGACAATCCAGAACAAACTGCAAGCAGCCCATTTCTGCTCTCAGGGCTGCCAGGAGGCCTGTTATGACTGCACTTCCCCGCCAGGCCTGTTTGCAATGGTGTTGCTGACACCAGTGCAAACTCACAGACAAAGCTATGCTGGTTGCTGCTCTGATAGAGTGACATCTTTTGGTGGAAGCAGTGTGATGGTGTGGGGCGGCTTCTCCCTCACTGGCAAATGAGGCTTGTCATCATTGGAGGCAATCTCAATGCAGAGAGATATCGAGATAAGATTCCAAGATCAGTGGCAATCACATATCTCCACAGTCTGGGACTGAACTCTATCCTCCAAAATCTCAGTGCTTGCTCCCAAAGAGTGGCATTTATGAGAGACTACCTCCAGAATTTGGGAGTGGAGAGGATGGAATGACCTGCCAGCAGTCCTGACCTCATTGAACACTTGTGGGATCAGCTTGGGTGTGCTGTTCATACCAGAGTGACCAACACAACCACATTGGCTGACTGCGACAAATGCTGGTTGAAGAATGGGATGCCATCCCACAGCAGTGGTACCAGACTGGTGACCAGCATTAGGAGGAGGTGCCAGGCTGTTGTGGCTATGTTCTTCCACACGCTACTGAGGCTCCTGTTTGTTAAATGAATAAATTGTTCAATTGCCAATATGCATTGTTTTTTCAGACTTCAGTCATCCAATCCACCAAACAAGAGTCAGTGGCTGAATAGGCTGTTTGGCATTAGCAGAGAAGGTTTTGCACATTTTTCATGGGTGCAACCCACAAACTCAGCTCTGCTGCTCATCCAACAAATGCATGCTCCTTACAAATGTGGCACAATTTACAAAAGGAAATAAACAGGCTTTCCAACCGTAGACGATTTATTGCCAAAAAGCATTGGTACTACAAAGGAAATATCTACCAAACACAAATTTCCTTACGTTTTTAGCCAAGTTTAGTTTGGTACACATTTTACAATAAATACGAGAAAATATATGAAGTCCTGATATGAAGACGTGCCTTTGGGTCTACGGATACAAGTTTGGCTGTGACAGCTAGTGTAACGAAGATTTCTGTTTCACATTATCACCCAAGTTGATATAATGCAGCTGAATTTTTCAAAAATAGCCATCATTAATTGCACTTTTTTTTTAATGACTAAGGTGGGATTAATGGACTAGTGTAGCCAAATAGGCTGTGGATGAGTGTGGCTCTATAGGAAGAGTCATTTGTCTTGATCGACAGCTCTTACAATCACTTAACCAGACACTTAACTCCAAATGCACTCCCTGCTGTGTCAGTGGCTTGTAAATGTGAATGGATGCTATGAAAGGGATTAGTTCATACTGATGGGCACTCTACATAGTCTTACACCATCAGTGTAAATAATTGAAATAATCTAAGATAAATTGATAAAGTAGTGCCATGTCATTAAAAAGCAAATAAATACATATAGGGACCACAGCACCATTAAACAACCATACTCAACCAGTGACTCGCACATAAGTCAGCTTTGGGCCATAAAAACTCAGATATGATTGTGACATACCACATTAATCTATCCCTCGTCACGCATCAGTCACTTTGCTCAGCTTGCATTTGGTGTGCGGGTACAGCTAGCAACAAAGGATAAATATTTGAGCGTGTCCATTTCATCAGGTGATGCTAGGCCCAAACCAGCTAAGCTGAGGAAACATGATGACAGCTATCTCGAGTTTGGTTTTATTTAGAACAGTCCAAAGTGCGTTGTGTGTCTTCATGTGTTTGCAAATGAAGCCATGAAACCCACCAAGCTAAAGCGTCATCTGCTAACAAAGCATGCAGAGTTTTAGGACAAAACAAAACAAAAATTCCGATCAAAGGGGGAGGAAAACCTCCTTCATAAAACACAAATGGTGAACCTGACCATATCCTCAGAAAAAGCAAAGAGGGCTTCTTATTTGCCTGCTCAAAGGATTGCAAGTAAGAAGCCACACTCAATTGGACAATGGCTTGTATTCAGGTTGAAGAGTTTAAAATACAGCATCTAGGATTACAGCATCTGGGAAGTTAACATATGTTTAATCAGCATGAGGGTTATGTGGGGGTCCTTGGAAAATGTTCTGCCCTGTAAGGGGTCCCTAGTCCCCAAAACTCCTGTTGTAACCTCATGGTCACATCCCTCTATAAATCTTTTTTTTCATGTTTTTAGACCATGCCGATAATTGCAGTAGTGGTGATGGTTATGCCAGTAGCCTTACCTCTCATAGAACTGTCTTTGAGCCGGAGTAATCTGTGTCTTTCAGCTGTATATGGCCTGTCAGGCCATGCTGATTGTCCTGATCGGATCTACACCACAGTACCGTATTGAGCAGCAGAACGAGGCCCCATCCAGCCAGCAGGAGCTAATCCAACACATTACCTTTACGGAAGACATTGACTCCATAGTGACTGAGGTGAGGGAGCCGGGGTTCACATTCCTCTGATTTGACATGTCTTGTTTGTATCGTTCAGTCAACAAAGCATACGTTGTTTTTACTTCTTTGTGTGTCCCACAGTGGTTTCTCATCAAGCAGCAGGCCTACAAGGTCAGCCTTGCAGGATCACTGTTCTTTGCAGGGCTCCTGGTGGGGAACATTGTCTTTGGGCCACTCTCGGACAAGATCGGAAGGAGGCCTGTCTACTTGACAGGTGAGGAAAAACAAAGATAATGAAGTATTTGTGAACCACTTTGATTTGTGACTTAGAAGTTGAGTTTTCCCTCGTTTTACAATACCTCAGATAGTATGCTAAATCTTTTTAGTGATGTTACTGCCCATGATGGGATGGTTCCGTGATTAACCTACTGTGAATATTTAACTGTTTATAAAACAGTAAAAAAAAAAAATTAGATGCTCTCAACCTTATTTATGTCACACAAATTTTCACATTTATTTAATTCTGTCAAAATAAATGTACCAACATGCCAGATCCAGATTCTGTCAATACAAGGCACACTGCTTTTATCTACAAGAACCACTAGAATAGACACTTGAAATAAGTTCCCACACAGTTAATGCTGTCACATTTCTTACATTGCTCTGTATAACAGTCTCACTGGAATAAATGTAATGCTTCAGGAATCCCACAAATCCCACACCCTGAATGAGGTCACTGCAGTGAGGTTAACACGTTCAGCAACAGGATAAAGGGAGCACTGGCTGGGTGTCAGTGCTCCCTTTTATACTTTGACTGTAAAATCCCCCTACAGCTTTAAATAGGTCATCAAACTAAAACTGATGTAAATGTAGGATTCTTTGCAGAAGAGCATAATACAGATCGATGCCACAGAGTTAAACCACCTGTTATATAAACCAGTAATCTTTTGCTTAGCTTGTCAGGGAAATTTCTGTAACCTGATGTTGTTGGTGCATTGTGTTATGGTGTTGAGTTATTTCTGCTGTCGGCTGTTTTTATTTGTTTGTGGTATTGTTTTCTCTCTCTCTCTCTGCAGTCAGTTGTATTTCACATGCTGTTTTTTCTGCTGATATATCTAAAAGCTCTATTAATTTTTCAAGCAGTAGAAAAAAACATCTATTAGAAAATTAAAAAGCATGTATTAGACATTAGCTATTTCATACAAAATTCAGTTTATCAGCCTTTATGCACACCTTAAAATTTACTGAGGGGCAGCTCTTATTCACAATTATATCTAGTTAATCATGAAGCAATAAAAAGTCAGACAGCCAACCATGTAATAGAACAGAAGAGAGATGGTTAAACAGATTTTAAAACACCAAAGAGGAGGATTTTGATGTAGAAGTATTAAAGGTAGAAAAACAGATGTCAAAATAAAGCAAAAACATTTGCTAAAGTCAAAAAGCTCAATAATAAAAAGAAAAGTCAAACCAATAGAATACATTTAAGTAAAACAGTTCAGCATAGAAGTTTGAAGGTTTAATTCAAGAGTCTGAAAATCTCTTACAGGTAAAAGGAGATGTGTTACAGCCTCAGTTCCTATAAAGCTGGTAAATTATGTAAAATGTAAATAAAAACAGAATGTGATGGCTGGCAAACATTTACACACCATATTTATTTAGAAAATAGCACAAAACAACATATCAAATGTTGAAACTTAGAGTTCATTTAATTATTTGTCCTTTTTGATTTTGATGCTGACATGACGTTTAAGAAAATGGAACAATGCAAACAACAGACTGAAAAAGCCCTAAAATGTTTTTAAAAAATACAAGTTTTGGTATTTTGGTATACCAATACCAATAATTAACCAGTTCAGCATTGATATGGGCAATAAGGTGATGCTTAGAGAGTGTTATTAAAAGAAAAATAAATGCAGAAATTCTTGTGGATATGGAGAATATAACCCTTGCCTAGAGTCGCATCCCACTTTTAAGGACCTGGGGTTGTATGTTGTCCCAAAGAGAAGTGAAAAGTTACAAAAAGTAATCGTCCTTAAAACCTTTTTTTAAAAGGCAGCCAGTAGTATTTGAAACAACAGTGGCCTAAGGTGAGTTATGCACTGATGTCTCTTAAAGGCGTTAAAATTCGTTAATTTAGGAGGTCAGTCTCAAACGGTTGACTCTCTCAGTGTTGGACCTACAAGGAATATAGGAATGCTGCAACTTGTCAACCCAAGAATGACTGATTTTTAGAAATTATTCAGTTTTTACTTTTATTTTTCAGCTCAAAACCTGTTAACCAAAACTGAATTTCTTTCCATAGCTTCTTCTCATAATTCTCATTTTTTTGTCCATATCTGTCTCACTCTCTGTGTACCAGGTCTGTTTTTGGAGGTCGTCTTTGGTTATGTGACGGCATTTGCCCCCAGCTATGAGGTCTTTGCCGTGTCCCGTCTCCTTGTGGGGTTGATGAACGGCGGCATTGGCCTGGTGTGTTTCGTTCTCACTCAGGAGTATGTGGGCAAATCCTACTGGGCCATGACTGGTATGAAAACACCAAAACATTTCTTTAACTTATTAATTAAGACGTTTTAACTTCTTCTTTCATATTGTTATAACACTGCAGGGATTGTGTTTTATGACAACTGAAAGATATGATATTACTGTTTGAGGAATTAATTTATTGCAGATTCATTACTCTAACCACGGCTGTTTCTTCACTGTTGGATTAAGTTCTCTGTTTCTATTCAGGAACAATGACCAGCATGTTTTTTGCTATTGGCATTGCCCTGTTTGGAGCTTTAGGCTACTTAATTCAGCCATGGAGGAGTCTGGCCACGGCGGCTAACTCATCTGGTGTCCTTTTCTTCCTGCTGTCTGTGTGAGTCACTACCTGCAGCCAGAATAAGAGAATATAAATACAAAGTGGTGGCTTTTAGTGAAGCCCCCCCTGCTTGATGTGGATAGCAGCTGGGACACAATTTAAAGCAAATAAAGCAGAAGTGCATGTGTAATTGTTTTAATCTGGACTATAATGTTTTCTAAGGCAGTAAAAATCATTTTGGCTCATACTCTTTTCTCTCCTCTGGTCTTGTTTCCTTCAGCACTCTCCCAGAGTCTCCTCGTTGGCTGTACTGTCAGGGTCGGACTCAGCAGGCTGAAGAGGTAAGTAGGACGGAGCTGATTTTCAAGAAATATTCCACCATTTTTCATTTTCACTTTCCTCAAATCAGGTCTTTGAGACTGACTTCTAGAAATGAAATGAAAAAGTTATCAAATCAGATTTGTTTGTGTAAATCTCTATTAACAGTTCCTGCATTAAATTCAGAATCAATGCAGAGGACTGAATTTTCGTTTGGGAAGTGTTCTGTTCATTTTTGTTGTTGTTTGATTGTAGTGCAAGTAACACTAGCATTTTATTCTGATTTGGCTATGTAAATGGATAGAATGTGATGGGCCATAATGCAATCAGCAATCACCAAAAGCAATCACAGGTTAAATGAATGGATTCATACGGATTAGTGCATGCAAGTGCAGGGAGAATCAAGTACAAGATGTTGTTTCTCAATTTTGTGCATCTCCAGCTTTTAGTAAGACAGGACTAGCTGGTGGGACACATGACAAATGCAGATCCATAATCTTTACCTGTATTACACCTAATATATAATGCCACTGTTGATTTAAAACTACAACATGTCATATTTTTGCAGTGTAATGCATTCAAAACAATGACTTCTATATTTTATATACATAAATATGTATTTATTTTTTGTTGAGGCCTTGCCTCAAATATTTCCAACATTTTTCAGAGCTAGAAAAATTCCTGATTTGGACAGTGTCTTATTATGGTGGCTGTCATGATGGAGCCACTGTGACGGACATGATTTTTTGTAGTTGGTAAAAAATGTTGCATAACAGCAAAACTGCTACAAAATGCAATGGGAAATGATACTGGCAGCCTCCCTTCTGTTGTTATTTTTCATCAGAGGTTGAAAAGTAGATGATTGTTGTACTCAAGTAGATGTACAGTTACTCTGGTTAAAATTTACTCAAGTAAAAATAAAAAGTATTCCATTTATACTTAAAGTTCTGAGTAGCTACTGAGGAGCTGCATGGTAAAATATGGTTTGATGAGAAGATCACCATCCTTGTTGTTCTGGTGAAGTCACACCTCCATTAAAAGTAAAATACAAAGCATTAATTTAACTCACCTGGAGTTAAATATAACACTTTAAAATGTCTGTGTTGGTCCACACACATATAGTTGCACTACAGTTGTGAATGTCTTTGATATTTTACAATATGATAGAGCTGCAATAACTCTTGAAAATCTGTGGCAAGGTGGGTCTCTTCCGGCAAGATCACATCTGAGTGTCAACCTCATAGCGGTGCAGTGCATACTGATGAAGAATATGCATGTATGCTCCTAAAAGATATCGATATATCTCTAAATCTTTTGGGAGTACCTCAAGCAGGCAGGGAATCTTACTCAGTGGATAACTTCACTCATGGTGCAAAGTATCTCACAAAAAAACAATGCGATCTGGTGTGGAATCATTCTCTTGCCAATGTCTGTGGCTTGTTTCTTGTTTTGCGTTGAGGACTGTGTTCAACAAAACAGCATGTCATATGGTGTATTAACTACATACTGATGAACTTTTTGGCTTTATGAATAGATGTCTCATAATGATGGTGAAAAGTGGTTAAAAGTGCCTTTCCTGGTTTGTGTTGTAAGCTACCCACAAAGCATTCTGGGACTGCTTTATTTCGTCTTTATTTTAGGGCTGGATGAATTTTGGCAAAGACGTGTCATTTTTCTTGACTTTTTTAAAATTTCAGGTAAAAAATACAAGCTGAGGAAATGCCGGGGTGAAAAAACACAAGAGGTTTGAGAAATACATTTACAGTGTTGACTTTATGTGGCACGATATATAGTCTCTTGCAGTACAGTGCAGTGTTTATCTAAAAAAAGGAATTTTGCAGCTTTTTAATTAGTTTAACATAATGGGAAATTAATAAAACCTCCTTTGATCATGTATCACAGACTAAATCCTAAAGAAATCTCTCCTGACTGTAATTTTTTTTCTCAGTTCAGCCAGCCTGTGACACCAGTGAATCACAGACCTAACATATTCATGTCTTTTTAGGTCCTGCGCTACATGGCACTAAGAAATGGCAATCCTGCCAAAAATCTGATGCTACAGCGTGTCACTGCTGCTAAAGCCGGTGACCAGGACAAAGGGGCCGTGGGCATCCTGCAGCTGGTTATCCATCCAGTGCTGCGCTTGAGGACCATGGTGCTTATGTATATCTGGTGAGTTCACCACCACAGGAAAAGAAATGCCAGTAGCTGTAGCCCCAAAACTGCTGAAAGACCAGTACCCATGGGGTCTTAAAAAATTGATTTAATATTCTCAAATTAAGACCTGAAATCTGATTTTAAAGTCTTAAATTTGTCTGTAAAGATTGTAATTTTTTCTGCTCTTTTGGATTTAATAGCAACCATACAATCATTGGGGACATTAAGTCTTACGCCAGTGTAAGTACATGCGTCATGTAAATGACAGTAGAGTGCATGCGTGCTGGTGTTAATCAGCTGTCGGGAAACTGAACTTAACAACCTTACTGTTTACAAGCTGACACGAGCTCCTCGCCTCACTGTAAGAGCTGATGGACCTGTTTTAACTGCAGTGAGCAGTGCATGTGGGATTTTTTTAAAATCGTGTTTGTCGTGTGTCTGTAATCTTGTTATCTATCCAGAGAAAATGGAATAGCAGCACCAGAAGCCAAAGACATGCTTGCATTTGTTTCAGGTTTGTGAATATGTTAGTAAGATTTTGCTGTAATCATTAATGAAAGCTGCAGATCCCTTGACTTTTACACTTGTTAATAAATTTACTTTAACACTGGTGTAAATACGTGTCAAGCACCCAGTGTCTTTTTCAGAGCACTAAGACAGTAGTTTGGCTTCTCTCCAGGCTAGATGTGGCAGGGCTTGGCTCCAGGGTGATTAGTAACATGGAGGAGACTCTTGCCAGAGCATGAACTGAATACAAAGTCCATTTACAGGAGCAGACACATAATGTTGCACCTAAATGAAATTTTTTAACCATCCTAATTATCTTTGTGTAAACTTTTATTTCAGACAGATCTCCATCATCAGTCAGTCTTGCTAGATATGGTTTTAACAAGAAAAACTCACTTTTAGAAATCATAGATTTTGTTGTTTCCTTGGGTTGTGTGTGATGTCTCAAGAGCTTTATGATAGGTTGGGGGGACACTTTGGTGGTTATAGGTTATGATTTTATATTCCTGTACAGTAGTTTGTATTTGTGCCACTCTCAGAAAAGATAGACAGAGAGAGGACAGAAATATATAGAACATACATGACACAACAGTAGCAAATCTATATGATATTCTGCTGATAAACAGTTTATTCAGATCCCTTCACTTTGTCAATTTTGTTATGTTGCAGCCTGATGCTACGATGGTTTGAATTCATTATTTTCTCTAATTAATCTACACTCCGTACCCCACAATGACAAAGTGACAACATATTTTTATTTATTTATTTATTTTTGCAAATTTATTAAAAGACAAAAACAAAGTCAACCAAAGAAAATCTTGGTTGACTGAAATTACACCCACACACAGACCAATCGATTGGTTGTGCAGGTAAAAAAAAATTAGCTTAATCCATAACAGGCTTTTCATTGCACCCCTTAGTAGTCTGGATGACCTTAAAAATCAACATAACAAGCTTTATGAGGCACTACTGATTGTTTTTATCCTCATTTTGTTGTACTAACAACTGACTCAGAGACCATTAGCCTGCACCTATCTTTAATCCGTGATCACAGGATGATGACTTTTTGGCATCATAGCCTACAAAATATCCTCAGAAAATTTTTGTATTAACTTAAAACAATAGCTATTAACAGGATCACTTGTTCCAGCTGGCGCTGTGTCATTTATGAGCATATATCAGACCACATGCAGCGTTTATTTAATGAGGTGAAGGGGGAAAAGTCCGCTGGTTGTGGCTTAATGACAAAGAGACATCGTCTTTTCTCTCTTCGCTCTCTGTCTGCCCGTAACAAACGCTGACGTGAACATTTTAATCTGATGATAAACAGGCAATAATATACCCCATATTTACCGACTGGTGAACAGGTCAACAGGAGTTGGGGCTCTGATGGAGGACAGAGGAGACACTCAGCAGTGTCACTTCAGTAGCCTACAAAAAGCCTGCATCTTGGTGTTGAGTTTTTACACCCTATTTTCACTAAAACTTATATTTTATGAGTTTTTTTTACCCACTTTGAAGATCTTTATTAAGCTTTAATCTTTAGGATATTTATTTGATGAGCATTTCAGCCTCAGTTAGCCCCTATTGCACTTGCAGGGAAATAGCCTTGATCAGAAATGAAACATTTCTCTTTCCTCTTAATGGAGAAGTAGCTTAGTTTAATCTGTTTATGCTCAAATAGTCCCGCAGTTGAAATAGCTGTTGTGCTTCCTGTTGAAGAAAGAGTTTACAGTGAACAAATTTTTCTGCCAGTAAAACAGAGCATGTGTACAGAAAATAAAAAGAAATGTGAGTGAAGTATCAAAGATAAGCTCAGTGAGCGACAGATGAATGATTTACCAAAACAAAGAAATGCCACAAACAAAAATCCTGTGGATGGAAGTATTCTTTTTAAATTGTAGTTTCAAACTCAGCTGTAGATTTTCTCATGTTTTTGAACATTGTCACACCTGCTTTTAAATGTGTGTATTTGCATGTGTGTGGCAGGTATGCGTGTAGTCTGGTGTATTATGGTCTGACTTTGGGAGCCAGTGAGACGTCTGGTAGCCGGTACATGAACGTAGCCATGTACGGCCTGGTGGAGCTACCTGCCTACCCCCTCTGCATATACTTCATAAACAAACACTGGTGAGACACACACATCAACACACAAAACCAGTCATGCCCAGAAGCAACAAAGCTCTTCTCTGCCAATTGTGGAAGTAAAGAGAACAGTACTTTTAAAAAAAAATGTGCTGAGAACATGAAATGCAGAAGCTTTAAGCTGTGTTGCTACTGGGGATTTCTAATCGTGCACTTTTACAGAGCTTTTTTCCCCCCTGAATGTGGGCTTGGGATTGTTCTGTCAGCAGGGAAGTGGCATTTGGCTGCTTTGATCTGTCCTGTGTTGTAGAGTAGAGTGTCACAGGCTGGGTGTTGGCTTCACATTTGACTAAATTATTTGTAGAAGTGGTTGCTGAGTGAATGATTCATGACTAGGGATAGCCCAACCAGGTTTCTGGCAGCTGATCACCAGCCACCCAGGAGTTAGATCAGCCAGTCACTGATATGGTACCAATCAAATCTTGTGTTTGATATATCAGCTGATTCAGTCAGTCTGTTTAGCTTTGTATTGTACTGAGACTTCCCACAAGTGGAAGAGTAATCTGATTAAAGGAGCAAAAAAAGTTATCCTTATTTAGTCAACAACATGATTTTATTTTGTTCATCATAGCGGTACAGTAACCTCCTGAGGAGCAATGAAACAAGTATCCTGCATTAAGGTAGCTTAATTATTTATTCATATATTACACGTGTTAAATTCACGTACACGGTATATGACTAAGCTTAGTTTTACTTTTTTAGTTTTAGCCAACTTCTTTGTTTAAGTGCTTGTTTTGTGTGTTCTTTCACAGGGCTGGAAGGAGGAAAAGCATGGCCAGTTTCTTGTGTCTGGCTGGCTCTGCCTGCCTCTGCACCATGCTGATCCCTGAAAATGCAGGTGAGACACTAGTCATCTTTAGACTGCAGTTCTGCAACAGTGCTCAGGAAGCCATGCCATCATTACAACTTTGCACCTGTATATTGTGTCTGCAGTGATGTAGTATTGGTATCATGGTTAGTGATTTCACAATGCATTACTGTGCTGTGGAAGGACAAGGGGCCCAGTGTGTGAACACACACTTGAAGCTCCATAGCCATGCACACAGGGCTGTTATGCCCTGTTGTCTCTGGTGTTATACTGTACAATGACACTGTATTCCCCTGCATCTTTTTGGCTGTCTACACACTAAGAAATTTAAGACCCATTTTGACCCGGCTGATTACATGTCCATATAATCTTCAAGAGTGTGGCTACAAATACAATTATTTAAGTTAAGCCTCTTTGATCTCAAATCATAAATATCAAGATTCCAGATATGGCAACCTCAGTGAAATGTCCACAATAGCCAACAGCCAATAGAGAGTGAGCAGAGCGGCAATAACCTTTACAGCTCACAAAAATTTCAGCAAACATTAACACAACTGTGCCCCAGGCTAAGTGGCATATTGAAAACAAAGACCAGCTTGTAGAATTAGGGCAACGACACGTGGGCCTTTATTATGTGTTATGCATAAGACATACCACAGTATGTTGGTTGTCTCACAGATTTTTTTCTCTTTTCTCACGAATAAGGTTTAACCAACTCGGTTTCTATGAGATTTTGTATCTTTTAAATCACCTCTGTGAAATCAGTATTACAGTAGCAGCTGTGTGGCCTTGTGGTCATGCTGAATCATCCAGTAAATGCATTCAAAGGATTGTAGCGTGAAAAAATGGCGAAAACTGCCCTTATATCTGAGGTCTTCCACACTTAAAATTGGCTACAATTTGTAAACCATCTAGTGTGTAGCCTCACCATGTCCCTTGATAGATCACAGGCAGAACAAATTTGTCCCACCAGTCTGCCTCCATGCATTACATCTACATATAATAGGAGCATATATATGCTGTTTAGAAACTGACAGTGAACAGTCAATATGCTTTGGGGCACCACTTGAGGGCTTCACTGTGGAGAAAATGATGCAAGTTATATTTCCTTACTGGCTTTTTTTTTCACCACAGAGCAAAACCACAGTATAAGCTGGTTGCTTTCATGCTGTTGTTTTATCATGCGACTGTGGGAACATGTGGGTTTCTATTCACTTTATAAATTCGCAGAGGCAATATTTTAAAGCAGTAAGGCTTGTTTTACTTTTAGATTTTTTACATTCTTTCCTGGTAAAGCAATGTGGTCACTCACTTAGATTTTACATGGAGTTTGGACTGAGTAAAACTTCGGCTTATCGCTGTTGTGTTTGGGGAATCTAGAACTTAATGTGTATTTAAAGATAATGCTGCAGTCCTGAGGAATGGTGTTTGGGCTTTCACCAACTTCTGCAGACATATTTGATGTATGACTGGGAGGGAATTTCCACAGTGGACACAAATGAAAATTCCTGCTCCACTTGAATAGGTAAAAACTTACTATTATTTTTTTGTTTTAAATATCAGCTGCTCTGAGGGCTTTCAGAAGGACATGTTTTTTTTCCTGTAAACTCCAACTAACCCTTCTAAAACCCAACACTCCTCAAGTGTTTGTTAACCCACCCAACATTCTCTTCATGATGTGTGCCAGATGATAGTGAAACGGTGTTTATTTCTGGGTGTGACCGTTGACAAAATAAAAAATGAGTCAGTTTCATTTTTATTTCCAGGGATGTTACTGAGCGTGACGTCTTTAGCACTGCTGGGGAAACTGATGGTCAGCGCAGCTTTCAACATCGCTTATGTCTACACATCTGAACTTTACCCGACTGTGATAAGGTGAAAATGAAAATCTAGACTGATTTTTCATGTTCATGTTAAGTCTTGAGTGTGTCTCATAAATGTTTTTGTGTTTGTGTGTTTCAGGAACGCAGGTTTGGGTGTATGCTCCATGTCATGCAGAGTTGGAGGAATCCTTGCACCTTTTGTTCCCTCACTGGTAAGAGTATTTAAATGTATATTCATACAGTTTACATCATCTTTCACTTTCTCCCTGTTCATTCTACATGAAGTTAAAGGATCATTTCAGTAGCATAACTTTTACTGGCTGACAGTTGGATCTAGGACAAATGCAATGTGATTAATTTTGTTTTCTCAAATAGAGACGAAAAGGTTAACCTGACATGCCAAATAGGCTGTTTGAAATAAATATCTGCTGCATGGATAGATTTCCCATTCTTCTAGGACAGCTCCCATGGAAAGCGTTTTGAAGGGCAGGACTTTTCATGAAATTCTTGGAAGGTGATTGGAGGAATCTTCTGTCCGTCCCATTCACGACTGACCAATCAGAACGACAAGACAAAATTAGGTTGTATGCGTGCGCTTCTCCTGAACTGACAGGTTACCGCTGCTGTAGTTGTGAATGGCGAAGTTCCTTGAGATGGAGTCTCTGTCATAATTTCTTAAACAGTTTCATGTTTTTGGTGTTTCTGCAGCTTATAGCCACATCTTAAGGCACATCATAGAGCAGATCTTGCTTTTTAAAAACAATTATTTAAGCTGGGTTGTAAAGATCATATATGTAATCTGAAAGTATGAAAATGATCAAAGAGAGCTTTGAATTTGTAATCGGAAAGTAAAGTAACAAAGAGCGTGCAGTGAACCAAGGCTGTTTATCTCTGCAGAGCTTCTTAAGAGCTGTTTCTACAGTGTAGGAGTGTAGGATCAAGTTTAGGCAGAGGAGGTGTCTTTTCTTATTTAAAAGCATTTACAGCCTTTTCTTGTCTTCTCTTTTTGATCACTGGTAAATTGAGAGGAGCATAACTGAAGGGATTAAAAATGAACACTTAAAGAGGTGTAGGGGGAAAAAAGATTTTTGTTCTTCAGTCAGTACTTTCTCCCTCAGAAGCTGCTAGTGATTGTTTTCTTTCACTTAAGAAAGACTTAAAAAACAGAAAGAATCCACCAGGATAAAAATGAGTCAAGTTTAAACTTTCAAATAAAAAAAAAAACGTCAGAATTTTTGTTCATCTTACCATGTATACATAAAATATACTCTCACCAATCACTTTATTAGGTACACCTGTTCAGCTGGTTAACTCAGATGTCTATTTACCCAATCACATGGCAGAAACTAGTGCACTCAGGAATTAAGACATGGCCAAGATGATCTGCTTTCAATGAAGCGTCATAATGTAGAAGAGAGGTGATTAAAGTGATTTTGAACGTGCCATAGTTATTGGTGGTCTGGCAGGCTTTTTGTTGTTTATGCCAAAATCAAACTGAAAAATCTGAATGTTACAGCAGAATTCAAGACATATCACGAGACCAGACAATTTTTCTCAGTCTTTTACAGTCTAATTTTTGTGAGCCCATGCAAATTTTAGCCTCAGTTTCCTGTTCGTAGCTGACAGAAGTGGCCCCCGCTATGGGGGGTCATTGTGACTTGCATAGATTGCCAGCAGAAATATTCAGATTAAACCGCTAAATTAAACTAATAGTTGTTACCTTTCACATCTCTGAGATGTAAAACACTTACATACAGTGACACCCGGTGGGAGATTGTTTGACTCACACAACACTTTGCTAAATCACAAAGTTTACCCATCTTTGAGACTCACCTTCAGGACAGATTTCTTAAGAGAAGTAGAGAAACTTTTCATTTTTTTTTTTTTTTTTGCAGTGTCTTATTAGCATTTCCTGTGTGTGCTCACTGCTAAGAGTCTGTCATTTGCATTCGTACCAGGTCTTTCAAAAGACTGACACTTTTAATCACATCCTTGTTATCATTTTTGAATCTTTTATGCCATTCTGGACTTTTCTACCATCTTAAACTAAGGGTTATTGACTTCTTGTTTGGATACAGACCTGCCTTTGTTGGTAGATCCAAGATTTTAAGATTTACATAGATTTAACCACAGAAAAAGGAACTTGTTGTGGATCTTAAAGGAAATAAAGGAACAGTAAAACGGTAAATGTCTGATAACACAAGGTACCGGTGAGCTGTGCTTATCTCACATCACCATGGCTGCAGGAAAATACTGCAGTGGCTGAAAAAAGTTTGTTGAAAGGGACAATATATCATGTTTTAAGAAATAACATTCATTTGGAATAAATGTTTGAAATAGGGCAACATTTCTGTTGACAGCACTGCAGATAAATGTTGTTTTTCTGATGTTATTGTTTATATGTGTTGCAGCGAGCTCTTCATACCTCCATGCCCTTCACAGTGTTCTGTCTGAGTGGTCTGTCTGCAGGCTGCCTGGGCCTCCTGCTGCCTGAAACACTTGACAAACCTGCAGCAGAGACACTGGAGGAGCTCAGCAGCCCGACGAGCACTAGAGTGCTGGAGAGCAAGGTGACAGGAAACCGAGCTGATGCAGACAATCCTAAGTATTCACCCCCTTGTATGTTTAGCCCTTGCATTGACTTTATAAATCATTCATGGTCATTATAATTTGGATTCCTTTTTTTACTCACTAGTCTACTTCTTGCATGGTCACTCAGTTTGTGAGGATGGCCTGATCTAGGCAGATTTACACGTCATATTTCTTGATGATGGATTTACCTGAACTCTCAGGGGTGTTCAGTGCCTTCCAGTTTTTTTGTATTCATCCCTTGACTTGTAGTTTCAAATAACCTTTTCTCTAAATTGGTTGGAGTTTTCTTTTGTCCTCATGGTGTAACGGTAGTCAGGAATACTGATTAACAAGTGAGTGGACCTTCAAGACACAGGTGTCTTTATACTACAATCACTTGAGACACATTCACTGCACTCAGGTGATCACCATTTCTTTGTCTGTGAGACCTCTACTAACAATTGGCTGGAGCTCTTTTTAATTAGGTAAGTCACTTTAAAAGTGGTGAATATTTATGCAGTCACTTCACATCATATATTTTTGTTCAGTTGACATTACTTTGTAGGATTTTGTTATGACTTTAACATTAAAAGTTTACAAAAACATCCAAATTAAATTGTCCATGATTGATTTCTAAAATCAACAGAAGGGAAAAGAGGATGAATACTTTTTATAGGCAGTATATAGCATGGTTTTCCTGCTCGCATCTTTTGCTGTTCTTTGTAATGATCACATTCTTTGTTCCTTTTTTTCATTCCCAGGCTCTTTTGTATGAAGATGACAAGTGGCAATCCAACTACAAATGATGCCAGCTCAAACACACCTCATTCCTACTACAAGTGCTGCCTCTAAATGGTGAACTGTCCCTTTAATTAAGCAGAGGGTCTCATCACCATGTTCATTTTTATGTCTGTAACTCTGACATTTCCAATGAAGTGAGGGCTTCAACAGGAACCAGCATCTTCTCCGTGAACTCAGAGCAGAGCGTCTGACCTGACTGTTCCGCTTGAATCTGATTTACAGACAGAAGCCAAACAGTCGAACCACTGCCTTTATTTAATTTCCTCAATATGGTGCTTGTGCCTTACTTGGAGGAAGGGAGAGCACAGATACAACAGGACAGATTTATGACTCACATTCCTGAGAAGAGGGAGTGTCAGAATATTGAACTTGCTGTTTGAAAAATGTGATTTAACAGTATTTGTTGGTGTTTTACGACTTTAAAGCACATTCGTATCACAAGTGCTTTGGTTTTACATGTCAATATTCCTCATACAGATAAGTTACATCTGATAAAGGCCAACATTTCTGCCCTGTACAAAGGATTAAGTGTTCTAACACTGTGCTATAAGTGCTCAAAGGATAAACATACATATTAATATTAATAATATTTAATAAATGTTTACAGTAAATGTAATTAACTGGGTGAAGGGCTGTCTCAAAGAATAGACAATTGAAAACATCAGTGAAGAACAAATAAAGCCATGCAGGAGCAGCAGCAGTCTCTAAATTTAAACAAGCAGATCACCAAATTACCCTTCAGTGTTCAGTGTTTGCATCATTTTTGACAGGAATGGCCCAAAGAGGTCTCCTCTTCTCCAAAACAAACCAAGGCCTGGTTGTTCAAAAGTAATCTAAAGGATTAATGCTTTCAGATACAAATCAATCTTAAACCAAAAATGGGATGCTCATGTAATCGATAAAGCCAGTTCAATCCTGGTTTTTGTTCAGATAGCCCTGTGGCTCCTTTGCCACATGCCATTCCCCTCTTTCATCCCTCTTTCTGATGCTATCTGTTGTCTTGTCTTTAACTATAATTGCAAAAAAACAAAAACATGATATATCTTTAAAAAAAATGCTTGAACAATATGTTTTTACAGAAAGTTGTCATGTTAGATAATTTTTTAAATGTGTTTTGCACTAAAATTCGGTTTATTTTCAGTGTCAAAGTAGTTTATTTACACATTAGGGTTGGTAAAGATATTGGAGGATTTGGTCCTCCTAGTAGGGTTGTCCCGCTACTAGACTTGTGAATTTGGATACTGTAACTTGCTAAAATTAAATGATATGCATTCCTATTTCGGTACCACAGCAACAAATGATTTATCTCCTAAACACCCAGAAGTAACTCAATTTAGTCTAGGATTTTGTTATTTCCAACCTGCACATAAAAAAAAAAAAAAAAATTCTCCAGCAGCACTTGTATTTTTGAGAACAACTCAGTTGGACTGATGCAAAACGCTGGATTAAAATTGTTCTCTAAACTACAGATGCTGCTGGAGATTTCTGTTTGCTTCAAGACTTTCTTCATCGTCAATTCACCTTGGTAGCTGGAAAGGTTGTGCCAGAATTACCTGCTTCAACCTACACATAAGAAAGATTCACTAAATAAGTAACATTTAAAAAAAATAGATGGGGCCTACCTCAAAATCAAACATTTCTTCTGTATTATCAGTAATAAACCAGAGGAAGTGTAAGCAGTGGTTCTGCTCTCTGTATTTTTTTTCTTAAACCATGGTTATCGGTTTTTATGCAGGACTGTGGGGCTGTCATCGGTGCCAAAGTATAATGAAGCTTAGATGGACCAGGCAACATCTCTCTCTCTCTTTATCCACTTACAGCATCGTTAGGATAAAATACAAAGGTATATACTGTATGTTATTTCTTCAAAACTTCGGTTCTTTCACCGTTATTGAACATACAAATAATGGATCACTTGTGTGGTATTGACTAAGTATGAAAGTATAAGAAATTTTGATAACCTACCTCATGGAATATTGCATAAAATAGCATCAATATCAAACATCAGATAAATTGTTTTAAAAAGCAGCTTTGAGGATCTTTCATTTTATGTGGATTTGGCGCCCCCTGTGGACAAATTATATAGTAGGAAATCCCCTTTTAAGCAACAATCCAGATTTGTTAAGCCTTCACTAGCCTCATTCATAAATGTGCAAACACATCAACATTTTCAGAATTTGTCTGGGTAATGTGCATTTGTGACAGCAGCAGCAGTCCAATTTTTCACCCTGACTTTACCTGGAAATTTTCTTTCCATTGTGAAGTAAGGGTGAACAGCCTTGTAGAGAGCAGGAAATGTTAATTAAAATTCAGTGGTTGAGCTGGAAGGTGGGATGGTGTTTATATCCTGCTTGCAGCTCAACACAATAGAGTATACAGGGCCAAATCAGAACGATCTCTGTGTGTGTAAGACACTGCTTCATCGCGTTTTCTGATAGCAGTATCTTTTTCTCATTGTCATAAAGTGTTTAGCTACATGTGAAATTGATATAAAAAATATTATTATGGCACTGTACAATAGAATTCTGCGTCATTCTTCTTATATGTCATGCACTGCCTTCTGAGACTGCCTGGCCCCCTCCAGTCCAGCAGGGATTGAGTCTTCCTGAACTTTTAAAGAAATTTGCAGGAGTGCACATTTGAACAAAGCTTCATATCTACAGCTGTAATAGGTTGATTCAGATCGTTATGTCCTTGAACAAAGGGGGGAAAAAGGTACTGGATTACACAATCCTTGTTTGAAAAAACGTAGATCACCAATTCTGGATCATTTAATTAAATCTTTTGAACAACCAGGCCCTGTTCACTTAAACCAGAAAACAGCAGTGTCAGTGCAAAAATCAGAGTCTCTGGTACTCTTCTGCAAAGCTTTGAGAGCTGCCATCACCAAAGCTCACTTGCCAACTCCAGTCCTTTACTTCATTGAATGAGTGACTTAAAAATGATTGTGTCAAAACTTAAAACACTAAAAAAAAAAGCAGGATGAGCTTGTGTGAATGTTAGGTTGTTAGAGTTTGTATCACAGATGAAACACAACACTCATAAAGTCTGACACTGGTGGACAACTCCGTACTTTGACTGTGTTATCCGGTAAAAATCCTAACATATGCTCAAAGTGTGACATTAAAACTATATGCACCTTTATATATTCGGAGTAGGAATTCTTCTATTGGTTTAAAGAGTTATTCTGTATATTTGGACCTTTTCACACATTTTGGCTTTTCATTTTCAACATGGCTTGTATGACAGACCAATCCAAGCATGCAGAGCAGAGTTCACTTTTACTTTACAGTTAACGAACAGCAAATACAAACTCCTAATGAAAACAAAGTAGCACTTTTCTTGTAATAAGCTCAAAGGTGGAGACAAATGTCGCAGGAAAAATCAAACAGGTATACTGGTTTGACAAGTCCTGAATGAAAGATTTGAAACAGAACTGTCAACACAGCCACTTCAGGTTAATTTAGTGAATTGCAAGAGTTTCTGAAACATGAGTCACATTGCACATATGTCCTGTCAGATATGAATTTCTGAAAACCCTTTACACTTCCAGAATCTGAAGAGAGGGTGAATCAATTCTCACAATTGCTTCTATTAGGAAAGGAAACACTAGCAGCAGAGCTGAATAAAAAATACTTTCCAGTAACTAAAACAAACATAGATTTAAAAACAAGCAAGTGAAATAGAAGACCAAACATCTTATATTTCTATAATTATAGAAAGTATAGTCTTTTTATATTTAAGCCTGGACTCAGTCAGGAGTTATAATTTACCTTCTGTGAAGCAAAGTTGGACATATTTGTAATTTGTGGTTGACGGCCATTAAAACAAAGTTGATTCCAAGCTGAGGGATTTGTGCTTATTTATTAATTATAAAAACATTTTGAAACAACAAATCTGTGGTTTCAAAATATGTGAAATGAAATGGCCTATGAAAAGTGAACATTCATTCATTTGCATTCTTTCAGACAATACATGGAAACACTCTACCTCCTGTGCCTTCAATGGTCAATATAATATTTTCATATTTATCATGCATTTGAAACAAAAATGCTGCCTGACATATTTGAACTGCCTTCATTTTGTACTCTGTATACAATCATACTTGTACAATGTGAATCATGTTAGATACACTGTATGTACTTTGATATGGGTCTATGAAATGTCAAATGGTCTGTTTGCCCAAAGAGCAGTAAATAATTCAAAACATCCCAAGTCCTGGTTTCAGTGTCCCAGTTTGTTCCCTATGATCACCAAAGTTCAACATCAGAAGAGGTAAAGCACCATTCTGTGAGTCATGTGAAAACATTCACCTAAGACAGGGGTGTCCAAACCCTTTCCACTGAGGGCCACATACAGAAATATATTAGGATGGTGGGGCCACTTTCATATTCCCCACCATGAGGATTTTAAAGTTAGTAAGACCAATCCCATGTAAGTTAATACATGTTTAGAGACTGAGTAGGTCTAACTGGCTGGTTAATGGCTGACAGGGCAAATAGAGAGGCATTTTCAGGATTTTTGGGAGCCAATCAGATTTTCTGGGGGCCCATTTAGCTCTGGCTACCACTGGCTCTGCCCCTGAAAAGTTTTTGGTGCTGCTATTAGGTGTGATAATCCATCAGGATGTTATTAATCAAGATATCTTCTTGTCAAAATGTTTGTTTACAGATTGAGTATGGTAGCACTGCCTAGTGCTGATAACAAGAAGTATAATACAGTTAAGCACAAGCTTAATGTTTTAATGTGGATCATATTTCATTTATCTCAAGAATTTGCTCCGGGCCAATCAAAAATGGGCCGCAGGTCGCATTTGGCCCCCCGGCCGTAGTTTGGACACCCCTGACTTAAGAGGAAAACCACCAGAATTTAGCAAAATCTAAAACATACAAGTGAAGTCCAAAAATCAGAGAAAACACCAGGCACTCCAAATATGGTCTTCATCAGGGCTGACACCATGCTTCACAGTGGGTATGGTGTGTTTGTGGTGATTTATAATACCATTTTGGCCCCTGTGGTAGAAATTTTTCTCTGTTGCTGCTGGTGAACAAAAGAAATATTAGACAATCTGCCAGCTGACAAAAAGGTTTATTATTATAAGGTAAATCATATGTACAGCGGTCAGTAAGCATTACAAGACAGACAGACAGAGAGAGAAAGAGAGAGAGTAAGTAAGGGAAAGGGGGAGAGAGAAAGAGAGCGAGAGAGAGGGAGGGAGAGAGTGAGAGGGACAGGGACAGGGAGAGAAGGGACAAGGACCTGTATGCTTGCTATGTCCCCTCCCCAGGATGTGTTTGAGCTACACCTCTGTATGCGCCCACTCCACATCTGCACAGGGTGGGGGGTGGTGGTTTGGGGGGTCTGGAGATCTCACAAAGGGACAGAAAGGTCACACCTGGAAGAGGGTTTCACGCCTACACAGGAAACCTGGCCCAGCCAGCCTCTGTTGTTCTCTCTTTACATGTGCAGTAAGGTTGACACTTATCGTGTCTGTGAGAGGATATGAATCAGAGAAAGAGCGGTGGTGGGTGTTCAGACAAAGGAAGCTAAAACTTGCTACTACACCCCATCAGACTAAAGAACTGTTGTCCTCTTGACCATGGAGTCTCCCATGACTTGGCAAACTAGTTGAGATTTAATGAGTTTTCTTTAACAGTGGATCTCTCTTTGCCACTCTCCCATAAAGCTTTGACCTGGGCAATAGGGGACTATAGCAGCTAGGGATCAAAACACCAACCAGAGATGGAAAAAGTACAAGATCATTATACTCAAGTAAAAGTGGTTACTCTGAAATACAACAGCTGCTTTGGGACGCAATGACATGAAGCTTTGGTATTATTTTGAAATGTTCATACAGGACTTGAAGCTTGATTTGATCTACCTTGTCCTTTTTAAGTTCTTCAGTGTGCTGTGCCACAAGGGGCTATACAGTGTTAATAAAGCTATTTTGGTTGCAGACTAGCTGAGATTAAAAACATATTTTTTCAAGTGTCTTGTCCAAGTCAGCCAGCAGTAAGGCTAACTAAATGTGAGGGCTAATGTATGAGGTGAAACTGCTGCCCTCTTGAGGTAGTGAGGGAGAGTTTCCTGCTTTTTCAAGAAAAGGTGCGGGCAACTAAACCTGGCACCGAAAGTAAGAAAATTTGTGTTTGGTAGATTATTTCTCTGTTGTAACAATCCTTCTTTGCAATACAACCCATATCGTTGGAAAGCCTGTTTATTTCCCTCTTAAATGGTGCCACATTGTAAGGAACATGTATTTATGGGATGAGCAACAGAGCTGAGTATGTGGGTTGCACCTATGAAAAATGTGCCAAAACTTCTCTGCCAATGCCAAACAGACTATTTTTTCTGTTGCTTTTGACTCTTGTTTTGTGTTTGTGGTACCCCAGGTATATGGTTGACTGCCCTTCACCATCAGGCCCATTTTCACTGGTGTCAGCCACACGTACACTGGATTGAGTCTGATGAGTACTTTCTTGCTGTTGTTGGCAATCTCAATGCAGATATAGAAATGAGATTTTCCAACCAGCAACCCCTTATCTCCACAGTCTGGGACTGAACTATCCTCCAAGATGACAAAGTAGTTGTCTTAAACGTAACTTGTTTTTGTCTTGGGTTTTCCCCCTGCTAAAAATCTTTTAAACTATCCTATTTGTAAATCATATGTACATTTCTCGCTTTCCTTGAACCTATAAAATTGTTTTGTGTCAATACATTTTAAGTAGGGAACCTTCCTGTCCCTAGGGTAATTCAAACCTTATATTTCCTGATAAATGTTTGGTCAGATCATTTCCTGAAAAATGTATTCCAAGATACAGCAGTCTTCGCCATGATTGTGATGTAAACTAAAACAGAGTGAGAGAACGAAGGCTCAGGAAACTTTTGCAAGTGTTTTGATTTAATGAGCTGATTAGAGAAGATGGGGGATTGTGGATTTTTACTGCTGTATGCCATAATCATTGAAATTGAAACAAAAAAACTTTAAAACATTTCACTTTGTGTGTAGTAAGTCTATAAGTTTAACTTTTTGTGTTAAATCAAAGGGAAAAAACAAACTTTTTCATGATTCTTAGATGCAGCTGTATGCAGGGGCGTAGCTAGTGGTTTTGGGCCCCCAGAAAGAATATTACACAGGGCCCCCCTTAACCAGCTAGCCAATCAACAGACGTATCATTTTTACAAATATCTCTGCATTTTAATGTATTTTTGAAAAATAATTTCCCCATTTATGAGATTCAAAAATGACACTAATTACTAAGAAAAAAAATTAAAAACAGATTTTCATTGCCCCTACAGCCCCCCCCCCCACACACACCCACACCCACACACACACAAACCCATGGTTATATGTATTAAGTTGTATGTAATAACTTGATGACAATGGATTTGAATCTGTATGAAAAATAATAAGTCTTGTAAGTGACAAGTAATTTCCCATCTTGCTTGATATGCCTACACCAGTTGTGGCACTGATCGAAACACTGTTTAGATAGATTACTTATTCTTTCACATCAGATGTGCTCACAAGATGTGAAATGTTAACAACCACAGGAAGTAAATGAAGAGGACGTGTGAAGAGATGGAAATGAAACCACTGATCTGTATGTTTCTCATTTCTGCAGAAGTGAAGCTGTTGCAGTGTTCCTTTAATCTTTTGCTGATTTTCTGTCATGGAGAAGCTGACAGTTTTTTGCCTTTTGACGGTGCTGCTGTCGGCAGTGCTGAACGTTTCTTTGGCTCTCATTAAAACGGAGTACTTCAAGGAAGGCGGTGACCTGACGCTGAGGCCTGAGTTTGAGGACCGCATTGTCAGCATTTTGTGGAAACTCAATGGTGATATGGTGGCTGAGTGGATTGAGAACATTGTTCCATTGGAATATTATGGCAGGTTTAAAGACCGAACAGACCTGGACATAAAAACTGGAAAACTGGTCATGAAAAACTTGACTAAAGAGGATGAGGGCCTGTTTACCCTCGAACTGAACAGCAAAGTCCTTCCTCAGCACTTCATCTCCAAAGCCATCAAGGAGGTGCCCAAGCCAAAAGTATGGATGCAGCCTGTGGTGTGTAGCCCTGATAAGCACTCTCAGTGTGCGCTGAGCTGTGAAGGAGACACTACAGATGCAGGGCCTGTCACCTACAGCTGGAAGGAGGGAGACGGGCAGTGGCAGTGGAAGGAGAAGATCATAAACATCACCAAGACTGCTTCAGCTCAGGTAAAAACATACACATGTCAGATGGAGAACCCGGTCAGTGTGCAACAAAGTGAAGGCAGAGACAACCCGTTCTTCAAGAGTGAACCTCCTGTTCATCATCAGGTTTTAGTTATCATCAAAATCCTGGTTGTGATCGCACTTCTTGTGATATTTCTCGTATTTCTTTCATGGATAAAACAAAAAACGCTCAGGAAACTGATGTGTTCATGTACAGCTGAAAACACCTTTGACAGCTCAATCTGAGGCACATAAAAAGATTTTCTGATGATGAATGAAGATTCTACAAGATTCCACTCCAGTCTTAAAAAAATAAAAAATCAAATCAAAACACCACTCATAAACTGTATGTAAAGCTTTTCTTGATTATGTTTGAAATATTTAAGCAGTGATAGAAAAGTATCAGTCAGCTTTGAGTTTTAACATCATCAAATCAGAAGTGCTGTTGATGCCTATTTGCCTTTTGGTTTGCATGTCTTTTTTGCCAGATTAGATTAGATTTTGGAGCTGAATGAAATTAAATTTAATTGGGGTCAAACAGATAACACACATCCTTTTTTCTTCACTGTTTTTGTCATCCCGACTTTTTGAAGCTCTTGGGGATAGCATAGTTCAAAATTACTCGTCTAACATTTACATTTTATGTGCAGCCTGGGGGTTCAGGTTCTAAGAGTATTAATAATATTAATAAAGCTATTTTGGTCTTAGTCTATCCTTATGTAAACACTGGCCAGAAAAAGCTTGTCAGTGTTTAAAAAAAAATCTTTTTCAAGAGTGTCTTACCCAAGTCATGCAGATGTACAGTTACTGTAAATAAACAAGACAGAAACACCTTTGAAAGATCGGATGGTTTGTCTGAAGTGTTACAGAGATATTTATGGCTATTATGAAACCCAAATACATTTCCTTTGATTTCCATGTTATTCTGATTTAATTGGAAAACTACACTCAATAAACCGACTTATAAGCATCAGTCATAGCAACATCACACTGGCAAAAACCAAACTGGCAGATACAAATAGACTGCAGGGAAAACCTTGATTTATTATTTTGACTGGAAATGTTGTAGTTAGGTTGCTCTAAACATGTGAAAACACTGAGATCTATGTGTGACTGAATTTTGGATTTAGACTGTAAGAAAGTTTTCTCCTCTTTCCTGGCTTGGTTTAATCTGAGCGGGTCAAAAAACCTTTTCTGTGTAAGATGAACAAAACCAAAAATACCAGAGATGGCTTAAAGAAGCTTTTTAACCCAAACAAACAAACCCAAACTTAATTGACTGTAGATAAATAAAAGTATAAAATGAAAGGTGAAACCAAGCTCTCTGCATGCTCTGATTATACACATATTTTCAGTACTTATTGAATTCACAAAACCTGGCATGCCAGATGGATTTGTACACGGAAATGGACGTATCCATCTGCTCTGCAAGGTTAGAATTCACACCCCCCAGTTTGGATTGTGGTTCTGTCAGAAGGTTTATTCCCCAAAAATTTGGCTCTTTGATGGAAGAGGGTTGAGTAACACTGTGCTAGAGTATACAGAATACCAGTCAAATGCCCTGTTTTATTACAATCTATGAAAAACACTTCCATGCCAGCAGGATCTAATGCATGTTGTTGAGTTTGACTGAATTTGAGCCTTTTGGGACTACTTTGTATCTAAACTGCAAGACTTCTTTTTATTCTGATTAATCTGATCACATCATTATTCAGTGATATACTGATGGTGGAGCTGTTTTTATTGTTTTACTTTAATGATTTATTGGTCTTCCTCTGCTGTTTCCCTTTGTTTCTGACTATATCTGCCATTTCTGATCTGTAAAAAACACAAAACAAAGTACTATATAAATAAAGTGATCATCACTATGAGTTGTTTTTGTTGTTCTTGTAAGGGTTATTATGACATGACAGTCACTGCAAGTGTGTAAGTCTGTGATGACTAAATAGATTTTCAATTTTTATTTTTATCCCTTGTTTGTTGGTTGCATGGATATTGAAAAAGAAAAACTTGAAACCAGTTTCAAAATACTTAAATTTAGCTTTAATCTACTCATTTGCTTTAATTCCTTCCCCTTCTATAAGAAGAATGTTACATTTCTGTTTTATCAACTTTATTAAAGTGATAGTTGGCTTATATCTTCACACAGTCACATCATGTTGCAAAATGTAACTGAAGAACAAGAGGAAGGACAGTTTGGAAACTATATTGGCTTCTGAAAGCAGAAAAACAGAAAACATTGTTTTTCCTCCCTTATTCTTACAAAAGTCTGTTTTTTTATTTAAGGACAGTAAATGTGAATAAGTCACACATGAAAACAAAATGCCTGTTACTATTGATTTGAAACAGAATTATGGGGATCCCTGCTGTAAAGCTGTTTCAAATGTAACCTTTGTCTGAGAATAACCCTTAAAAAGTCTTCTCCATCCTTGAGTCTAAATCTGTTGTTTCTACTGACCACATAAAATTAAAAATGCAACTATTATTAAAAAGAAAAATATGGAAATGCTTTATATACAGAGGACTTTTTGAAATCTACATGAAGTAATCTATTATTCTATTAATTTGATTCTTCTGAAGACCAACCTTACTATAATTTGCTTGTCATATGCCATGTTTTTTTAGGGACTTGAACTTCATTATTGCCATTGGTCTTTCCCAGGAAAGTTTTGAACAATCACACTCTATTTTGAAGCTCTTTTTTAGATTCTGTGTACCTTTTTGTACATCTCAATTACTGAAATAAGTTTTGATGGCTATATACCCCACGTAAATGGAAATCTCCACTTCTAGGCCCTTTAGTACATGAGGCTCCCGACAGTTGCCTTCCTTTGCCTAATGGTAAAATGCCTGGCTGTGAAAGTCTGTACAAACATATGCTGTCACCTCAACAAGACCCAAACTAATGATACTCAAAGAGAGTGGTTCCCAGCCTTTTTCCCTTGGAGCCTCCCATACTTGTATCTAAGATTGCCTTCAAGAATCGACATCAGTTTTAATTGTTTTGTGGGCAAAATCCTAAGAAATAGGTCTACATATGTTTACCATGAAAAGACATTTTTAAAAGGTACTGAAGTCTAATTTTGCCATGATCATATTAGTATATGCAATTCTTATTTTGACAATTTAAGCAGACTATGCAAATGCATAGGGCCCCACCAGCCACTAGGGGGCCCCAAAGCTAATCTAAGAATTAAAATCACCTGTCTTTATCCCGTGCTTAAAAATAAATGTAAGATATAAGAATTAAATAAGTTGCAATGATAAGCTGTGGTGCTGTTGCTGTAGCTGTGCAGATGTCTGCTATGTCATCGTCCCATGAAAGTCGTTCCTCAGAAATTTCCCACTTAACATTACTTCAGGATTACTTATGGTTAATTTATTAAGTATAGTGTGTATTTTATAGGCCTCTAAATAGAAGTGTACAACTGCTTTATAAATAACAGTAGTTATTTATTACGTGACTAATAAATATAAGGCCTATTGTTTTTTATTTTGCACTGTTGTGGCAGTGAAATATTGCTCTTAGTGGATTATTGCAAACTCAGCTGAGTAGTTGTAATCTCCCTCTGTGTGAATTAGAATATTTAATATGACAATAGTTTCCTAAATTGAACCATCCTGCCTTCATTCCTACAGCTGAGTTAAGTTTGAGTTAAGTCATGTAGTACTTTATTTTATTCAAAAGGACCATAACATCACAAATTGAATTAACTGTAATGTAAACTATGCGATATATGACTGTCAGCTCTGCCCACAGACAAAAATATAGATTAAGACCATACATAGACCTGAGTCATTGCTCTGGGTCATTTTCTTGCTGGGAAATAAATCCTCTCCCAAGCCATAGTTCTCTTGAACAGAATAAGATTGTCCTCCAGGATTTTTCTACATTTCGCCACATTCATTTTACCCTCTACCTTTACAAGCCTTTCAGGGCAGGCTGCTGTGAAGCATCCCCACAGCATGATGCTGCCACCACCATGCTTCACAGTGGGGACGGCGTGTTTTTGGTGATGTGCGGTGCAGTGAATGACAAGTCAACCCAAGCCTTGGGATTGTTAAATTTCCTGATTTGATTGAAGAGAACTTCACACAATTGTTAATTTTAGGTCTTGAGTTGTATTTAAACGTCATGTTTAAATAAATAATATTAAGTATTGAAGAGTAGCCTGTTTGAATGTGTGATTGTGTTTTAAATTGTGTGAAGTTTAACTTTTCTAGCCCTTTTCGGTCTCGCCTCTGACAAAAATTCCGTAGTGCAGAATGAAAAACTAACTCTAACATTAATGAAAACTTAACTAAACAAACAAACCAGCAACATTGACAAATTAAAACTTAACTGAACATTCAAAACAAAAACTAAATGAGAATAAAAATTGATTTAAAAAAAATCCAAAACTATTATAATCTTGGCTACAATAGTCAATGGAACATGTTGGTTTATTTACTTTTCCTTTTTTAATTTACTTTATGTACATTTTTTTTAATGAAATGTACAAACGTTTGAACTTTTAAACAATAAATGCTGCACAGATTTGGGTATTATTAACATTACTGTGTTGCAAACTTGTGTTCTTGTGATTGCTGGCTTCCTCCTTGCTGTCGTTTGTAGAAGGGGTCAACGGGGTCAGGAATTCCTGGCGTAGTAACTTGGAATGACCAGTAGGCGTCACTGTAAACCCTTCAGCGAACCAAAACAGGCTGCGAGCGAGTGCGGGGGGGGGGGGGGGGCCTGACGTCAGTGTTGGGGTATTTTCAAAATGGCGCTGGACTGTGGCCGGGATGCCGCTGCTGCAGCCAGCTAAACGTTGAGGGATTTAATTAATCTTCTGCCGCTGCGTCAAAGCTAACTTCGCAAGACTGATGAAATATTATCATTTGGACACCATATAGTAACATGTTACGTACAGTGAATGTCAGGTAACGTTGGAATATCTCTGGCTAGAAAAATGGTAGCCCCTTCCTCCAAGAACAACAAAACCTGCTGCTGTTGCTGCTGCGGAGCTCGGCCGACGGAGCAGGCGGATTTCATGCTCGGGAACGAGGCTTGTTTGACCGATTGAGTGGTCATGGAAACGACGAGAGAGAACGGAGGGCCGTTTGGTGTCGACTTGAACGAAAACGAAGAAAAGGGAGGAGGGGGGAGAGCGGGCCAGAAAGCTTACATCGCAGTCAAAGACCATGGTACAACGCTGCTGACCGGTGACAGCGGGGGTCAGGAAGCCGTGAAGGGTCATATTTATTTGACCGGTAACGGGAGGAATGTAAACAGAGACGCCTCAATACAGCCACCCCCACACAAGAGGGAGATAATGTTGGATTTGGTCGCGGGGGAGAAGTACCTTCCCGGGCAGTTGACTGACAGCTGTGTGATATCTGGGGTTTGCAGCGACCACAGCGGCCTGGTAAACGGATTTACTGAGTCATTCGGTGAGGAAGAGCCGACAATTATCGGGCTGGAAGGAGGAGGAGGTGAAGGAAAAGAAGGGGAAGGAGAAGGAGGTGGGCTCGGCCTCACGGGGACCATAGACGCTTCCTGTCCAGCTGTGCTCGGGGCTCGGGTTTCAGTGGGGACAGGCCGACAGATGCGGCAGCACCCTGCGAGGCAGAGTGAAGGGGAAACTCCGGATTCCGACGACGTTACCCCCGTGGAGGAGTCCAGGGGCTGCATCCGGACTTCTGCTCTACTTGATCGGTTGCCATGCACGGGGAGGCACCAACGGAACTGCGCCTGCACCCCGGCTGTTCTCTCGGGTCCAAATGTAAACATGCCCAACGGGGATGTTGACAGCCCGGGGCACAGAGATCCAGAAGCTGACATAGCTTACTGCAAACAAACTGGGATGATTTCCAGCCAGTTGCTGGGTCAGAGACTTGGTCTATGCGACGTGGACTGCGAGGAAGTGAAAGTAGCCAACGGCGGTTTACACATCCTTACAGCCGAAAGAGAAACATGTGACTGGCCAGACTCGGACTGTTTGCATGAAAACAACACTGACACTGATTTCGACCTGGGGTTAGGGCAGGAAAATGGGGCAGGGCCAGGATTTTGTCTCAGGAGCCAAAGGGCTTTCAGCGGGACGTATGTCCCTTCATGCCCGGGGGAGGATGCACCAGCGTCGCAAGAACTCAGTTGCTCCCCCGAGCCCTCCTCCCTATCCCCGTCCAAGGACTCTCCCTTCTTGGGATCAAGTGCCAAACTCCCCTCACCCTTATCACCCTCCCCCTCCAACTTGAACGGTGACAGCCCGCTCTCTGAACCCAACATCAGAGAGGATGAGGAGGACTTCAGTGACCTTAGTTTTCCCGTCAGGCCCCAGAGTTTGAGGACTAACCTCAACCTCGCAGTGTCCCTTAGCTGCGACGCCACTCCACTGTCCCCAGACGATGATGGTGGATTTTATTTCGGAGATGAGGGTTACGATGAGGACTTCAGAAACGTTTTGGATGCAGGCCGAAGGCAGAGCGCCCCAGACAAGCTGCCAGACCTGACCGAGCAGGCTGACAGCTCAGATCCAAAACTGATGCCAAAGAGATTCGGCATCGCGGACTTCTTCACCAGGTAAAGAAACATGGTCCCTCCCTCAGCCCCCAGCAAAAGTGCATTTGAAAATTAATCAAAAACTCACCAGAAGGAGCATAATGATTTTTATTACAATTTTTTTTACATCACATTTATTTCAGAATCAGAAAAAAAACAAATCTTTTTGTTTTCTGAGAACAGTCATATAACACATGCTGGGTACACAATCCAGACACAATAGATTTCAGATGCCTGTTTGGTATGTCAAATATGTTATATGCAGCTGTAGTTGGTTTGAAGCTTGGCACAGTCTGTAGGCTGGGAAACTGTGGTCAGACATGAAGGGATGGAGAAACAAGCCCAGAGAAAAATGGTACAGAGGGTTGAAAGAACACACAGACAGGAATGGGAACTACAGGGTACCGTAGGACATGGCAGAGTTGTCACAATACTAGAAATGTGAATATCTATATGATTCTTGTAAATAAAAAAAGTATACCTCCTTGACACTATTGGGTCCAAAAAGACACAATCTTAATAGCAATGAAAGGCAAATTAAATACCAAATAAACTGCCAGTAATAATTTGGAAGAATTGTATGCTGTCTGTATTTTCCTGTTTTCTTATTTAGGATATTATGGGGGTCAGCGTGTGTGCCAGAGCGTGAAGCTCACTGTAAAAAATCCACAGTTCAGAACGTAAAGGAAAAACTTTAGGGGACCAAGTAATATCAGTAATATCACTGTCTCTGTCCTCTGATCTCTCTGTCTGCAGCAGACACCATTGATATTTTAATTTTGACTTGATGCAACAGGGACCTAGTAAAATGTATGAGTAGATTATAGGATGCTTTTACACCAGGGATCTGATCCTGGGTCAGAGTATACCCGAGTCCAGAGTCTGGTTTGTTTTGGTGAATGCAAATGAACCACGCTCGGCCACTGGGCCAGGGTTGCTTTGCGAAGTGGTTGCAGGTCAAGTGGACTGTCATGGTTCGAATGAGATGTGAATGCAACCATGCCTGATACAGGAGTTGTGTCAGCTGTATGAGGTCATCGTAAAAGCAGTACCTCCAGCTTTGGTTCAGCAGTTTGTTTACATTTTTTTTTCAATGATCTGAGCACATATGCAAGTGGGCCCAGGCATGGATCATAATGTTCCTAATGTGAAAACAAGCCAGTGGGGGGTAAGGGAGGGTGGGCAAATCATGCAGTTGTGCGGTTCAAATCAATTGTGCCTAATGTGAAAGCATCCATACTTTCAAAATAAGAAGTGTAATGGTATAATTAAGGGATCACAGTTGTACTCTTTGGTGACTGCCAAGATGTAAGTTCTCGTACTTGCCCTTGGACTAAAAAAGAGGTATTGGTGCATCCCTACAAGGGCTAAATGATTTGGGAAAAGAATCTAATTGCGATTTTTTTCCCCTGATATTGGGATTGCAATTTGATATGCAATTATTTCTTAAGTTCCTCATCTTATGTATTTTCCACCAAACACAAGCAAATAATCATTTTATTCTAACCAACACAATATTAGATTAAACAAAGGCTAAAAAAGTTTGTAAACATATCTAATTTTGATGATGTTGACTCATAGAGCAAATTGGACATGAATTCTTGTATTAAAGGGAGTGATCATTTTGATGTCATTCTCATATTCAATAAGAAAAACCTACAAAAATGGAGAAAGCAGGGTTATTTGTAGATTATTGTTAAGAAATGGCACTTGAATGATTGCATGTTATGTAATGCATAACATCTCTGCTGCAAAAAAAAGGTATTAAACTATTTTTTGTTAAAGAAATATTGTACCTTCTACGATTTAAAAATTGCAGCGGTCCATATTGCAAATTAATTTAATTTGCGATTAATTGCCCAGCCCTAATCCCTACTTTTAGAGTGAAACTACTGTGAAACAGTAAGAAATTAACATCTAGTTTGTCTGTATTCCTGATTTGTTTTTAAATTCATTCCACTAAAACAGCAAAATCATTGATATTTGGCACTAGTGATGTAATTATTGTATCATATAAGTCAGGATGATGGTATGTTGATATTTTGTATTTTAGAACCTAATATCTGAAGATAACATGGCTAACATGCTGATAACATTAAATTGTCAAAAAATGGCTTTTCAATTGTTTTATTTTTGATGTCACTCCCTTCTCCAACCCTCTCATTAACTGTCATGCATCATAATCAATATCAGTAATACCTTTGAGCTGTTATCTTACACCTGACGAGTGTCTTTACTCTCACATTTCAAGGGTTAAAGACCAGCACAGGTGAATTGTGATCTGATACATTTTTGAGTTTGTTCATTCAATAGCTTTAAGTGAAAGTGCTGAAACGGGTGCACCAGAAGCCATAGCTGGTAGAAATTTGTGCCATATCTGAATCTCTCCCCTCAAACACACCCTCATCTTCTGTCCTCCCAGCTCCCACCATGAGTCTTCCTCCATCTGCTCTGGATGTTATTCAGTCAAGAACAGATCTCGAGTTGTAATGAGGATCTGGCGTTTGTTCAGCAACTGGAACATGACAAATTGATTTTATTTGGCGATATTAGTGGTTTAACTCTTTGCTCTATCTCGGTCTCTTGGCTTTGTTGGTGTTGAGGATGTCCACTGACACACATCTGATAAATATTTGTCTCCTTTTCTAAAAGCCTTTAAAAGTTCTTATAGTCCAAGTTAAAGAATTATGAAGTAGTCAAACTATGCAAGATTGCCTTAGGCCCCTTAACCGCTGATTTCTCACTTCTTAATTGAGTTTCAAATTTCAAGGACCATTAAACCTTAAAATAATGATATCTCATTTTCCTTTCAGTCATAAGTGTATGCCTCCACAAAAAGTAGACAGCTGTTGGAGTTGTATTTTTTGTCTGGATATTGAACCATCAAAAGTAATGTGGCGTAACAGATATCAGTAGCCAATTTTAGATGTAACAAATCAAAGCACTGCTGACATCTCCTTTACCTAACTGCCGAATCAAGTGAGAGATTTTTTATTGGGCATAAAAGTCACCTGTTGGAAACAGAAATCTATTTTCATGGTCAAACATGAAAGAAAATGTTGTTTTATAGCAGGTGTCTTACAGCAACAGTAGTAAAGATAAAAAAAATTGCTATCTGCAGTCAGCAGAGTTTTTTTTTTAACATCAGTATCAATATTGACCCTGATTTTCACTATTGGCACATCTCTAATTCAAACCTTGATTCTGTTTCTCTATAGGACAATTAGGTTTCCTTAATTTTCAGTGCTGTCAAGATTAGAAGCACCTGAAAGCAGAAGCACAAAAAAAACCCACAATGATAAATTAGGGCTAAACAATTTCGAAAATCAAACTTATTGCATGTTTTCCTTGTGTTGTGATTGTTGATAAATTAACTGTTGTTTAAGAGGTAACTAGATGCATGATTCAATATAAACGACATATTTTTATTCATCTACTTCATTCACAGCAGTTAACTGATTTATTTGTGTAACTTCCAGCCTTTGAAGTAAACATCATGACAACAAGGGCTGATTTTATAAATATTATGCAAACTATTCAAGAAAATTGACAGTTTAGTGTTTTCTGATGTGTACAGCATAACGTGTCTGCTGCAAAAATGTTTTATTAAACCAGTATTATTACATACATTTCAGGTCAAAGGAATATTGAACCTTCTGCAATTTGAAAATTGTTGAAGGCTTTATTGTGACTTAATGTAAATGTCGATTAATTGCCCAGCCTCAATTGAAATTCAAGTGAAACAACTAAAACATGAAGCATCATCTGGAAATCAAAGTGCTAAACACAGCAAAATAGGTAAGATAAGGAGTCAGTTAGAGGACATTTAATGAAACGTTCAGCCAGTTATTTTAAATGTTTTTAATGGACTTCAATAGCATACACAAAATGGGTGGGAGAAATCTAAAATGTCAACAAAAAGCCTTTGTGTGATTTGACACTGAGCGACCCTTTTCTTAATGTCACGTTTTGTTAGAAGAGAGGGATTAAAGAGGGGGTCAGCCAGGCGAGTTGACCATTTGACGTGTTCTTTTCACAGAGTCTCAGAGCCACAGTTTGGGGCCTATAGCTGTGCAATAAGCTGCATGTTAATCATGCCCTAGTTACGTATATGTGCAGTAAGTGATACAGCAGGCCTCAGTGAGCATTGACTCAGTGCTGCCTCTTTCCTCAGGGCTTAGCCCACATTCACTACTCCCTCTGCTCTTCTGCTTTCTATTTCTGAGGCATCAAGCTGCTTCATCACACTATTTAACCTCTGCACTACTGCTTCCACGCTGCAGCATGCATGTTTTGACTGTACGCCTTCCAGGTGTGAAAAATACTGCATCTGAAATTTCCTGAAAAGAGAATATTTTGAGGCATATTGTTTGCCAAATCACCAACAAAAATCATTAAACATGTCAAAAAGACAGACTTGTGGGTAAGATTTTTCTGTATGATTGTAAAATTAGCCACAAAAATGAAGCACCACAACCACCACTACACATTCTACACATAGTGAAGTTTCAGTAAACTTTCTTAATGCTGGGTTTTAATTTTTCCTAGTGATACTCTGATATTTTTTTATTTTTGATCTCTTTTTTCATTTATTATCAGCGATGGGTGTTCAGCATTGTTGAAAGAAGATTAGCACCTTTATGTATGGTTTTAAGCCTATAGATTTTAAAATAAGCTGTTAAATCTCAGCTTATGTTGCATGTTTGTGCCAACTCTAGGGAAGGCTATTTTGTAAGTCACTGTTCAGTCAGCAAAAGAAATGAACTGAAAGGCCAGAAAAAGGTTTCTGTTCTCTAAATCGGTGTCAGTGGTCCGTGGTCACAAACTGATAATGGGGAGTTGATGCTGAGTCTTTTTAGAATTCACAGAAGTCAGATGTTGTGGAGATCAAAGCATCATCTGGAGGCAGAGAGACCTCTGATAGCAAAGAGGCTATTTGTTCAAACCTTTAAAACTGCAGGAGGGTTTGCTTTTACAGCAGTATCTCTGATGCACCTATGCCTAAAGCACAGCACTGTCAAACAAACACGATGACTAGAAAGAAAGACATAAAGAACATTGCATGCTCAAATATTTGAAGTTAAAGATAGAGTGAACTCTACAGGCTCTTAATGTGATTTGGCTCATATACTTTTAACACTGAGCATTTATTTTTGTTTTCCTGCCATAACTATGACACTATTGTTGGTGCTTAGGAAGTCCAAATCCCGTCAAAGTGCTACTGCTGTACTACTGTGTTTTTGTAGGCCTGTAGTCAACCAAAGAAAAACTTAGTAGACTGAAATTACACCCAGGCACCAACCAATCGATTGGTCTTTCAGGTTTAAAAAAAAAAAAATTACCTAGTTGGGGGCCAGTTTAATCCATGATAGGTTCTTAACTGCATCTATTTGGTAGTCTAAGTGATCTTGAAATTAAAATAACAGGCCTTTTAAAGCATTAATACATTTTTATGATTATCATGTTGTATTAAAAAAAATAATAATATTGAGAGACCATCAGTGTGCTTCTGCATTTGACCATATGGACTCTGTGATCCTGGCGCTGTAACTCTTTAAACTCATTTAGGCTACAAAATAACCTCAGATTAATTTTTTTATTCGTTTATAATGGTAACTATTAACAGGATCACTTGATCCAGCTCGCGCTGTGTCATTTACGAACATAAAGCAAACAGCATGCAGCGTTTATTTATTTACTGAGGTGAGGGGAAAAACATTCGCCAGTCAGGACTTGATGACCAGAAGACATCATATCAGTCAGCTGAAGATTCTTTATTTTGTAAGAACCATGTCAGGAAACAGAGTATTTTCACTGGTTAGTTAACAAACTCAGACAGCTGAAAAACAACTAGAAGAGGGAACTAACCTTCAAACTACACTGATTCAGTTAGAAGCAACAAAGTCCTGAGCAGTGATCACTAATCATAAAACATCTTTTAAACATTTCTCTGGTCTCATGCAAACACATGAGTTAAGTTTCTCAAAGCCTTGTTCAGTGTTAGCAAGGGTTGTCACACATTAACATGAGATTATGCTCAATCACAAAATGAAACTCCTACTGTCAAGGTAAAATTGTACGATTGCATAATGTTTGAGCTTTGATGAAACTGCTGCAGTGAAGACTCATATCTGTGTTTTCTTTAACAGTTAGAATATATTTGCCTCAATAAAAAAGCCTTTCATTTGGATGCTATGAGCCATTATTATTAAATGTAATGTCATTACACAACTGTGCTTGTTAGAATAAAGAGGCTGTTGAAATTGAGTTGCTTATAAATTTGCTCCAGCCACAGTGGCAGTTAGGCAAAAAAGTTCCATTCCTGATTGCTGCCCACATCTCCAGTATGATGATGAGCCTTTTATATAGCTCTGGTGTTTTACTTTTTGACTGTTTGGATGAAGGAGAGAGGTGCAGTCTCTGCAGGCAGAAGGGGGATGAGTGGCACCAGTTTTGGGATGAATTGGTCATCAATTAAACATTAAATGAACTGCTCCAAGTTACTACATCATAGCTTCTGAGGAGGTTAAACATTAGCTACTTTCATACTGCCTCTCTTTTCCGTGTCTGTCATGCCTTCGTTCAGCAACGCCGTTCTGTATGAAAGTGACCGCTCTGCAATGAGGGGACCCCGCTGTATCGCCCCACCTCTGATCCGGATCGAGAGGTAGTATCAGAGCCGTAACAGACTTTTCCGCAATGAGTGTGAAAGGACGTCAGGGCATTCCGCAACAGTGAGTGTGCGCTGCTGTCTCCATAAACGGGAGATTTAAAAACCAGCGCAGTTCAATCGAGCGGCATTTCATCTGAGAAAACAACGGGGATAAAATGAAGAATAATGTGGATTAACTGGAGAGACTGTGCGGTTAGAGAGCTGATCACACTCTGTACAGGAGAGGAGAGAGCAGACACATCTCTGCTCACGGCAGCGTCTGAAAAGTTCCATGATGTGTTCAAGTGAGCTCGGTATTCTGAAGTTTCCGACCTCCGACGTAAATATGTGTGCTGTGACACTGCTTAAAGTCGGACAGCCAACTCAGAAACATGGAGGAAAAAAACTCTATTGGATCTAGTTGATCAAAATGAATGTTCATGTTATTTTCCCGTATTGCATTTGGAAAACACAAAGTTTTGAACCGAGAAATCCAGAGTTTCGAGTTTCATTGAAAGCACCAACACAGGCAGCGGCTGCCATCCGATTACGGGACGCTAGGGTGTGTGTAAGCCCGGGCGTGTGCAGCTCTGTTACACCTTTGTGTGAAATGCTTGTTGCTGAACAGAGACGGGCATTCTTTTCGCCTTTATTGCAGAATCTCTGTGTAGAAACAGCTATTGTGTGGATTCCAGTGATTACAAATTTGTAGATTAAATCCCAGCATCCTTTCAAATATGGCTAATTCCTAGCAAGAGATACTTTTTTAAAAACCTTTCACCGATACTTGGGCAGTTGCAGTTAAGACCTGACCTATAAAAATAAACACATCAGGCTAGACTGAAAGATTTTTTTCTTCATAGTTAAAAAAAATGCAAGATGGAAATACATATACATCAGCAGGGTAATTAGTTTGTTATCAAGAGTTAAGATCATAAGCCATCTCCTAACTTTGTAAAATCTAAGAAATAAGCTGGAGAAGATAGTGCTGCTAAGTTTAAATAGCCCACTACTGCAAAAATGAGCTCTTCCCTTTCCTTTCAAAGAAACTTACAGTCCAGCCTGATACCAGCAGGTGTCATAATTTTATCACTGCTAGCAGGACATGATGATGTCTTAATACTGACTACATGAAACTGCTTAATTAGCTCTGTATTTGGACATAAATTAAATTTTGCTGCTGCTTGATGGCCATTGATAGAGAATATTAAGTCTGATCTGTACTGTAGGGGTTTCAAGTGAAAGCTTGCTGTTGTATAATGGATGTTAACTGCAAGCTCACTCATGAAATATGATACCATGAAATGATGCGTTATGGTACATGGTCTAACAGTAATATCCTGATACAGGATATTACAGATTCTGTGATTGATAAATTGCAAGATGGCCATGTAATAAAACATAGTGTGATATGTGAGGAATTGACTAATTCAAATTAGCTTTGCTGTCAACTTCTTTGGCATCTTCACTTCAGGTCATGTGACCTTCATTCATGTCTTTAGCACCATTACCAGGAAGTAGAGATATTGTAAGTTGAATTGGCAGGGGAATTTATTTACAATACCATTCTTTTTTTAAATGAATATACTATTTGTTTCCAGCTTTTGACAATTCTGTCAGAGAAGTCAACATGACGCCATGGTGGTGTATTGATATTTCGTCCCACCCTGTTGTATAATGTGTTTATCTTTGAAGGAGCCTTCTGTCTTCGAAGTGGGAGGATTGTTGTAACCTACTTAAGCACTACCTTCTACTACAGTCAAGGCCTTCATTGCTACTTCAAACGCTGTAAAATAGAGTCAATATTTGATCAACATCTTTATAAGACATGAGAAGAAAAGGGAGGGGAACTGCACCCTGACAACATTCCTGCTAAGACATATATGTAGTTGATGTTGAAAATCTGAACTTCAGCAGCTCAGCCGGAGGGGTTTCTTTTTCTATGTGTTTACTAAGGCAGTCAAATCTGGCTTGACTGGCAGGTGTAGGAAAATTTCTGTTTGCTAAATCCCCATCTGTTTCAGGCCTGGTTTTGGATTTGGAAGCAGGCCTCAGCAGCTGGCTCAAATGTTACAGCGTCTGAGAGGAAATCCAGACAGACGGAGGAGAGAAAACAGCCCTGCTGGAAAACCTCCACGCTGGCTGTTTGGTTCACAAAGCTGAGGGCAAGTCAGGGAGGGTCAGCGGAGAGGATCAGAACAAATACAAACAGGAATGTTTCCTTATTTAACAACTTTAACCTTTAGCAGCTTTACAGAGAAAACTTTAAATTTTTCTCTTACAGCATTTTGGTCTTCTTTTAATAAACCATTTATGACAACAACTCAGTTTAGCCATCTGTTAGGTAAAGAAAAAACTAGCAACAGAATATTTATTTACAGATCAAAATTATTTTAATGACCTTATCATTTCAAGTAATTCTGCACTGTATTCTGAAACAAGCTGTTCTCAGATTTTACATCTAGTGACCTCACCAGGGGCCTAAGCCCCCGCTCCTCAGGTTTGTTGGCCCTCCCCCACTTGGAGGAAAGTTCCACCCTCCTCTACTGATCCTCTCAGCTATCAGCTGAGATGCTGGATAGCTCAGTGGGTTATCCTGCTGACTATGGTCTGGGAGATTGATGGTTTGAATCCCAGTCTGAACTTTGGAAAAAAAAAGTGTCTGTAATATTGTGAGTGCTGCATCCATTTCCTGAGAGGTGTGTGGTCAGGGGCGGAGTCAGACAGCTAATTACCATTTAAAGCCACAGATACAGAAACATCTTGTTCTGAGCAGGGCTGAAACAGAGGGGTTTTTAGACATGCAAAAATTCAATACTGGAATGTTTTTTCAGCAATAAACTTCACTGGCATGTTTTGGCGACCTCTGAGACCAATATAAACTTGTCTTAAAAGGGTAAAATATGTCCCCTTTAACTTACTGGGCCACTTGAATTCAGGCCTTGTTTAACTATCTTGGACTTAAATCGAATGAAACATCGGGTTAAAGACACCTTTAACAGGCAGACCAGTTGCAGCACCACTCATATGATACTGTGTCAAACCATTCCAGCTTACAGCCCACTGTCAAGCAGCTTTGACACAGGGAGGATCGGACAGTTAGTGATTCTGTCTGCTTGGTTCTGGTTATAAAATTTGTAGAAACAAACAAAAAACAGGACTCAGTTTATGTGTATACTGCCACAAACTAATTCTGGTAATTTTATTTACCTGCCCCAGTGGCTAGTAGGTTGATCAAATTTGCCAAAAACTGATTAAAATACCCACATTTTGGTGGTAGCAGGTGCTAATTTCCCACCATGATGCGCAGACACTGTGCTATGGAGCACTCTGATTCTGTCCCTCTTTTAAATGAAAAATGAACAGTTGTTTTTGGTTTTCTCTTGTTGAATTTTGTCTTCTGCTGTTGTTTAGTAAGTGCAAACCAAAGTCAAATGCAGCAATTTAACAAACTGGTTCTTGTTTTAGACCGGATCTACCGATCTAGACATGTGAAAGCGCCCTAAATTAAAGGCTTTTAAGCTCAACTTACAATGGGATGGAGCTTGCCGTTATGGAACAGGCATGCATTAAGTTACCTTGCAGGTCTCATTAAACTGATGAACGTGCTTCATGACCCCTTCATACAGAGCAATATAACAAACTTCTGTTATTAAGCTCATGGATGGTAATTCAAACGTAGTGGACACAGCCCAGTGTTTATGAAGCAAGAGTGAGAGAGAGTACATGAGAGAGCATGTGCACCTTTGTGCACAGAATGAGAGGAGACAGGGACATAACTTATTTGATCCTTTGCTAGGGAAGTTTTTGAACAAATATAAATGATTGCCAGGGTCCCTGTTATACAAACTAAGTGTCCTAATTGTAGTGTTTTTAGTGTTGTAAAAGACGCATTCTCCCAAAGAATGAATGAAATGTTCCTGGAAGTGCACACTCTCACTGGGAGCACGTTATGCACATCAGCATGTGCTTGGTCTGAGCTGCTTCATGTATTATGTGGTTTTGATTACGTGGTGTTAGTGATGTAAACTGCAGGAAAATCTGGAGAAGGTTAAACGGTATTTTAAAATGGGTACCACCCAGTCCCATCAAATAATAGACATAGAAAAGATAAAATGGTACCAAATGAAGTGCTGTTTGGGAGCCTGAAGACTGGCTCGTATCAGTAAACTCAACCAAATGATCTGGATCTTGGGAAATGTCTGAAATTCTTATCACGGTAGACAAGGATGGACAGACTTTTGCTGTTTAGTTTGTGATCCAGGCGGCAAAATGACACCCCAAAAAAATCATAGCATACTCCTGCTCAGTCTTTATTCCCTACCTGATCCATATCAAATTTTTGATTAGCTGATAACCGCTGTTGCTGTTTGTTTACACACACACACAGACACATCCTGACCACTTGATTTCTGGTGGTGAGATTCGATCATCACACATCACTTCAACACCACACACTTACTTGTACAGGCAGGCTCATTGTGTGTCTGTTAGATTGAATTAAGTTTCTAGCTAATAAAAAAGAGCCACTGTGAGTTGCCTTTGTAAAATGTGCAGCTACAGGTGTGCTGTTTGGACTCTGTGGAGAACAAGGCTGCGTCTGATCTGTGGATCAGCTTGATGTAACGAAACAAAGGAAAACACTGGGGTTTATTTTCACATCATACTGAGAAAGAAAAGTGACAACCTAACCCGCTGTATCTGACTTATTAGGACAAATGGCTGTTGTTGTGTATGTAAAGTATCAGATAGATCACTCCAGATCTCTGAATTCTGAAAAGAGATCCTGCACATTAGTTAGAAAGTAAAACACAATTATGTCAAGCTTTATTTATGAATGGAAAGGCTCCTCTCCAGACAGTTATTTTGATATTGAGACATCACAACACTTGTTTCTAACACTTAGATGGATTTTCACACACAAAAGCACCTGAGAGTGAAGAAACTAGAGCCGTAGAGAAGGAAAAATATTTGCTTGGCTGTCTTCTTGGGGTGCTGCGTATGTGAATGTGTGCGTGTGTGTATTTACTCTTGTTCTCCTTAGCAGCTCCACTTCCTTTTCATAATTCCTTCAGTTCCCCTCCCTCGTTCCCTCTTTCTGTCGTGCCAGTAGCTGAGCAGCAGCTCTTCCAGTGAAATGAATGTAAAACTGTTGATTTTGCATTTTTATTTTCTCCAGTATCCACGAAAAACTGCTGCAGCTGCATGATTGTGGTTTAGAGGACGATGAGCAGGATTAATTTACTGCATCACATCTGCACTGAATACTACTGCATTTCTGCCCTCCTGGGGAGTTTTTTAGGAACTGAAAGTTTTTTCTGTTGAAAAGTGTCTGGCCTCAATATTTCTTATTTCAGAGGCCACAGGATTGATAATGAAGTGATGTGACTGTAAAGTATTTAGAAAATTTACAACAGGAGCATCGCCTGTGTGACTACAAGACAGTTTATGGCAGTTAAACACATTTATAAAGGCCTTATAAACAGAAAGAGATGAGTAATTTCAACACTTACCGTTGGTAAATAAACAGACAATCTGACTTTATTTACAGTGCATTGAGAAAGTTTTCAGTCCCCCTTCCCTTTTTCAGTTTTGTTATTTTGCAGCCTGATGATACAGTCAAAACTGAAAAACCATTATTAATATCATTAATCTACACGCAGTACGCCATCTTGACAAAGTGAGAACAGAATTTTAGAACTTCTTACACATTTGTTAAAAATAAAAACTGAAATATCACATTAACATAAGTATTCAGACCCTTTGTGAAAAAACACTTAAAATTTAGCTCACATGCCTCCAATTTCTTTTAATCTTTGCTGAAATGGCTCCACACTTTGACTGTAGTCCACCTGTGTTAAATTAAATTGATTGGACACAATTTAGAAAAAAAGCACACACTTTTCCATAGAAGGCCTCACAGCTGACGATGCACCCATCATAGGAAGACTACAAAAAATTCTGTCACCCACCGTAGCTCTCCAGGTGCTGCCCTCAGGTCTTCTGAAGTTGTTCCACAGACGGCCACAGTGATGAAAGATGCCTAACCCTATGTTTTAATTCTAACTTAGTGTACTATTAACAGAGCGCTTCTATAAGACCTAAGGGCTCTACTGGGCTCATAAGGTAAAAGCAAATCAGATAAATTAGAAGACCCTTAAGAGCTTAAAAAAACAATGAAAGAATCTTAAAATCAATTCTAAAAGATTACCAAAACAGAAAATGTCTCAAAGATGAAGGGAGATAGTAAAGTCTCCTGTACTTTTGTGGGTAAATGTTTGCAAAAGTTTGCAATGATTCTAAGATTTACTCAGGGCTTCATAACAGAGCTTTGGCCTAAGCTGCATAGAGGTAACAGCCAATGGCAGGCGGCCACATCTAATAAGAAATATGACAAGTAAAACAAATGATGAACTATAATATATATGAAATACTTTCATATTACTTAGAAATGTACAAAATCATGATTATCCAAATATAATTTCTAATCACAATGACATAAAGTTAGTTTATTAGTTTGTTACTAATGATGTTACAAACAGAATTAATCTGCCGAACTTTAGAAAAAAAGTTTTTTTTGTTTTTTTTTTCTAAATAAGGCATTTATTTGATTAGACAGTTGATAAGGTAGGAAATCAAACAGAGAGGGCAGGAAATGACAGAAGAGAAAGGAGCTGTTGGTCATGTTGAGCACCACCCAATGGCACGGCCACATGCACCCTGAAAGGCTGAATGTTACAGATACTCAATTTCTTAAAAAATGTTGCCTGTAAAAATGTGAATTTGTATTGACAATATGTGTAAAACATCATTTTTATACCCTCATATGTTTGGACAGGTTCCTGGAACTGTGCGCTTAATTGCTACAAAAGAAAGTAGAAATGATATTGTGTTTTTTGATGTTTTGATGTTGTGTGTTTTTTGTGACTTTGTAGCCATAGTTGCTGATTAAAAAGAAACTTTACTCCAGACCTAGCAATCAGTCTGAAAAAAAGAGGTTGTGTGGATTTACGTTATACACTTCTTTATATATAATTTATAAAAAATAATGGAAATTGTGTCCTCCATTTCTTTCTTTAACAATCAGGTCAGATGATAAAATCTATAAAAATGTCACTTACCAGACTTTTAATGGACAAAATTAGTCTAATAGTAAATTAAGTAGAAGACGTTTTCCCCCAATGTTTATTGTATAAATGACATAATGACAACTGGACCTTAAATACAATGTAACACATAAATAATAAGGTGATATGTAGATCCGTCTCTATGTAGGTAGTACTGCCTATAAACACCACTGTGCACCATAGTATTGTTGACGGCTGGTAGAAAGTGTGGCCTATTGAAGATGAATAAATGTCTGTCCTGCAGCCTGTGGAAAGTTTTCTGGGTTGTTTCCTGGGGTTGTTGTTGAAGAGAAAAATGTTTTAAGTTCAGATTTGTGTCTTCCTGAGTAGAGGTAGTTCCCTGCAGCAGTCACATTATCAATACAAGAATAAAATTCTGATAAACACAGTATATAAAATGTAACTATTTGGATGTGACCTTGCTGCACAAACATTTTGTGGGTTATATTAAACATATTGTCCTGATGCTGCAAGACGAATAAAAAAAAAAGATGTTGCTTTTTAATTCTCTGTAAAAACTGAAATAAACCTCTGTCTGGATTGTTTTTCATTTGAAGAGATGCGTATTGTTTAATATGAGCTTTAATAATGACAAAATGATTCTTTCTCTTCTAGGAGCCTGTTTTCTAGGAAACCCAAAGAGCCCAAGGCGCTGCCCCATAATGCATCAGGGTGGCGACTGTTTAGCAAGACAGCAGCCAAAGAGGGTGATCAAACTAAAGACCCTGCCTCCCCAGTGTCCACTGAACAGGTTGGCTTTTAAAAACACACTGACATCACCATCATCCTGTGCAGGGTCGTACCATTTTATATCAGGTTATATATCTGAATGTTATTAAGTGAATGTCTGTTCTTTGTCTCAGAGTCTCACCCCTGTTAATCTTTTCTGAGTAATTATTTCACAAGTTTGTGGGTTTTGTTGTTATTCGTCATCAGGTTGCCATATCAAACAGTTGAGAAAACTGACAGGTCAGCACTCAGTAATGTTTTATAAGTTCTTTAGGCAGTTTTCGTCAGCACTGTGAAGAAAAACAAGATTTTTGAAGTAGGTGGGGTTTATTCTGCAAGGCAACATTCATGTTTTTGAATGTTGGTCAGAGAAAAAAATACATTAAAAATGATTATTTTAGTGTTTTAGAATATGCTGACATTTTTATACTAAAGAGTTCATCAGTTTATTGAAGAAATGAACATTTGTTGTTTGTCACCCTAGAACCTTAGAAAAGAAAATAAGAAGTGTGGGATATACGTTACGGCATTTTTGGAAACAGTTGAGTATTGAATCCAGATGCTTTATTGTATTTCTGTGAAAATGCATCCTTGTTACCTGTTAGATGTCTGATTGATTGGCCTGTTGATGCGTGTGTGCTAGGATGATACTGCAGAGACTCCAGAGGCTAATGATGTTAGCCTGTTTCTGTTTACAAGCATTATGGTGGCTGGTATGAGACTGTAAAATGGATTTACGGTGTGTGTGTGTGTGTGCGTGTGTGTGTGGTCGCTAGGCAACTTCCACACACTGCCTTCAGCTCAGGATGCAGATTGTAAGCCCCCCCACTAACCCTTCAGACCCCTACCCCCCAACACACTCCAGCATGATTTCTCCCTCTATTCTCCACCCTTAGCTTTGTATGTGTTAGAAAGACATACACACACAGCTGCTCATCTGCTGTCATAGAGCAGGTAGTATCCTTGACACATAAACAGGCATACATATACACACAGACTCATACTCAGCATAGAGGGCCGTCTGTGGTTGAATATAGATGAATGATATTTGGTTTTGATGTTAGACAGACTGAATACTGCGAAGAAGCAGCTGTGTCACACACTGAACCAGTTAGATCACATTTGGAGGCCATGGCACAATCCCATCTTTTAATATTCCCTGTAATAACTCACCAAGTACCTACAATCCTCATTCCAGCCCTGTTCAGAACCTCTGACCTACTGAGCAGTGTTCAGGCAGAGGAGACGGACTGAGACACATTGCTCTCTGCACTCCCTTTGCTCACATGATGGCAGCCAGAGTCAGATGATTCATCAGGAAAGGAGCCTGCCAGATGTGGTCTGGCCTTGGTTGCCTGACACGTCAGACACAAAGCTGTGAAGGAGAAGAAAAGACGAGGAAGACTAGGGCTGACATCATTCATTATTTACTTTGACTGCAGGTTTTATGTGTTATAGCAGAAATTAGCTCAGCAGCTTTGAAGGGCAAACGATGATTTTTGCCAAAATGTTAATCCTGTTTATGAATTGCAAACCTCATTTTCAGCTTAAATGACATCTGGAGGATATCAGGAGTATCACTCCTGTAGCCAACACACATTACAAATTTTGGTACTATTCCTCAGCTAACTAAATAATATAGCCTAAGACTTGTTTACAGCCTTAGAAAAGCAGGGTTGGTCTCAACAGCTCTTTCTCTCTGTCATAAGTGTACAGTAGAGCTGTGGATCTTGACTGGTCTTGATAGTCTTGATCTTGACTTCCTCTTCCAACAATTCTATTCAGTATCACAATGCATCCCTTTGCTATATTATTGCACAGGGCTATTTTTGATCAGTTGAGGCAAGCAGTCAGATTAAAAAACAAACTCAATGTAAATTTCTTTACATTCACTGCGACAGCCCTAAAACGTACAACACTCGCTGCTTTTAAACTGTCGGTGAGGATAACGAACAAAACCAACATATTTCCGTCTGTTTATCCTCTCTTTAAACATCTCTTTCTTTTCTTTGTCTTCTTCTCAAATCTTCTCTGGCTCACTCCACATCTACATACTCTAGAGAGATCCTGGGTCGACTCATAACAAAGGAGTTGATTAGTTTAATAGCGTCATGTGTGACTACTGTTATTGCAAAGTGAAAAAAAGCGGCGTCATTTAAGATAGACTACTGTGCATTGAAAGCAGCCAGGTTAAGAAAGGAAGCTGGTTATATTTGAGTATTCATGGTAACTCCAACTGCAGCCTGAAAATGTGCATGCAGCATCAGTCTGCATCGATTATGAGCTGCCTCTGTATCGATGCAGAAACGTACGTCTGCATCACAATGCTTTTTGGAAATGATTATTTTCAACATCACTACTGTACAGGGTTGAATTGTTTACATTTTATTAGTTTATTTTAAATCAAATCTTCCAGTTCTTCATAATTGATAACTTGGCTGCTTGTTTTAGTCTAAAATTTTATTGAGTCTCTTTCTCTCTGAACACCAAAAAAAATGTATTCCACCTTGAGTGAGAGTCAGTGACAAGATCACTTTGATTACTGGCTATGTTAAACAGTTTTCATAAGTATAAATGTTAAACAGAAAGTGTTTGGGAGGAAAAAATGCTAAAATATACAAAAGTTCTCTTTTTTGTTGGAAATGTCTCAGTTAAAACAAGCTGCTCTCTGGATCTTCAATCTCTGAACTTGAATTATAAATCAACTCTACCACTCATTTTCTTTAAAAGATAAAGCCTTATAATAAATATAACACTAGCCTCTTGATCCTAGATCTGTGGATGTAAATAAATTGAGTCCTTGTACAAAATAAACAGTTCTTGCAAAAAGATGTATGCCTTGCATGGAATCACTGTTCGACAGATGTTGCACGTGGCGCTGTCTGCGCCATTTTTTGAGAGATGAAGCCACACAATAACTGCTTTAGCCTGTTTTTGTGACTGTCCGTCATGTTTACTTCCTAGACTTCTCTGTTCTTGCTCACTTTGCTGACTGCCTCCTGTGTTTCAAGGCATGTGGAAGTAAGGTATTTATGAGGAAATCATTAAGATTAAATGCAAACGATGGCAATGGGTCTGTTCTCGATTCCCATCCCTCCTCCTAAGCCAAGTATTCTTGATACTTCTAATTTATGTTTAATTTATGACATTGTTATCCATATTAATCAATCTTTTACATCAGAATCACACAGCAGACTCTCATTTCACTGATTTCATCATCAAATTAATCTTGTTTAACTTGAGATACCTCAATTGTGAAAATAATGGCAAATACTGATACTGAAAATAGCAATTTAGCTGATGGCTAATGCTGATACCATTGTCTTCATCACTTCATTACTGACCACAAAAACAGATCTGAGTTTGTCCATTAGGTTTCTTCTGCCCAGTAAAAATTCTCATACTTGATTTAGCAGTTGGGTGTGTTAGAAGCATGTCTTACTTTAGTAAAGTTTATTTCAAACGTGAAAAAAACAACAACAAAACAACATTGTGCACCTTCTGAAGATACATACAGAATAGTTGAAGTGTTGACTCTGATAAAGATTAAGACTACTGGCTAAAAAAAGCCTCCACTTAAGCCAATTCTCCTGAATACAGTAATTCAACATTATAGCAGACAGTTTTGACTTGATAACTGTAGCTGTTACCTTTAAATCACTTAACAGACTGTTTGTACATATTTAGAGATAGATTAAGTAGCTGATCTGTCATTATCAAGGACCATGCTGGTCATTGAACTGCTGTATAAAAGTAATATCACATTCAGTGTTTATATGTCGTACTGGATATCAGCAGTGCTGTGATTATCTTCAGAGTTCAGCCTTGGTGCTCATGCTTACAACCAAATCACAGCAGATCCTCATTCCTGTTGTGTATTATTGCTTGATTGCGACATAAACCACTAAACTACAACACCAATTAACTTGAATGACCTGATTTTGCTCACTTTGTTCTGACAACCCTGATGCGAACACATACAGTGAGATTTTAGACAAATGCTTGCCTCAGGCTCAGCAGTAAGAGTGCCTTTATTGTGGTTTATTGGGAGCAAATACTATTCTGGAGGAAAACAGAAACCAGAAGAGCAAAGGCAGCACAGTTATAAAATATTTTGGTGCTGCTTGTGTCCACAGACTGAAAGCTAATTCATTTTAGCAGTCAAAAGGTAGCAGATTTGTATTGCTTGTCTAAACATTTTTTTTAAATCTTGTACCTCATAAGTCAATCCTACAAAACCAAGAGACAGATATAGTTGAAGAGAAAAGCAGATTTTGTTAAAGAACAAAGAATATGATGGTACAGTATCCAACAATAAATGCAGACATATTGTGCACCAGCCATAAGGAATAAAGGAGAAGGAAGTAGAATATAAATAGTTTTACTTTTCATTCAGTTGCTCTCAGCAGTTGGTTTACAATGTTTACATCACATAAGCAACTCTGAAATCTTACCAGAACGTTTACAGCGTTTTACTGACACTCTGTAAATGATACTGTTAAGTGAGGTTAACTTAGAAATCACTGGATCACATGATTTCATACATATGACTCTCACTTCTTCTTTGAACTGATGACACAGCAGCTGTGGAGCTCCAGAATCACAGTAGAAACTCTTCCGCCCTCTGCTGGTGAAGTTCTGACATCTGTGTATAAAAGGCTTGTTGTCCTGTTGACCCGCAGCTGCCCGGGCATGAACAGTTTATTGTGCTGGCTCTACACATACACACTTAATTCGTTCAACCGTTAGACCTTAAATAGACAAGCACAGCTCACACATGGATGCAAAAACTGTGTTTTTAAAGCAGCTTATAAAAAGGCCATGTGAATGCACAGGCAGTTCTACTCTCATACATGCTTGTACAAGTGTTGTGCACATATGAACTCTGGTGGAAATGTATTCAGACTCAGTGATTCTTTCTTCCTACAAACCCACATCTTCTCCCTATGCTAGAACTGATGAACAATCACTCCATTTGTGTTTAATGTATGTAGGCTTGGTGTATAGATGTTTGAATATCACAGTTTTGTTTAGGATCTCAGTACAAGCAGTTAATGGCAAAGATATCCTGAAGTAAAATATGAATGTTATAGTAAATTCCTGTTTACTAAAATTCTCATAGGCAGCACTTAAAAGATTTAGATAAATACACAGAGGGGGTTTTAGGGTAAATATGCACAGATAAAGTGCATACAGTTTTAACACCTTGAGAAACTAAACATACAGTCAATCTAGTTCATGCTCTTTTTTTAAGGACCAGCCTTAAAGCTGAAGGCTCATTTAATCATAGCTACAAGTTGTGGACATAGAAATAGATAGATGTAATAATAAATTTTTGAAACAATGGCTGGGATTTTAACAGTGTTTTTGGCTAACCCAAAGTAAATCTTGTTGACGCTCTAGGCATAGATGAAAAGAGAATTAAGCTTGACAGGCAAGCACTGCGTCATTGGTTCTTTTATAGGTAAATATGTGGGATTGGCCCCTTAAAAATTCCAGTGCCCACCAGTGGGCAGGCAGAATTTTATTTTACTCTTCAGTTATTTACAAAATGTAGATATAACTTGGTTCACACCATCGAGAAGCTTTGAATCTCAGGATTCTGGCCATGTTAACTATTCAAGGATAAAACCACGCAGCAGCCACAATTAATGTTTGTCAGGCTACAAACATAATAATAATAAAAGAGACACAGCTCACCATGACAAGCTCTCCTGAACATAATTTTCCAACTAAAACAGTCCTGCTGTATCAGATAGAGTCCCAAAAATCTAAATCCAGTCAAATATTTAGTCCAAAAATATAATTACACCCATAAAGATACATGGACTACTTTTGTATAATTTCCTATTTTCTGGTGTTATTTTTAAAAGCCCGCTGTATTTGCCATAATAATTATGTATGATTTTTCCAGGCTATTATTAGCTATGCTAGCTAAGCATAGCTAAGCTAGCTACTTGTTATCTCCACCAGTGCTATTACTGGTTAATATAGTACAAGCTAGCAACATTTTACTAAGTCATTGCACTCGTCACTCATCCTTCTAGAAATAGCAACACACACTATGTAGTTCCTTTCTGATGTTGAAACAGCATTTTAAACATCATGGGACTTGAACAATGTTCAGTTCTTGCTCCATGTCTTTAAGTCTTCTTCAGCAGATGGATTTTGCTCAGTTTTCATGGACTTGTAAGTTTTTTAAACAGAGTATTTTTATCTCTTCGTAGAATTCCTGTTTTTTTTGTTGCTTCATGGATATAGCTCCCAAAAATATTTTGATTGGCTGCTCTGGGAGAAGTTGTTAGCTGCTCAAAAAGTATAAAAATGTAAACATCTACAATGCCATGACAATCTGGTTAATACTGTGTGCTTAGGAAGACCATGTCAAAATAATGGATATTCGGGTGAGTAGTTTTTTATCAAATTTGAATTCTCTGATACTTCAGGGAAAAATCCACCTCTCATAGTTTCCATTAGTGATTTTTGAAAAGTATGGCTTTTTGGCATCCAATGATTGTGCAGCACCCCTCTATCTTTACTTTTATTAAAAACTTACAGGCATTTTTTTAATGCAGGTGCTTTCCACTGTAGATTGGAGATGATTTAGTCAGTGTTTATACATCTAGGGTTTCTTGATTAAAAAGGAGACTGTAAATCACTCATTGTACTTTATTGGGATCCTTAAAACAATCCTCTGAAGGAAAACAACAGAAGCTAGTTGTGTTTAATCTGTCTGAGAAAGAAGCAGGATTTCAGCCCTCTAAAGCCCCGTTTTCTTTGTTTGATGACCTAGGAGGAGCAGGAGAGGGACTTTGGTGTGTCCTCGTGTCCTCAGCTCCCTCTGGCTGCAGGGAGGAGAAAGAATCTGGAGTTTGAGCCTCTCTCCACCACAGCTCTGATCCTGGAGGACCGGCCAGCGTGAGTACCAATCAGACACAAGTGTAGCTAAAATATCATCTTTCATTTAGTTGATATTTAAATTTGATAATGCAAGAAAACATGAATCTTGTATGCACTGGAGATGTCGTATGATGGTTTATTAGTTGTTTCAATTATTTATACACTGCCTGTGGTTAACAGCTTTGTGCAACTCACAAACAGCCCATATTAGGCCTAAAAACATCTTTATGATCATAAAACCTTTAGAGAAAGTAAAGATTGTCTTCTTTCATACTTGGGTAAAAATGTGTATGCATTTTTTTAAAGATAGGGACAATGGCCACATGGCTACCTTAATCTGAAGATTATATTTCTGTATGGTGACCATTGTAGGACACAATAACACATTAAAGCAGCCTTTCCCAAACTTCAATGCACTGTGGCCCCATTTGAGACCTGAAAATCCTCTGGGGACCACCAAGACTTTCATTTGGACCATAACATGAGACTAAAAGTATTTCCATCATTATTTTTTATTTCATAAACAATGAAAATGCCCAGTTTTGAGAGACATTAACATCACAAGAAAGTGTTTGTATCGTCATTAAGTACAATTAATAAGCCACCATCATTTATTCTGTATAAACAGGCACTGCAAAGTCACTTATGTTTTCTTTTACTAGTATTAATCTCTCAAAATGCACATTGTATCTTCATGAATTCTTTCTTGGTAACATTATTTATTCTTATTTAAAGTTTATTTGTTGTGAACACATGGAGTATACATAGACAACTCAGAACAGCCATCCCATCCAAATATTATAGTGTTTATAGCGAATCCGTTCCCTAGAAGGGCTTTTATGTGAATAAAAAGCTAAAACGTTTGATTGAAAGGGAGAAGGTGAACCAGGTACAACATGAGACAGTAAAAACACATTCAACAATGTTACAGAAAATCAAACATGAGTGCAGCTCTGTTGCTGAATTAACCTGGATTTGGTAGCTCTCTTAAAGGTAGTGAAGTTTGTAGTAAGTTTCAGCTGTTCTGGTAGAGAGTTCCAGGATTTCACTGCTCTTACAGAGAAAGCAGTCTGAGCAAATAATGTTTTGCAAAATAAAACAACACAGTTTCCATCTGAAGCTGCTCTGGTGGATTTGCTGCAGCTGTGTAGTCTCCTTATGTACGTGCAGAAAGGCGGAGAAGCAAGTTCATTTAAGCATTTAAACACAAACTTTACATTGTGGAAATTATGACACACTCTAAGGATTTGATCACTGAATGATTTGTTTGAGACTAGGCAGTTAGACCATAAGAAAAGTGTGTTAAGGCAGTAAAGTAGAATATTAACTGTCACCAGTTAATTCAGCACCAATTAAACCATGACACCCACTCTGTACATTAGACACAGTAAATGTTAGAAAGGTTAAATTTAAGTTAAATCTACTGGCTGTGTTTTGTTGGTTCTTGGACTTAAAGAAAAATATTAAAAAAAAAACAAAAAAACATTGTCTTGTGGTCCACCTGCAGTGCCCCCAGGGCCCACTGGTGGGCACCAGCCCACACTTTTGGAAGCACTGCATAAAGTCAGTAGGCCTGTTTCAACCTTTAAAAGTTCATGATTTGTAATTAACTGTTCCAACAAGAATGGTTAACTAATTTTGGCTCCACCTGTAAGTGCTCCTGTAATGCTTGCTCTTCCTTAGTAAAATTTTAGCCAGGATGGTGTCAGTTGTAGTCTTGGTTGTAACTCAAACTTATCATTTACCATTGATGTGCAATCAATATTTTGTACTCCTGAAAAATATTAAGTTAATTTGAGAAGTCAATGGAAGATAAATCAGTAAGCTTAGGTTAGCTTTTTTGAATAATCTTAATTATAAATTCAGTACAATATACTTCTGTATACTGCTTTTCTCTTAGCAGAAAGACTAGTGATCAAGTAGTTTTTAAGTGGGAGGTGGTATAGCTCATTGCACACAGATTCAGTAAATGACTGCCAGAGACATTTTTATTACCCATTCCCTTTGAAAGTTTCTGGAAATTTGTAAAACCCTCTGCCCCTGAAATCTTCCTCAGATGTCCTTAAACACATATCATTCTCTGTTTGAAATTTCTCCTGTAGGACAGGAGGGGGCGCTGTAGGAGGGAAAGATATGGCTATAAAAGGATGTCACAGTAGTCTAAGTGTTGGGTGTGGAAGAAAGAGAGACACATGCCATGTTAAAAGTTTTTTCCCCATTTTCATCAACGCTATATGTGCTTTGATGTGTAAAAGCTCATACTGGGGATCAGAAAAGAATGAAGCAGCTTCATTATGTGTAAGAAGATCAGACTGGTCACACAGTGTTTGTTGGATAAGAATATTATTACCCCATCATTATGCTTGTGAGAGTTTTCTAGTATATATCCAAGAGCATTCACATATTGGCTCACCCCTCTTAAGGAAATTGTGCCAAGTCTGGATCAAGTGGGGATGTAAAATTGTAATGTAAAACAACTGTTCACCTACAAAATTTCTTGAAATATTCTGGAGGTTCTTATCCTGTCTTATCCAAACCATCTCAATATAAATGTTTCAGCTGCAGTAACATGTTGGGGTTATATTACTTAATTTACATTCATGAAAGACAGTCCAGTGTAAAAGAATGTAAGAAGGAAGCACAGAAGTGAATTTGCTCAGCAAATAGAGGTTTTAAACAACTCTTAAAATTGCTCAAACTTTTATAGTTCAGGTTTTTTTCATTCATTTAGAAACCTTCCTCAGACTATTTGACAGCAGCTCTGTCTATCAGTGCTGCCAGGTGCTCCTCAAACAGACTATTAATAGTCGATCAGTAACAGCGAGCATCTGTGTAAGCCGCAGCGTGACGAGGAATCTCAATGAAACACAGAGAGTCTCTATGTGTGTGGCTGAACATCTGACAGGAAGAAAAATGCAGCCTGTCTTACTGGCTGGCTGCCTGTTTTACTGTCTGTCTGTCTGTCTGACTGATGGACTGTCTCTCTCTTTCAGAAACTTACCTGCCAAGTCTCTGGAGGAAACTCAGAGGCACAAAATGGAGTACGAGGAGATGGTGGCAGGAGCCAAGAGGAGAGGTATAGACACACAAACACACACTCACAAAGACACACTCTTACATAGCACATCAAAGACGCTGATTGTATCCATAGTCTCAAATTAACTCCTTACCTCAGCTGCCAAAAAACAGTAAAAAGGATATTGGAAAGGACAGCCTCGACAATTCTGGAAATATAAACACTATAGACTAGGGATGTAACGGTATCAAAATCTCATGATAGGGTTTTTACATCAGTGACAAGTCCTCGGTACAGAATATTATTGTGGTATTTAAAAAAAAAAAAAAAAAACTCTTAACAACCGATGAAGACTTAGAAAAAAATGACATTGGCATTTTTTAAACAACAATTGCGCTTTAAATATACCAACATGTGCAAAAAACATTACGTATGTGTCCATAGTCTTAAAAATGATTGAACCTTTTGAAAGATCTGTATTAACAAATAGAGGATAAAGGAAGTAGGGTGGAGTATGGGTTATGGGAGACCTAAAAGTTATTTTCATAAAATAAAAAAACTGCACCAGCTGGACCTTGTTAATAAAAAGGCATACCTATTGCATATTCATCAAGGGGTCATTGTGACAGCAGGTATAATGCAAGCCTGATATGCTGTGTGCTGGGCTAACATTAGCAGCTAGCTCTGCCTGCCTTTGTTCCTCTTTGTAGATCAATGTCATGCTCGATGTGGTTACACATCACTGTGGCTGAGTAGTTACACTCAAGTATAACCCTGAGCAGCCTACATACAACTTATTTTAAGTTGTAAAGTTGTAGATTTTAATTGTTTCATTGATAAAACCCTAAAAAAAAGCCTTTGCATGCTTTTCTTATAAAAAAGACCTTTGAATAAACTGCTTAATAACTGCTTTATCATGATTTTAGTCAATATTTGCAAATCAAGTTTTAGCAGCCTCAGAGCAGACAAAGCCTCGCACCCCCCTAAGATCTTTGATAGCCCCCTGGTGGGTCCCGGGCCCCAGGTTTGGAACCAGTGCTACAAAGGATGTGTGGTTTAATATATCCCCAGAGAAAGGCCAGAGTGTGTGACGCTGAATTGAAAAGACTGACTAGAAAGGGAGCCATTTGCTCCATAGTGCTTTTCACAAGCAGTTTGCTATGTAGACGAGCGTAGTTTGTATGTGGAATTTGGGGGATAGCCTTACGTACATTAATACTAGGATCTTACATGTTTTGTTTTTGATGGCATCTTTCCAAACATTTATCCTTTTCACCCCTCAGAGTTGAAGGAAGCCCAAAGGAAGAAGCGTCAGATGAAGGAGAGGCACCGACGAGAGGACAGCATTTCCAACGCCATGGTCATCTGGAACAGTGAGATCCTGCCTAACTGGGACACCATGTACGTCCCCACAGCTTTCTGTGCATCGGTTATACAGTTTGTTTATGTCGAACTTGAGATCAGCTCATCCTGTGTTTGTTTCTGTGTGTAGGAAGGGAACAAGGAGGGTCAGGGAGCTGTGGTGGCAGGGACTTCCTCCCAGCATCAGAGGCCGAGTGTGGAGCCTCGCCATTGGCAACGAGCTCAACATCACTCCAGGTACAGACTTCGCTATGGTGACACATTAGTGAGCTGCACTCTTGCATTAAGTGAAGTGATCCTTAAACACCATGATCATACAGTTAATTTGGCTCAATCCTTCAGCATTTTCCTGCTGTCCAAAAACTATGCATAGATTCATCTGCTGCTGAAAATAGTCCTCAATAAATGCATCATCTCATCCTGTTTGTTTGTGTAAAACTTTAATCTTATCTCTTTGCAAAAAAAAATTAAAGCAAATATTTTAATTGTACAGTAAAATTGAGGGTTTGCTGTTTTTTTTTTAAATTGACACTTTGAGCCTGATGTGCCTTTTTTCTGGTTGTGCAGAGTTGTATGAGATCTTCCTGTGCAGAGCCAAAGAGAAGTGGAGGAGTTACAGTGAAACAAGCTCAGTCAACGACAATGAGAGTGGTATGGTGCTGTATTTACCTAAACTTTTAAAGGGGACATACCATGAAAAACATACTTTCTAGTATTTTTGCATATATATTTCGGTATCTTGAGTATTTGCCAAGTCCTGTGTTCAGTCGTCTTCCCTTGTTTAAACACAAAATCTGACAGTCCACTTCGAATCTGTGCTCCCTGTGATCACAGTGAAAGTCATTGGAATAATACCTGCCCCTGACCTGGGATCTCCACCATAGCCATTAAAGTTGTATTTAAAGAGACACAAGTAAGCGCTCTGATAAAGGTTATTCAGAGCTGTTTTTTACAGGGTCAAAAACTCTCTCTGGTTCTTGATTGAGCCGTTTTATATTTTTACAAGAGCATGGCACAGGTGTTTCATTCAGACCATAGGGGACTGTATTCAAAGATGGAAAAGAGACATGATATGTCATCTTTAAAACTTAAAGAAGTCACTGTTATAATCAAAACTTGTTGGGGATTAATTTAGTTATAAATAACAGTTAATAACATGGAGAGTCTGCCGAAGGAAAAAACTGTTGTATTCAACTGTTGAATATTGTCTTTTTTTCCTTTGTAGATGGAGGGGCGTCTCTTGCTGACAGAGAGTCCAGCCTGGACCTTATTAAACTCGACATCTCCAGAACCTTTCCCTCCCTCTTCATCTTCCAGAAGGTAACACACCTGAGCATTTTTTAATCACCATTTTAAGCAAAAAGGACTGATTTCCTAGTGTTTCCATTAAATCCTCTGTTCAAAATCCTTTCCCAACCCTAAGCTCTCCATTTGGTTTCAGTTATTTTGATCAGGATCAGCTTATAGAGGTGTAACAGAAGAACTTAATCCAACATGACATTACAAATCTATGCAGTGTGACATCTTAGCTGTGCATTCATTATTATAGCACAGAGGTACCAGTCATAAATTGTATGTATGATTTGTTATATTCAAACTAAAGCTGAATTAAGAGCATTACAGGGTTTCAGCCATGATAGAGATATACAGCAATCCTTCCCTTGCTATAGTAGAACACAAATGAGTATTTACCTAAGTAGTTACACTATATTGCCAAAAGTATTCATTCACCCATCCAAATAATTGAAGTCAGGTGTTCCAGTCACTCTCAAGAAAGAATGGGTCACTCTCAAGAGCTCAGTGAATTCCAGTGTGGTACTGTGATAGGTTGCCTCCTGTGCAACAAGTCCAGTCATGAAATTTCCTCGCTCCTTAATATTCCACAGTCAACTGTCAGTAGCATTATAACAAAGTGGAAGCGATTGGGAATGACAACAACTCAGCCAGCGAATGCTGAAGCGCATAATGCGCAGAGGTCGCCAACTTTCTGCAGAGTCAATCGCTACAGACCTCCAAACTTCATTTGGTTTCCAGATTATCTCAAGAACAGTGCTTAGATAACTTAATGGAATGGGTTTCCATGGCCAAGCAGCTGCATCCAAGCCCTACGTCACCAAGTGCAATGCAAAGTGTCAGATTCAGTGGTGTAAAGCACGCCACCACTGGACTCCAGAGCAGTGGAGATGCGCTCTCTGGAGTGACAGATCGCGCTTCTCTATCTGGCAATCTGATGGACGAGTCTGGGTTTTGGCGGCTGCCAGGAGAACGGTACTTGTCTGAGTGCATTGTGCCAAGTGTAAAGTTTGGTGGAGGGGGGATTATGGTGTGGGATTGGTTTTCAGGAGCTGGGCTTGGCCCCTTAGTTCCAGTGAAAGGAACTCTGAATGCTTCAGCATACCAAGAAATTTTGGACAATTCAATGCTCCCAACTTTGTGGGAACAGTTTGGGGATGGCCCCTTCCTATTCCAACATGACTGTGCACCAGTGCACAAAGCAAGGTCCATAAAGACATGGATGAGAGAGTTTGGTGTGGATGAACTTGACTGGCCTGCACAGCGTCCTGACCTCAACCCGATAGAACACCTTTGGGATGAATTAGAGCGGAGACTGAGAGCCAGGCCTTCTTGTCCAACATCAGTGTGTGACCTCACAAATGCGCTTCTAGAAGACTGGTCAAAAATTCCCATCAACACACTCCTAGACCTTGTGGAAAGCCTTCCCAGAAGAGTTGAAGCTGTTATAGCTGCAAAGGGTTGACAACGTCATATTAAACCCTATGGATTAAGAATGGGATGTCACTTAAGTTTATATGCAAGTCAAGGCAGGTGAGCTAATACTTTTGGCAATATAGTGTATGTTTTGTGAATATTAAAATTTCCCCATCTCCTCTAATGACTATCTATGGTAGGTATTGTATTTTTCTCAACACTTGCTCTCTTCTTTCTGCAGGGTGGTCCCTATCATGACCTCCTCCACAGTGTTCTGGGGGCGTATACATGTTACAGACCTGACATCGGCTATGTGAGTTCATTTTCTCATTCCAGCCTTTTTCCAGCCCCCCCAAAAATAAAGAAGATCTATTCATTTTCAGCAAAAAAGTGACATTTTCAAGTAAAAACAGCCAGAAATGCCTGAAAAATATATTAAAAAATCAAGTTGAAAAATTGAAATTACAAGAACGGAAACATAGAGGTCTTGAGATCATAACATCATTAATCACCCAATTTGTTGAAGAAAATCCTGCCAGAATAAGTCATTTCCTTGTGCAAGTGCAACAGTTCCTAAACAACTCCTAGTCACATTTTACTTTTCCTGCAGCTGAACAATAAGGAAGTACCACTGATTTTCAGCCCAGAATCATCACGTTATCATCTGGACTAACATTCTATAAAATTTGGCTATCCAACCACTGTTTATAGTTTAGTTGCTCAAAGGTTTTTGACTTTTATGCTGAAAATGTATGATTTTTGTAAACTTTGAAATTATCGAGTTTATAAGTCCAAAAATGTATGATTTTTTGTAAACTTTGAAATTGTTGAGTTTATACTTGTAAATTTAAACTTTATGATTATGATCCTCTTTATTTTTTATTTATTTATTTAGATATGCCCCCATATGTCTTCATACAAAGCAGACAGAACTGGGTTGTTTTAAAAAATAAAGTATATAGTAGAGCCAAATTCTAAAATCTTTAAGTAATGTCTTAACTCTAGCAGCAACCCAAAAAACAGGAAAAAAACAGTAAAATAGTAAAATTAGGATTCAAAGAAGCTGCTCTTGGAGACAATTTATTGCTTTGAATCCAGTTAGATATTTTTAGGCCACTTTTAGCTAAGTTATATGTTTCTATATTTGTTTTCTATGTGTTTTTAGTTAGATAAGTGATAGTTTTAATTTTTTTTCCACATTACCACCAGCCAGACCACCAGGAACAATGTGATTAAAATGTCCAAGTAACTTAGAAGCAGTATTTAGAACTAAAAAGTTCACGAAGAATGGTGTCATTATCATAAACCTGAATGTCTTGATGGTGTTTCAGGTTCAGGGCATGTCGTTTATTGCTGCTGTGTTAATCCTCAACTTGGAGGAGGCTGAAGCCTTCATCACCTTCGCCAACTTGCTTAATAAACCCTGTCAGATGGCCTTCTTCAGAGTTGACCATGAACTGGTACACACACTTTAACTTTCATACATATATCCTGGTATTTATGCTGCTCAGTTTGTTAGTCATGTCCTGCTTCACCTTCTTGTCTCCCCCCTCTTCTCTCTGTCAGATGTTAAAGTATTTTGCAGCCTTTGAGGTTTTCTTTGAGGAGAATCTTCCTCGCCTTTTTACCCACTTCCAAACCAACAACTTGACCCCTGACCTCTACTTGATCGACTGGTAAGTCTTATTAAAGACTCCAAAGACTCTACAATGGACAGCTGATATTTTCAATGGGATACAATAACATCAAGTTAAATATTTTTTTAGACTGTAAAATTTAAAACTCTGACTTTTCATTTCTCATATTAAAACTGAAGAGGATATAAAGGAATATCTTATCTTAAAGAAAAGCTGCATCTGCTGCACTTTTCATCCTGAGCTTCATTTGTACCTCTGTCTCATTGCTGTCAGTTTAGGAACCGCTGTCATGTCACACATGATCCATGCTCAAATATCTTGAGACTAGCCAATTTGACAAACCTAGATTTGATGATTCAGATGTATGTTTTCCATCTCTGTGCAGGATCTTCACCCTGTACAGTAAGTCCCTGCCTCTGGATGTAGCATGTCGGGTCTGGGACGTCTTCTGCCGGGACGGTGAGGAGAGTTTGTTTCGGACGGGGCTGGGCATCCTGCGTCTGTTCGAGGACGTCCTGCTGCAGATGGACTTCATCCACATCGCTCAGTTCTTAACCCGCCTGCCTGAGGACCTGCAGTCACACACACTCTTCAATGCCATGGCCAACACACATATGATCAGCCGGAACCGCCGCTGGGCTCAGGTCAGTACCATACTCAGAGTTCAGAGAAGAGTTAGGGTCGTTCGAATAGTCCTTTTAGCTTAGGAAGGTTCTTAACAGAGTGAAACGACCCAGAAGTGTTTCAGTTTCAGTCATGATAAAGGCTGTTCAAATTCTCTAAGTTATAAGGAAAGGAGCTTCATTTCTTCCTTTATTATCTCCTTTTAGCCTAGGAAACACTGAACCATCCTTTACCAAAAGAGAGATGAAAAGACGACCCAAATGTGTTGGATATTTATGGTTCTAGGTTGCCTTTAACAAAATACCCACAACAACCAATGAGCAGGCAGACAGGTACCATCACCAGCTTGATGCTATATACTTTCACCGCTCACAAACATTAAACATCAGTACCCTCATTCCAGCTGGGATTTCATTTATAAAACAAGGCAGTTCCTTGCTTTCGGACTTTTGCTGCAATTATAATGCATGCAAGAACAGCCTGTGATGAAGGGACAGCAAGCTGAGGATATCAATAGTTGTCTGTAAATTTTTATCCTAAAGTCATGTTTGATCAAGTGAGATTCAGTCAAATCCTGTATGTGGGGAATTTTCCCTGTGAGGTCGTTGGCAGGTCGTCTAGTGTGTGTGCTCAGAGAATTATAAGATGAAAAATATTTTGAAATTGTCCTCATGTCTGTGGTCTCCCAGGTGTTTTAAATTGTGAAAGATTTGAAGATTGTCTAGTGCAGTGGTCCTTAACTCCTCCAGCCCCAGGACCCACCAGTATCTTTGATAACAGATCTTGACACACTTTTCCAAAAGATTTCAACAATGCAGGTTTAGTGAATAAAAATTTTGCACTTAAGATCTTGGAGGAACAGAATTTATGATAGGAAAAAGACAGGATGAAACGGACATGCTTTATACCCCCTTTCCCCAGGATAATGTGTACATTTTAGCCAATTTTCCAGAGATCTTGAGAAATTACTTCATTATCTTGGTAAAAGCAGCTTTTTATTGCAAGAAAAGGAGACAAATGAGTCTAAATATTGATAAAACATTTACATTTACCCATTATCACAATAACAGTAAAATAAAAGGTATGGATACATGTTCTTCATAGACTTTCGCCACCATTTTTTCCAGACACATTTGCAACCCACTAGAAACTGCTCCATGCCCCTTTTTTGGGTCCTGATTCACCTGTTGTGAACCACTGGTCTAGTTTGTAGCCCGCCTTAATGATTATCCTCAAGCTGATGTTTTAAATTGATTAATTTTCTGCTTTCTCTCAGGTGTTTTCAGCGCTGATGAAGGATGGAAATAAGGAGACAGACAAAAACACCAGCCCAGCTTTGAGAAGCTAACGCTGGCTAGCCTTGACCACTAATGCCATCTCTCTTCAGACTAAATTGAAACGCTAGGAGCTCAACACGCTCTACAACAGGCTCCACCACAAACCTTGATGCAAACATGAGCCAGCCATGAAGGTGGTTGCTGATATTGGAGCCCCAAACTACCCCCGGCCGAGCAGAGACATTTTGGCCAGCTGTTGCATTGAGCCAGGGAAATAAAGAAGAAGCTTAGAAGTTTCCTTGGATCTGTGGGAAAAGGTGGATGTTTTATTCAGTACTTCTGCTGCCATTGTCAGTATTTCAGCAGGCAGATTATGATTTGGAAATGAAAACTTCTGCTAAATGGTTTGTGTAACCCCCCTCCTGGCTGGCTAGTCCTAATTCTGCCTCCATGCAGGGAAACAAACACCACTAACACCGAGCACTACGCCCTGTGTAATTCTCAAAGACTCTAAAAATTCTCTTTTTCGGTGCTAATGATTCTATTAAGGCTTCAGAAATGACCTCTGTGGTTAAACTCTTAATAATGTAGGTCCTTTTGCTTTTGATTTCACACTGTTCTTCATGAGCTGTGTTTATGTGTTTGAACCAGGCCTCTGGATCAGAACATGACGGGAATCTGCATTAGCATGGCTTACGGTTATAGCTGATAGATTAGCCTCCTACTTTAACTTAGTAGATTTTTACATTTTCCATCTGTAGGCAAGCAAACATGAACCTGGGAAATAACTAAATACACTTTTGCAATTTGAAAAATTTGTACAATGTAGTGTTTAAGCAACAAATAACGCCCATCTCATCAGTGATGCTAATTAAGTCCAAACAGACTGTGATGAAATATTCATAATTCAGATGTTTTACAGGAATTAGCTATCATGTGTTTCACTGGGGTAATGATGTCTTTTCTACATAGCACAAAAAGTTTATTATGTTGTCCTGAATATAAAATCAAACCTAAAGAGGATTTTTAAGTGCTGTTAATGAGTGGTTGTGGACTTAGAAAGTCATACTCACTCTTAATTTTTAACCAAACAGATGTAAAGAGCATAAACAACTCTAAAATGTCAGCTTTTTATGTTGTTTAGGTAAAAATCTCACTAATTATCATGCAGAATCATTTAGAGTTAAATGTTGGATTTAGGGGATGATACAGTTTCAGATCAGTGTTTTAAGAATAGAGATTCCTCTCAGAGCACTTTTAAATGCAGCACTGATGTTACACTATGAACACAGGACTTTAGAGGTGTAAAACTACACAGAGTGAATCAAACTAAATAAACAGGGCTTTCTGTGCCTCATAGTTTTCTTTGCTAGATGTTACAAGGATCAGAAGTGAAGGACCAACATAGCTAGTTAAAGCAGACTGATAGTAACAGAAGATACTCAGTTTTAAATTAGTTTTGTTCTGGCAAGTGGTTGAAGTGTCTTGAGCAAAAATGTTGTCACACATTACTTTAACAAAACGTGAAAAATGTTCAGTTTTGTCCACAGGCTGAGAGAAACCCTGTTAACAATAAAAGTAGCAGCCCATGACATCGCCGGCCCCATGGGGGAATTACCCCGCCCCCGTAGCGCTTCAACAATATAAAATTACGGAGCAGCTCATCTCTGTATAGTCCTTTGTTTGCCGATGTCACTGCCCTAACTGAAAGTTAACAGCTAGCTATGCTGTGTTTTTGTTCATTATGAGGTAAATTTCCCAAATCTATCAGCCATGGTGACCTATTAGTCATTAAAGGTATCATAACAGAGACATTTGTGCAATCAAACAGTGAATTTAATCCTCAACTTCTGTCTCTCTGCTCTGACACAGAGCCAGGCAGCTTAAGTAAAGTATCGGATGATAGAAGTGCTGTGTTCCTGCCAAGTGTGTCACAATAAAAGCCTCCAATGTTTATCATCATTGAATTCTGAAGAGCAACATCAGGAAACATTGTGTTTTCAGCAGCTACTTAACAAGAAAGACGTCTCATTATGGAAGAGAGACATAACTTTACATAACTCAGAAAATGAGACATTAGGAACAGCTGAAGAGTTGAATTCAAAATGAGGAAATGAAACAGAGATTTTTAATCACTAATCTGCCTGCCTGTGATGACATAAATGTGATTGTGTCTCTGGTGGCTCAAAAAGAGAGTTGTAACAGCAGCAGCAGAGCAGAGGGATGATTCCTCCAGTCTAACAGTAGCATTTTTTTTAAATTGAGAGGATTTTATTTCTCTGAGCGGGCGTGGCTTCAGCTCATTTAACTGACATGCCCGCATCATCCTAAAGCAGATTTTACTGCCTTACTTTCCCTGATTTAAAGCTGAAATTTAGCCTTGTGGTTCATAACACAGTGGCCTGTCATAGAACAAACCTAAAACACAGATTCTTTTGTTATCACTTTACAGGGACTTGCTGCAGTTTCAGAAAATTAGAAGCCATCCAGTATCAGGCTTGGCTGATGCTGAAACATTTTTTAACACTTTCTGTCATTTCAGATTGTAAACAGGTTTTGTAAGGAAAGTTTTAATATGCAGTTCTCCATTTGCTCTTAAAGATATCAGAAAATGGCACAGGATGACATCCTTAAATGACTTGTTTTGCTCACTAAACAGCCCAAATGCTGTTAAAATTGAATTAAACTATCTGAGAAATACCAAATAGTGTGGGGTATAGTAAAAAGTCAACTGAAAATCAATCTATCTAAGGAAAGCAAGAGATGCAGCACTATTGCAGCTCTATATGTAGATTTGACTTCCTTAGAACTTACTTTATAACACTCCAAAAAATCAAAGGCTATCAGTGGCAGCCTTGATTTGTGCATATTTTGTACTGTGCACTCAATTATTAGCTCCTGCAGCAAATTGTCTACCTGTGTGTATTGGCAGCCTTAATAATTCCATGAATGAATCTGGATTGTAATCCTAGAGACTGTAAGGTTTCCCCTTCAGGCCTCCTGGCCTGTTTAAGTGCTTTACGCCATCCTTGTCTCCTCCCGTTAACACTCCTTTGATTCACACTATGATGTAACATTCGCCTACATTTCATCCTTACTGCTCCTTTTGATTTTCCTCATACCCACCAGCAAATGTGCAAGCCTTAAAAACGTGGACCAAGCTGCCACTTTGTATTGTCACAGTTTTGACTGCAGCTTTTTGTGGTTGTTAAGGCGGAAAAATCCTTGCGGGCATTTAGCAGCTCTGAAGGTAGGAAAAGAAAGAGGAGTGATGTGGAGAAGGAGACAAAAATCAGACTATAGCCACCTTGATACTTCGTTTGTACATCTTTCTGTACATCTTACTCCTTTCAACCAAGAAAACACACGCAAAGAAGAGGCGAGATAAATATAAAGATTAGACCTTCATAGCTGTTTTGTTTTTACATGTTTCTTCTCAGTGAAAATTCAGAAAGTAGGTCTGATTTTACACAGCAATAAAGTGGAACCTTGGCAGAGTAAATCATAATAAAGATTAATGAAGACAAACCAGTAAAGTTTGAGGGATCACATCCTCTCAGACTTTAGGTTTTTTCTCTGCTGCAATGTTCTGCATCATAACAGTATTACATTTGATCACTCCATAACTAAAAGATTGTTGTTGATCATGATTCAGACATAAACCAGCATACCTGTGTTCAAGGGAAAAAACAGTTTGGTTTAGGGGAAAGTGTCTTCTGTTTGTGTTGATGTTTTATGATGTGAGTACTTTGTTTGAGAGGTGGTTTGTGTTACGCTTGACTAGAAAACAGAAAATTCTTAAAGTTTTCTTGTACTTTTCTCTAAAACACAGCATCACAAGAAGGTTTTGTGTGCTTTTAACTTGACCAAAGTGTTAATTGAGTGAGCACTTGAAAATAAAACAGATTTGAAATCTTTCTTGATTTAAATGAAAGTCTGAGGTAAAGAATCAGATTAAAAAACATCAGATTTAAAGCAAGGGGGAAGCCTCATAGGTTCTTTAGTTGTAGCAAGCACTTTGTGATGTATTCACTGTTAAGATGGCCAGAAGATGAGAAGACAAAGATGTATCAGCAACTAAAATCTATTAGATCTACACATCAAGATGGTGAAAAGTTTTTAAAAAAGAGCCTTATTTACTAACGGGTCCAGAATTTACACCGAATTCAACAATGCTCCAATAATAAGGTTTCAATAAGCTCATTACTATTTTTGAAATACCAACATGAATCCAACTTTAATCCACCCTTATGTTTATTACCAGTACACTAAATCTGCTCTCTGATTTCTTAAACTGTGAGGTGTTTCTTAATCTCAGCTCATAATGCAAGCTCATAGAAATACAAATTTGAAAGCAGTGAGCCCTCTCCATGTTTATCCTTTATCAGTGTTGGAGGCTGTACTCTTTACCTCCAGACTGCAAGCCCAAGAGCTGTCAAAGCTCAGTGGACCTTTTTGGATTTTAGCATTTATAATCCCCAAAATATTCCAACCATAGAAGCTAAGCTTTACAAATGACCAAACCTGGAGGGTCTTCAAAGACCCTTAAACCTTTGAAAACTCTGAAATCCTCAGCCTGTATGTTAAAAATAAGTTTGCAGTATTTAGAAAGTAAGTGCCATGTTTTGTGGCTGACATCAAGAGTGATTTTATATCATTTTAAGAAAAAAAATAATAAATAGAAGTGAACATTTACTGAAATGAAAGCTACACAAAGGTTCAAACAACAACAGCAGTGCATTAATTTTTAAGGTTTTTAAGGGTTAATCATACTGCATTTTGGACTAAATCAGGTTTTAATGAACACAGATGTACTTAATGACTATTTATGGTTGTGCCAGTTGATTATACATTTTCTGTTCCTGTAAGAAAGTTTTATACAGCCATGATATTTACCACTCAGTTTAAGGCAGATCAAAGAGATCTTAGTGTGACATCTCTGAGCCATTGTTGGATAAAAGGTGGAGGTTAAGGCCGTTTTCAGGTGGTTTCTCAGCATTCATATTTAGTAATGGCCCACACAGTCAGTCAGCTTTCGTCTTTATATACTGAGGAGTTTAATGATGTGTAATCCCACACTAGACACACAAAGAGGCTTCTGTGTATGTGTTATCATGTTCACTCTTTAAGACTAAAAGTGCAATACAGTCTGTGTTTAGGCTGCAGATTCATCAGAGTAATTATTACCCAGAGTCCTCTTCAGGTCGGTGCAACACTCCCTCGTCTGACCTCACTCCAGATTATTGATGAAACTTTCAGAGAGCTGCAGAGGGAACATGAGATTAATGTGATATTTCTCCTACAAACTGTATGTTCCATGTATTCATTTTTATTTAAGTTTTATCTTTGCTTTCTGATTTGTTTTATATTTTCATGTAAATTCACTTTTTTTTTTTTTTTTTGTTCTGTTTTATTGTTAAATTTCAGTGTACAGTTTTTTTCATAATGCCTTACAGGTGATGTAAATAAACTGTAAAAATGTTCTTTCTTTTCATATAATGGCCACTAGTTAAATGTGTAAATAAATATCTCCGCAAACGGAGCGCTGTCTCTTCTTTTAACAGGATCTTTACATAAAGGAGGGATTTTGCTGTGTAATACAGCTCTTGAATTATGTTACAGTTACTTTTCAACTCTGATTAGTGAGGAAATTCCATCTCAGAGAGTTTTTAATCTGATTAAGGGGGAAAATTTAATTCTTTTTCCACTTCTAGTGGTTTTATAGTTGCAGTGTGAGATTCAGATCACTAGAGGGCGTCTTATGACCAAGTTCACTCTGCCATCTTTGTTCTCAGGGCAGCAGAGGACACAAGGGACCTGCAGTGGACTGAACACTAGATTACGGGAAATTTATCTACAGTAGTTTTCTAAAAGCATGCATACTGAAAAAGGATGTACAGAAATGACTTTAAAATAGTTTAGTATGTAAAGATATATTCTTTGTTTTTAAACTGTTTAGAAATTGTTTAATAGAGAGCACAATACCATTATCCTCTGTAATTCCTGTCTGCATTGGATGCAATCTGATGTCCAGGCCTTGGTCCAATTTTAAAGTTAATATTTGATTTTTCTTTTTTTCTTTTTTTAGTACTTTTTAACCTCCTTTACTTTTCCTCTACACCAGTGGTCCTCAGCTGGTTGGGCATCAGGACCCTCCACCACCTCCTAATGAAAAATCATAACCCAAAGTTTCAATGTTCAACCACTCAACATATTTCATGACAAATTTTGCAGATTGGAATAGAACAAAACGTGTTTGAACATAGAGACAGGACAAAAAACATGTTAACTAGGAACACCATTATACTGTATAAGGACCTGTGTGCATACATTTGATTTTACACGTTTTCCAAGACAGCATGGGAATGTGGTAACCTCTTAAGGAAAATCCTGATTATCTTAGGAGAAAAAGCATTTTTTTTTCTGGGGAAAGGAGATAAGTATGTTGAAATCTGGAAAAAAGACCAAAATTTGCTTGTCATCATGGGAAAACCTTAAAATGTGTGCTGTATAATCACTTTGTGCTTTTGTACATCAAAGACTATTTTGCTATATTTTTATTTCCTGGCACATTTTTACACCCACTTTTGGGTGTAGACCCACCAGACTGTGTTCCCAGCCTTTTTTCCTTAGGGTCCCCCCACTCATATATAAGAAAAAATAAGCCCCCTCTCAGTCCTAGTTGGAAAATTACAAATAAATTGTAATTGTTTTCATTGACAAAATCTCAACATAGTAGGCCCACAGACTTTTCTTGACAAAAGATCTATTTTTGTTACAACAGTATATAAGAGCCATTCTAAAAAAATGAATAGGAAGAAAACACTTAATCTTCTTAAGTTTAAAAAAATGTTAATTTACAAGAAAACCCCGCATTTTTAAAATTTTAAAAGTCTTAACTGTATGTGAACCAAAACTTAGAATTTTTAGATTAAAAAATCAAAAATCAAACGAAGAAAAGGAGTTTCTTGATCCTCGAAAAGCTATGGACTATGTCCAGAAGGTTGTTATTCCAGCTACAGAGCCTGAGAATTGAGCATATCTCTTGGTATGTTGGTGCAATATAGAGGTAACACATTGCTTAATGTTGTGCTAAGGAGTCATTTTTGCTTTCTTTTATGTATATCTCAGTCTCAGAGAGAGGTGTGTTTAATATCCAGCGTATTTGATTTAATGATAACCCCTTTCAGAGTATCAGCGAGGCACTGATTGTCCTTTCATCAATGCTTTTACTGCCTATGTCATGTTTTTTTGTAAATGACAAAGTGAAAAGGACACTATACATATCCCTGCTATTATGATTTGGTTCTGCGTACTCTCTAGAGGGCTGGTCTGCCATAAAGGGCTGTTTGATATGGACAGTTATACGGTTCGGCAGGGGCTGAATTGATCAGCGAGAACCTGCTTTTTATTTTTACCTTAGCACTGCCCCAGCACAGTCAAATTTAATCAGATTGTGCACATTGCTGCTTATCTTGTGGCCCGGGACTAGATCCCACTATTTTATTGCAAGCTAAATATTGCTTCATAAGTTCCTGTGTTTTCTGTGTTCTGATCCCTATGTTCCTTTGGGATCCTGCGTTAAACATAAAAACAACAAAAGTATCACATTTTTTATCAAACAAAGTCTTTGCTTTTGTTAAGAAATTCTGGTACAGCTGTATTAAGTATTTAGGGGGTTACCTCTCTTCGCAGTCACCTAATTACCAAAAAATTTACACTTGCAGTCATGACCCAGGTGCAGAATTTTTCTCTCCGCAACCCACCTCTTCCAGCTTCAGACTTTGGAGTATAAAAGACTATCTTGTAGACAACAAGTAATGGACACACTAAATGTGGTAAGCTATAATGTTAAGGGTCTTCATAGTCCTGTAAAGAGAAAAAAAATTCTACATCAGTTGAAACAATTAAATTGCCAAATTGCATTTCTACAGGAGACCCACCTTTCTGATGGAGAACATGAAAAGTTGAAAAAGTCATGGGCAGATAAAGTTTACTATTCTTCACATCGGTCGGGGAGGAGGAGGGGAGTATCCATACTTATACACAGACAAGTTAACTTCACACAAACGTTGATACATAAAGATAAGGAGGGGAGATATGTCCTGGTTAACGGATTAATTGATGGGATAGAGGTATCTTTTCTTAATGTATACGCACTCCAATGAAGATGAACCCAGCTTCATCAGGATATTGTTTAATGTAATAACCCAATACAGCATTGGACTGCTTTTAATGGGCGATTTTAATTGCATCATGTCTCAGCTAATGGATCGCCAACCTGCCTCTAGAACACCTTTGTCAAAAATGAGCAAAATGCTTAAATACCTGTCCAAAGAATCAGAACTTCTAGACGTATGGAGAAGCAAATTCCCAAGAAATAAAGACTTTACATTCTACTCAAGCAGACATTTATCATACTCAAGGATTGATTATTTTTTCACTCCTAGAAGAGATCTGCATAGGATAGTAGATATTGAAATATTGCCTATTACTATTTCAGATCATACACCTATTAAATTAAAGTGGGATATAGGTTATAGATCCAATTCTAAACAATGGAGACTTAATGCTTCATTATTAAACGATAAAGAATTCATAACTTTCATAACAGCTGAGCTTAAAGAATACTTAAATATTAACACTTCATGTGAAACATCACCTCTTATACTGTGGGATTGTGCCAAAGCATACATTAGGGGCCGGATTATTTCATTTGCGTGTACTAGGAAACGAAAAAAGGAGGCCAAACAACGAGAATTGGAGGAAAAAATAAAAGAGTTGGAAAATAAACACAAACAATGCCCACTAACTAATATAAATGATCTGAAGGCAGCTCGTAGAGAACTTAACAGTTTACTATCAGAAAAAATAGAGGGAACCTTAAGGTTTACAAACCAAAGATATTACGAACATGGGAACAAGTCAAGTAGATTACTAGCATTTAGATTGAGAAAACAACAGTCGTCAAACATGGTTCAAAAAATCAAAACACAAGGCACCTTTGTTACAAAACCAGATAGAATAGCAGAGTCTTTTGCTGAATTCTACGAATCCTTGTATAAAAATACAAACACCTGCTCAGATGATAACAAACTGAAGGAATTTCTTAAAAATATTAAACTTACTGAATTGACTGAACCAACAGTTAAGAAATTGGATGAGCCAATTATGGAATGGGAGATTAAGCAAGTAATTTCAACTTTAAAAAACAATAAAAGTCCGGGACCTGATGGCTATACCAATGAGTTTTATAAAACATTCAGTCATCTATTATCCCCCCTTTTACTGAAAGCATATGCATTAGAGTCTAAAACCATGGCACCATCATGGAGAGAGGCAAATATAGTGGTCATACATAAAGAGGGTAAAGATCCTACTGAATGTCAATCTTATAGACCAATTTCACTGCTAAACACTGATTTACGCATACTGACTGCAATTTTGGCCAGACGAGTTAATCAAATAATTACTCAAATTATTCACCCGGACCAAACGGGGTTCATCACTGGAAGATATTATGGGGATAATGTTAGACGGCTGTTAAATATAATATCCCATCAAAAGGATATAAAGTCAGATTCTGTTATAATTTCTTTAGATGCCCAGAAGGCCTTCGATTGTGTGTCATGGAAATTTTTAGTGCAAACATTACAACGTTTTAGATTTGGACCTAACTTTATAAATTGGATACAAACATTGTATTCTTCACCTCAAGCTTCTGTGAAAGTTAATGGTTTTGTGTCAAAGAGATTTACATTAGAGCGTGGATGTCGGCAGGGCTGCTCTTTATCACCCCTGCTTTTTGCTATCTGTATAGAACCACTAGCCCAGCTAATCCGAGATGATGACAATGTAAAAGGTATTGTAATAGATAAGGAAGTGCATAAACTATCTCTCTATGCAGATGACGTGATATTGTATTTGACAGAACCTTCATTAACAATTCCATATGTAAAGGGGCTCATCTCTAAATTTGGGTATTATTCGGGATACAAAGTAAATGTGGATAAAACAGAGGCACTGGATATAAATAATAAAACTTCTCAAAGTGTAAAAATCAAAGTGGTTTTAGGTGGCCTGTTAAAGGTATAAAATACCTTGGTATATTTATCCCCATCTTTATTGAATTTATATGATGCTAATTATAGTAAACTAATTCGTTGTATTAATAATGATTTAGAAAGATGGTCTATGCTCCTCTCTCTCTTGGGTCGTATTGAAAGTGTTCGCATGAATGTTCTGCCCAGACTGCTTTATTTATTTCAGATGCTACCTGTAGAAATTCCAAGATCTTCATTTGACCACCTGGATAAATTAATTTCAAAATTTATCTGGCAAAGCGTCCTAGAATTAGGCTTAAAACTTTGCAGTTAAGTAAGTCAGGACGGGGTCTTAAACTCCCAAACCTGAAGTACTATTTCTGGGCTGCTCAAATGAGGCCTCTGATAGTATGGATGCTAAATGACACAAATACTCGCTGGATTAATATCGAGAAAAGTATGTGCCCAGAGCCTTTACATATTTTGCCTTTCTTAGATGCTCCTGTAAAAGAATTAGTACATTGGACCAAAATTACTATCAGAATCTGGAACAAAATAAAGGTAGCCTTTGGCTTGCCTAAATGCATATCATCATTAACAAGTATTGGTCTTATGAAGACCTTTACACCAAATAATTTAGATGATGGCTTCAAAAGGTGGTCAGAGTATGGGTTGTCTTATCTGCATCAACTATTTGATGTGGGTGATCTTAAAACATTTGAACAACTGAAAAATGAATTTGATCTTCCCAGGACAAATTTTTTCAGGTACTTGCAGTTAAGAACCTTTGTAAAAACACAAAAGGAGCTGGATAAACTCATAAAACCTACCCCTTTAGAAAAGTTTCTTATTCTAATACAAAAGGGGAAGGAAAACAATAAGAAAATAATCTGTAAATTATATGATATATTTCTGACTATGACCCTAAGCAGTTCTTTGGAGGTGAGGCGGAGATGGGAGGCGGAAATAAATATAACTTTATCGGAAGATGATTGGAAGGAAGTGTGTACTGAAGCACATTTAGTTACAAACTCAAACACGTGGAGGGAATTTAAATGGAAAATGATCATTAGATTTTTTAGGACTCCAGATTTGACTTCACAAATGTTTCAGACACAGTCCAGCTCCTGTTGGAGAAACTGTGGAGCATACGTTGCCAATTACACTCATATATTTTGGACATGTCCTAAACTCTGTCTGTTTTGGAGGGAGATATTTGATGCATTAAAGGAAATTTTTCAACAGGACATTCCACAGGATCCCAGAGTAGCACTGCTAGGGGTCACACCCGGGGGTCTGAATGGGAGATCCAAAAAATACTTGTTAAACATACTATTTACAGCAGCCCTTAAGTGTATAACCATAAGATGGATGAAACCAGACCCACCCACTTATAATATATGGATGCAAAAAGTCTGGGATATCTATCAAATGGAACAAATCACTTACCTATTAAGACTCCAAAAAGACATTTTTACCTCACGTTGGAAACCTGTTATGGCTTTACTTTTACAGTAAAGATGCAGTTTCTTTGTACCGATCCATTGTATGTGTCGCGTGCTACTCTGCTTTACAATCATTGTGCCATATTATTTTAAATTTAATACTGCACCTTACACCTGGACTTTCTAGATTATGATATGTGATGAGGGGTTTCCTTTTATTTTCGTTTTGTTTTGTTTGTTTGACTAAAAGGGATTCTACTCTTCTTTATTGTTTAATTTTACTCATATGCTTAAGTGCACAGGTGTGCATTTATGGTTATAAGTATATGCTCTTGAGTAGGTGTGTCTGGCTGCATATATACATATGTTTATGTTTGACCATTTCTTTAAATCTTTTATTTCTCTTTTTCTTTGTTTATTCCATAAGGAATTGATTAATGTGATGGGTACTAATACTATACAGCTGGAAGAGAAGGACATGTCTATATTGTACTGTTGTTGATTGAAAAATAAATAAAAAATAAGTTCCAAAAAAAAAAAAAAATCAAAAATCCAACCACTGTTTTCAGTTTGGTTTCTTGTAGAATTTGACTTTACACAATTTTCCAAAATTGAATTGTTTGAGTCCCTTACGTCAACATTAATAACTTTTTAAAACTTAAAATTCTGAATTTGTTTTCTCATAAATATACAACTTTATAAACCCACCCCCCCCCCCCCCCCAAATGTTTTTTTGTTTTGTTTTTGGTTTTTTTTTTTGCTCAAAATTAACAGATCCTTTTGATATAAAATGTACTTATTAATTTATTATCTAAATTTTTTAGTGGCCCTTATACTTTGTCATTCATTAAGTTTCTAATCATGATTTGAAGAGAATATATTTCTAGCATTGGGCCAAAACCTCATATCACCATTTTTCCTGATTTATATTTTTATTTCTTAAATCAGTGCTATTAGTCACCCTTTATATATATCAGTGGGTTATAAAGAAATAAAAGTTTCTAAAAAATGCAGGCTATGATCATTCAGTGTTAAACAGATTTAAAGACAGCTTTTTTCATTCTTGTAAAAATGGGGATTTTGGAGATACCTGATGCCAGCGATATACATCTAACTTTGACAACATCAGAGCTCATGTAGCCTGTGCCCCCCTGAGATCTACGTCGCGGATGCTGATACCCGACCAGTTGAGGGCCACTGGTGTAGACCTTAAACACACACTTTGACACATTCTGACACACCTGCTGAACTGGAGCAAACCTATTCACTCACAGACCTCATGGCTGCCGTGTTTCAGGAAAGAGACAAATGAGACAATTTTGATTAATTATGCTGGGTTACTTCATATTTTACACATTCATGCTGACTCTTGGTTGGTTTAAAGCATTTTGAAGGTACGCCTGACAATGCCAGAAGGCACCCTGGTTGAGAATGGCTGCCCCAGAGGAGGAATTAAGCCATGGCCTACCCTCTCTATTCACAGAATAAAAAGGGCCTTAACATCGCTGAGGCCTAGTCCACTCATAGGTGAATATTTTTAACAACAGGGGTTTTCCTCCTCTATTTGAAAGATAAAAGAACCTTTTAACAAACACTATGTTCTCACATGACACAAAAATGCAAAAACATACTGTTGCATCATGTAAAAGCGCACCATGTAAACAGTAGTTCTTACGTCATTGAGTGAGTGAAGCAGTTCACTCAAAGCCAACAAAGATGGCCTTCACTTGTGAACATTTCCCCACCACTCCTCTTCCCTGACTATTTCATTTTCAAAGTTGTCCCACCAGCCTGAACTGGATCTCATCCAAAAGTGCCCACTGCTGGTGGGGATTGAGTCTCCTGAGTATTGCATGCAGCAGCAGTGTTCATTTTGCAACTAGATTTTAAATCTATTCTTAGTATTTAGATTGAAATGATCATTATTTTGTCACCATGTTTAACTTTAATAGTTTTAGTCTAGTTTTAGTCACTGAAGACTCTATCAATGCATTTCTTAATCTTAATTAATCAGCCCAATTGGAAAAACTAATATAAATGTCAAATATATGTTTTTTTAAAGGTGCATCTTTATTGACCTAACATGCCATTTGAGTGTGTACAAAAGGCCTGTAGGAATAAAGCTTGAAATGATTTCATAATATAAAAGCCAATATGAAAAACCACTCAAGTTGCATAACGCATTTGTGAAATCTAAATGAGAATCTTGATAATCTTTTGATTGACCTCTCCCTTGGGTCAACTAAACCAAAGGTGCGTATGACAATAAGAGCAACACGGGTTTTTTAATTTTTAATTTTTTTTTTGCATCCTCTGTGTTTCTTATCTTGAGTTGTTTGGTGGGTGGAAGGGGTGGTTTAAAACATTTGAGTTCGGATTAAAACGAAGAAAACCTTTTATGGGACAGGAACCACATGCAATCACTTAGGTTGACTTCCTTTATGGCCTTCCCTCAACCCTCTGTGATACAGTAGAACCAGAATGATTTTTCTTAGCCAATCAGTGAAGATCAGTCGACATTACAGAAAGTGTCATTACACGATCCGACCAATCGGCAGTGGCCCAGAGTGTCTCAAACTTTCTGTTTCCTCCAGAACTTGCAAAATGCAGTTTTACGTTTCTTTTGGTCCCAAACAAACGACCCAAACATCTCCACTAACTAAGGTTAGCTGATGATAATAAATGTGAATAGTACAGCTGAATGTCATGAAAGGTGAATTTTGTTTAGGATTTCAAACAATTACTGCAATTGTAGATGAAAAATGGAGGCACCATATTTGGATGTACACCCTTAGGGGTGTAAAATCTTGTTTGTATGAAGACATATGGCCAACTCCTCTAGCAACAATACTAAGGGTGTTTTCCTGACAAATAACTTATTATAACGTAGGATAATAGTACTCTACAGTGAGCATAGATGTTACCACAGGTTTGTAAACAATTACAGAGTGATACAGTGGTAAATTTTACTAATTTATAGCCATTTTCAATAATCAAAAAGCGTGAGATTTTTGGTCAGTTTTATAACCTTACAACAGTTTTGCTATACTTTGCAGTTTATATCAGTTTTAATTTCTTACCAAGAGCCGTATTTCTAATTAAATTCTATCCATAAGTTCAATTTTTTGTGATTTTTTTAAAGGTTTTCTGATGGAATTATAAAGAAAAATAAGGGATATAAATAGTGGAATAAATGTGATTTTAGTCAGTAATACAACAGTGCAACAGTGTTTTTTTCTTTTTTTACTTAAATGGCACAAACTGGTTTTAATTTGCATTGTTAGCCTCATCACTGCTAAAATTCACTTAGTTATTCAATAATGATAATAATAATAATAAATAGCTTTTCTGTAGGAGTTATTAGAAAAAAACCTGGTGGTACCACCATCACTGATAGTAACAGTATTCTGAAGCCTGTCATGACTTTCCTTTTGAAGAGGTCAGGAGAAACTGTAGCCGTCTCAGATGACTGAGGTTGGACCTGTCCCTGTTTCTGCCATGTCCTAGGTTTAATCAAGAGGTGGCGTTTTTTGTGTATAAAATAAATATGTATTTAGATATTTTGTATGTGTTTATGTGTACAAATGACTATGATTATTTTCCCATTATGAACCTTCTAATAAACATTCACTTTACATTTTTTTTTTTACCATAAATGGTCAATTGAAGCATATACGGTCACTTCTCTGCCCCTGATTTTCTCCATAATAATGAAAAATATGTATTTAAGTGACAAAAATGAAAAAGTATGGGGATGTCCGCCATTAATATTCAAGGTTTTGATTCCAGTATTTCTTTTAGTGTTTTTAAAGGGTTAAAGGTTCTGTGAGAAACTTTTGATTTGTGTTGATCTTGGCGCCCCCTGTGGACAAAGAAGCACTTTTCCTCTCTTTGCTGACTTCTGCACATGCAAACGCAGCGTTTTTTTCAAATGTAATCCTGCCGTCTTCCCAGAGTCAAATATATCAATACTCAAGAATATCTGCCATAGAATAAAAAAATCTGGACCTGTTATAACACCGGTCAGCTATTTTAGGCATTAAAAAAGTCATTCATTGTAATTCTGGTTTAATTCGCTTTTTTACGTCATATAGTGGCATCAGTTTGAAATTCAGTATGTTACATAACCAGCTAAAAACTCCAAACTAGAGCTTAAAAACTTGAGATGCTAATGCTGATGTTCGTAAGACCCTCAATAAAGAAGCTAAAGCTTTATTGTTGATCTGGGTTTGTGTAGGCTTTAAGGAAAAATTATCAAAGCCCTGCCCATTAATGTTACTAGAAAGCAAACCTTTTTATTAAACAGAAAAAAAGCTGTAAGAATTAAATTAAGAGCCTTTCGCTACAGAACAATGGTGTGTGCTTTTCAACGTCACTTTTACTTCTGTGTTTTTTGTTCAGAATGATAAAGATCAGCGCTGAAAGTAAGCAGCTTTGAGCCGTAATTTCAGTCTGAGTGTGAACATCTGTGGTTTGAACCTCCTGAAAGTGAGTTTGGGTCACGGCGGTGCAGATAAAGGGCGACCACACTCGGGGCTCTCAGGTATTTCCGAGGCCTGCGGTGGAAGTGAGGAGAAGCCGCGAGGGGCCTCTCATTGCATCCGAGCAGGAGGAAGAATCCGCGGAGGTATTTGGCGGCAGTCTGGGGGCTTTCCTGTGGAGGTGGGGCTGGAGGGGAAGAAGGAGCCTGGTGCCCCGGGGGCCTCTGGGATACCACAGCAGGAGGCGAGGAGGCCGAGGTCAGGGCAAAGGAGGCTGCACCGAGGGGGAATGAATGAGGGTTTAAAGAGCAGGAAAAAAAACAACGGTAGCACTGGAGTGAAAATCTTTTATCATATTAAAAAACCCTAAAAAATAAATTTGACTAAAAAAAATCAGTCGACTGCATTGATGACAGACAGTCTGATCAAAACTTACACATGGGACACATGTTTAAACTGTTCATGATTTCAGAGTTTAGAATGCCTAAACTTAGGATGTTTATGTACTTGACATTGAATCGTCCAAAAAGATACTTTACATCAGCGACATTTCCTTTTGCCTACAAGCTCTGAAGACAGCGCAGTCTTCAGAGCAGTGTGTGAGGATGCCCTGATCTAGGCAGATTCACACATGTGCCATGTTCCCTCTATTTCTTAATTAATAATGGATTTAACTGAACACTGGTGATGTTCAGTGCGTGGGAAATTTGTTTGTATCCACCCAACCTATATTTTTCAAAAACTTCTTCTCTGGGTTGCTTGGAGTGTTCTATTTGCTTTATGATGTAATGGTAGCTAGGAATGCTGCCTGCAAGAAAGTTTGTATCCACCCTTTCACTGATTCTCAGGCCCAGCTACACGGGGGTCATAGAGGTCAGCAAAACATGGTCCCTTGTAGAGTAAAGATGCAATATTTAATTTTTAACTTTAAATCTCACCATTCTTAAAAATGTAGCCAAAATATGAACTACTTTTGTTTCTTCTGTGGATTTTTTGGCCTGTTTCAACACTACAAATCCCTTTCACTTTTTAAAAGTGTGAACAATGTGCAAGTAACTTTGCACATATTCTTCTTAAATGACCTAGAAGTTGTTCTTCTTCTGCCATGATGAAGGATCTTCCAGTTTCTTAAATTCACCTGAAGGACCTGCAGATGGAGGAGACTTCTGGAGGAGCTCAGAGCGAGGACGTCTTTTGCCCAAAGATGCAACATAATCAGTTAGGACATCAATTAGGAGACGCAGACATCAAACATCATTAAAATACCTTTTGTTTTAAAGAAATCCCTCTTCCTTTAAACGGTTATCTTCCAAGAATAAACTCAGATACTGGATCCAGTCTGGATAACCTGAAATTTCATGCCACCATTAAGAATAGAAATAAGAAAAAGTTGGTAATATTTGTTTGATACAGAGCTCATGAGAACAGGAAAAGAAGAGTAGGAGATGAAAAGCTTGGGATTGTGGGTCAGACTGTGGGTCAACACGGTGTTTCCTGTCCTCTGGGATGTCTGCTCTCTCTGGATGACTGGATCACTCATCTCTCCTCCTGCACGCTTTCATCTCTCCTGTCGCTCTCTCCCTCCTCCTCCACTCATCACTCCGTCACCACAGGCTGTTTGGGCTCAGTTCACATTGACCTCTGCAGACGGCTGTCCAGTCAACGCACCACGGTTACCATGACAGCAGCACTGTTTGATTGACAGCTGCGTAGTCACCTGTCAGCTCACGCCAAGTTACAAATCCAGACACCAAACATGAGAAGTTCACTTTCCAATGAAATGTGGCCTCAAGCTGGAGTCTGAATTACCTACCTGGTCATAATGAATAAGATTTCTAAACCAATGGGATATTTTATCTGAACTTTATGTGTCTTGTGCTCCCCAGAAATACAAGCACTGGACATTTATTCATATTTATGAACAGATTGTTCTCTCAGGAAATCAAATGATGTACATGGATGTTGTGAAGTAGGGTGTGATCATGACACCCATTTTAGAAGTTGTTCTTAGGCCTCTACCATGAGCCATACTGTGGCCAAGTTGTAGGCATGTTTGGGCCAAAATTTGAGGCTGCAGTAAAGCCCAGATGTGGCAAGCAAGCTGCCTGAGGGCACCTTCGGGGGGATTGACTCAACCTGGGTTATCCTCTGGATGTCCTCGCATTACCATGAGCATGAGAATCTGCTGAAAAAAAGGACAAAATCCCCTCCGTTAGGGTGGAGTAAAGGGTAGATGTGGCGAGAAAGCATGGGTACTGTCCTGGTGGGTAGTTAGAGATGCCGTGAGGCCCTGGTAATGGATGTCCCAAGGTTAAAGTACAAAAGTACTAAAGAGCTGTTATTTAATATTAAGAAGTCTTAGTATAATATGCTCAAGATGCATTTTTTTTCAGCTGATTACAATAATATACATACACAATGGAAAAACTGCAACAAAAATAACATTAAATTTTGCTTTTGCTTAAATTGCAAAATGATTTAATATGACTAAAATGCTTCAGCAAAATATGGATTTATCAGAAACTTGTCAGTGATAAAGTGTTCATAAATCTAAATAGAAAGTAGATGATTATTGCATTGTATGGTCCCATTTAGAGCAACAAAGTACTGACTTTCCTCTGCTCCCATCATTCCTTACAGCTGCCCCCATGGCTCACATTAAAAGTGAAATTGAAATGTAACTTATTTAAAGGTCCTTGCTGTAGTTGTTTAAAGATTTAGTTGAGCTGTAGTTTTGGTCCCACTCCATGCAGACAGTCTTACACAGAAAACAAGTGTGAGTGTGACGGTGCCATTCACTGAGCAGAGAGAGAACATGAACAAAACAACAGATTTGAACTTTAAGAGATCTTTCTGTTTTTTAACAATCAATAATGAATAATCTGATACCAAACTCCCTGTTCATCTTTCCATGACCTTTTACCCTTATCACACATCTTGATACAAACAATTCTCCACACACATGGCTGTTTGATGTGAGTTTGATCATGAAAGATAATGTTTTGCATGGGTAATACTTCAATGTATGGTTCATTCATGTGTGCCACCTTCCTTGTTTGTCTGTCATACAAACGCTGAACTGAAAATCCCCTGTGAAGCTCAGTGATTAAAACTGTGATGCACAGCAGACAGGAACCAAAGCAAAGGTTAAACCATCATTTGAATTCAAGAAACGGCTGATGTCCTTATTATGGCCTACCATACTGATAAATATCTTGCTGTTATTTTTTTCAGTCCATGTTTATGATAGTTCACAACCATGAGATCAAAATAATACAGTCTTAAAAGATGAGGCTGTATGGCACAGATGCCCAATGCTTCAGTCACAACCCCGTACGCTGGCAGCTCAGACTAGGGCTGTCAATTTTTCAAAAGATCAACTTCCAAAAAAACAATAAAAAATGATTTCTAATCACTCTGCCGCTCTAACCCCCCTCATCACTTTTGTTCCGTATGATCTTTCTGAAAGCTGACCCGAATTTATAGTTGAAAATAAAATAAAAAGCCCCTGTAGTAAAGTGAAACACTACTTCAACATAAAAACATAATTGAGATTAATTTTACTGTAGGATGCACATTAGAAATCTATACTACTTGTTATCATTTATGATGTTATGTGTTTGATGGTCTCTCTGTGGAACAAAATAAAATTTGAATCTTTTAAAGTTAAGAGTTTTATGCTGTTAAATTGTGGAATAAGATGTTACTTTTGTGCCCAAAAAGTAGTGACAAACTAGGCAAAAGTTTTTGAAGAGCTCATGAAGAAACAGTGGCAAACATGGGTTCAGCGGAGTCAGACGACACTCACATATGGTCCATTTCCTCCAAGCTGCCCAGTCTGGTTCAGTAAAATCTAACATGGTAAACTCTAATGATGTTTGTGTTTTCACAGCTAATGTCTGTCAAGACTTATTCTTTGTGATGGAAAATCTGTCTCTTTTTCAAGATATGAATCATTAGGCTTAGCTCATTGATAAGAGCTGGGTTTTTGGCTTTAAAACGGCTCCTCATTTGGTACCAGTTTGGTTTTTGTGTATTAAATAAATAAAGGAAACCTGTTGTCATACATGAGTCCGCTCCTTTTGCTCACTTAAAAGAATTGTTTCATATCTAAGACACAGTTGACAGCATATGTGAGGAAAACTCAAAAGACAGTCTGGCTGCAGACCGCAGGTCTCAGATGTCCTCCTTGCAAACAACTACTGTGAGGTGCCGCCTCTGCCAGGATGAGAACACGCTGAAACTTTTCAAATGAAACCTGATTAAACTTCTAGTTCAGGTTAGGGTAAGAGTTAAGGTAAAGGTTAGGATAATACAAGTAAAATGTAAAAAAACTGACCAAAACGACAGACAGCTAGATTGATAGATCAATATGTATACATTATTAGAATTCAAGAATTGGTAGTCTGCTTACAGGAAAAATGTCCTCCATGAAAGCACTTTAATGCAGCTAACATAACTAAAGCTAAAGGTGTAGGTGAAGCTAATGTTTGTGAAGCTAACTAAGCTACATAGCTACACCGTGTTCCAAATTATTATGCAAATGATATTTTTCTCTGATTTTCCTAAATATCAATGCAAATGACAGTGAGAATATTTTTCAAGTCATCAGCCGTTAGCCTAAAATAAAAAACTCAAAATGCACTGTTCCACATTTTTATGCACAACAGACTTTCAAAACATTTTATTGGTTGTAAAGAACTGAAAATGGACATTTGTTGAATTTGCAGCATTAGGAGGTCATACTTACTGAAATCAAAGCTATTTCAATCAAAAACATCTTAACAGGCAAAGTTCCATGTTAACATAGGAGCCCTTCTTTGATATCACCTTCACAATTCTTGCATCCATTGAACTTGTGAGTTTTTAGAGAGTTTCTGCTTGAATTTCTTTGCAGGATGTCAGAATATCCTCGCAGAGCTGCTGTTTTGATGTGAACTGCCTCCCACCCTCATAGATCTTTAGCTTGAGGATGCTCCAAAGGTTCACAACAGAGTTGAGGTCAGGGGAGGATGGGGGCCACACCATGAGTTTCTCTCCTTTTATGCCCATAGCAGCCAATGACACAGAGCTGTTCTTTGCAGCATGAGATGGTGCATTGTCATGCATGAAGATAATTTTGCTACAGAAGGCACTGCTCTTCTTTTTTTTACCATGGAAGAAAGTGGTCAGTCAGAAACTCTATATGCTTTGCTGAGGTCATTTTCACACCTTCAGAGATGCAAAAGGGGCCTATCAGCTCTCTCCCTATGATTCCAGCCCAAAACATGACTCCACCCCCTCCTTGCTGATGTTGCAGCCTTGTTGGGACATGGTGGCCATCCACCAACCATCCACTACTCCTCCATCTGGACCACCCAGGGTTGCAGACACTCATCAGTAAACAAGACTGTTTGAAAATGAGTCTTCATGTGTTTCTGGGCCCACTGCAACCGTTTCTGCTTGTGAGCATTGGATCGGGCAGCCGCATAGTTAATAATGTGAAGCGTCCTTCTTTAGTAGTTTTTCTTAAATTGGGCTCACCTGGCAAACTAATTATCACAGGTGTATGAGATTGATTTCAGTGATCCAAAAAGCCCTGAGACACAATGCCATCCATGAGATCAGCTCAGTGCCTGCTGCTTCATTCTCTCTTGCCACCAGATCCCTCTCCTCTCTCTCACCCTCTCCTGCATGAAACTTCACTTTTAACACTGTAGTTCACCTGTGTATTATGTGGCTATCAACCATGGAAATATAACAGATAAAGGCTTAGGTTTGTAGCCTACTCACAGGTCATAACAAAGACTGAATAAAAAAGTTGCTCTCTATCTCTCGAACTTGGCACAACACTATGATGCTTGAGCAGGTGTTGTATGAAGCTCTTTGTCAGGATGGATGGATCCAGCAGGATTTTAAAGGAATGACAGAGCCACAAGCTCGCTGTACAATACAATGTGGTATATTCTATACATTTTTGCAGTGAAGGCAAATAAAACGCAACAAACTCAGTGTGCAAGGATTACAGATCAGAAAAAATGCATCGGAAGATAACAGACCCCCCTGTGTACACATTGTACTCAGAAACGTTGTCACTTCCGTTCTGAAATAGGTTGCATCTCACAATAGCGGTCCTCTAGAGGGGGTGTCTGAGATCTGCGATTTGCAGCCAGACCCCTCTCAAGTTTCAAAGAGAAGTTATGTGATCAAATTTACCCACCAAAGTAAAACTGCTGATAATCAGCTTTGCTCAGTAAAAATGCTACATGTGAATAGTATTTCTTGTGTAGGATATTTTATGAAGTTTATTGTGTGAAAGAATCTTTAAAGTTATGAAATACATTTTGAGTAGTATGTTTCCTGAATGTTCACGCAGTCGGGTTTGTGGTGATTCAGCTGTGCAGCTCATCAGAGTAGGTGACGCTTTTAAGTGAAGGATTTTTTATTCGGTAAATTATCCTTTGTCCTTGTGTCTCTTCATTGCATGTCTACTTTAGTTCCTTACTGGGAGGAGCTAGGACACAAGGAAACACCACAAAGTGACACTAGGAGACCCCCTAAAGTGAGGAAGATCCATCAACTCATCAAGAGCTCTCTGTGTAAAAGTCTACCAAAAACTTGTGCAGAGTTTTATTCTAGAGGACTGAATTGTCCATCTAGTGAAACACTGTCTTCTAAAACAAAACAATTTGAAAAAGAATTCTAAGGAGAGAAGCATGACAAGCTGATTTTAAGACCCTCAAATCAACTGGTCTTTGGCTTGTCTACGGAGGCAAAAAGATAGAAAGAGGTTCTAATAGGCAGTGTTACTAAAACTCAAAGCACCTCAAAGAGTTTGGATCTTGAGTGTCCCACCTGCCGATTGGCTCAGGCCTCAACAGCATCAGAAACTCACGTCCCAGGCGGTTTCCCATTAGGTCAGTGGTCGCCCCGAGAGGCCAATTCTCTTTAGCTCCCCTTTCACTGCTCACACACCAAATACTGTCGGGTCAGACGAAGAGAAAGCTGCTAGGCGCCGAGATGCAATTAGACGCTCCATTATATAAAGGCATATTCAGATAACAGGGGCACCAATGAGGTCAGTACGTGCCTTTTGTTGTAGGATTAATGAGATTTTTAATAAAACAAAAAAATGCCCCCTTCCTTATTGTAATGACCTAATGAGTGAGCCGGTGGCGCCGAGCCACGTTGGTGGGAAAGTACTGTGGTTGCACCAGTCTCTCAGTGGCCCCCCTCTGCTTTATCCCTCCGTCCCTTCGTCCTTTCCCTGCACCTGCATCCCCCCCGGTACAGCCCCGTGCTTTCCGGACCCCCCCTTCAGTGTTTGTATTCAAAGCTAGGAACCAAAGGAGTGTTTAATTACCATAAAATGCTATCGGCATTTAGCCCTCTGACACAATGAATGGCAACATAGAGCTCATTGAGGTTATCAACAAGGGGACCAGTGGTCAATTGGGTCATTGATTTGGATTGTTTGACAGACCCGGAGCCAAGGCCGCAGGAGCGACCAAAGTTCAAAAATCCCACTCAGTTGAATCGAGAAGTTTGTCACAGAATCTGTTGGAAGGAGCTGTCAGGAGCGATTAGGGGGCATGAAAGGGCTCAGCGATCAAACGGGGCCTATCCCAACGCTGCACATTTAATTAGAATTTGCATGTCTTTGTTCCTGACCCTTCAGCAAGCATGATCTGATTACAAGGGTGAACAGTTACCACCAGGGGAAAGGGGAACTCGCAACGTGCAACCCAACTTATTTGTTATCAGTTTTGAATTATGAAAACAAATTCTCAGCCTTGACAGCCCCCACACCACACCAAAGGATCAACAAAAGTCGAGACAGAGCAGCAGGCTCATGGTCAGGTAAAGGTGATCCTGGAAGAATTTCCATGTTTATGCCTTTTTTCAGTCTTGTGCTGAATTGTGGGAGTTTGGGGAGTAGAGAGGGGGACTGAGGCGCTTGCTGGCTCATTAATTGGAAGGCAGAGGGCCCTTTGACCCCAATGATGCGGGGTGACAGGGAAAATGAGGAGAGGCGATTGGCTAGCAGCTTCAGCGGTTGAATGTGCCACCAGTGGTGTTTAAGAGTGGAAAAGGGCAGCAGGAAACAAAACACTTCTCTCTTTATTGCCCCTGAACTTGTTTCTCTCAGCTTTTGTTGTACTTGTTTTTTACCAATTCAACCTCTCACCTCCTGATTTCCTCGTCATAATTCATAAATTTAAAGTAGTAAACCATTTTCAATAACTTAGAATTGTTATTTACTGTGCACAGCACCTGTTGTATGTCTGTGACATATGTAGGAATGAGACATGCTCTCAGTTTTTGGCTTAATGGATTAAACTATAACAACAATACTGAGATTTTAAATTCAGCACCACCACACTTGCCCTGGAATAAGATTCTTGTATTTTGTTAAACTTTGCTCAAATTCTCAAGGCCTGTCTGGCATTGAAGTTGCTTGATATTACACTGAAATTACATTAAAACTGAGCGGTTAGCACTGAATGTCCTTTTAAGATCTTTAATTATGAGCAGCGCACAGACCATGGCAAGTGTGTTTCAGCACTTTGCCTTTGTCATTCATAATAGAGCAGAAAAAGACCCTTATATAAAGGAAATCCATCATTTTCACAATAAAAATGCTTTCACAGTATACACTTTTTATTTAAGAGGTGTTCTGGAAACAAGACACAAACAATTCACAGCATAAAAGAGTGTACATCACTCAACAAATGCACAGACTAGTTATAGAAGATGACACAGGTGTAGCCTTTAAATGTGTGCTGTTGGCCACTTCAGAGGTGAAAGGTTGCTTACTGTAGTGGCTACACTCTGCTGTCATTATGGGCATTTCTGTCCAAATGAGTCACTTTTAAGTGTTTGGTGTAGAATCATTTTGCTCTTTTACTGCAAATGACATGATTCTATAGAGGAAGGTGATTTCTTGGTAAAGTTTGAACTTTTGATCTTGAACTTTTTATCGGGTCTTTAATACACTTCTTACCAACTTTTTAAGGTTAAACTCTTAAAATCAACTGCAGTCCAGTTTAAAACAGCAAAATATTCAAATTTTCACCATTTTTACCTTTTAAATTCAAACATGACACATTGTTTGTCAAAAACAAAAACAAAACAAAACAAAAAAAAAAAAAAACAAGTTATTTTCAGTATCCAAGAATGCAGAACTTGAACCCCCCCATCAATAGAATGAATGACAGAAAATAACTAAAAACAATGTTCATGAAAATGTTTGACTGTTTGGTAGCTTTGACAGGGCTAAAGATGATCATAATATTTACCCCCAGAAAATGAATGGATACATAGATAAGTCAATTAAAATGTTTAAATTAACTCAATTAATTTTTACATTTTAAATCTGACACTGCACAAAAAATGATAATGCATCAAAATCAGTTTTTTAGCTTATCTTGGACTTATCCAAGACTGCCATTTATAAAAAATCCCCCAGCCCCTCATCATTCATTGTATAAATTAAAATAACTTTTTTCCTTTTTCACCTAAAACAACAGTGTGCTGTAAAACAAAACAATTTCAAAATAATCAAAATATTTGTCATAACTGTGTAAAAGTTTTCAAGTAGCATTTTTTTTGGTATGACTCAAGTTAAAATATATAAATTTCCATCCATTGGAATTTTCCCTTATATATTTTAATTTGGAACAATTATGCCACCTCCACTACACTGTAAAACTGAACAAGTTAAAACTACTCAATTTTTTTTGTTGAAACTGATTATGTAAAAGATTTTATGTGGAAATAGATTTTTTTTTAGCAATCATTACTTGTACATTTCTGTTGGGTTAACTTAATTTTTATAAGTTAAACTGCAATGTGGAAACTTTCCTACTCTTAAAATTTCTGTTTGAATTCAACTGAAAACAACATTTGTAAGTACTTTTATTTTCAAGCCACGTGTTCTCCATCAACTGCATTTTTCCATGATTTCTATCCTGCACTTTAATCATGAACATTAAAGGCACTCAGGGTAGGCCAACCTTAGGAACGACATGTAACAACAGTGGATGCACACACTGAAGGCAGTCTTCTTCCATCATGCTCAGTTTATCAGTATCAGTATTATAGCTCCCTCCATACAGGCGGGACCTCTCTCACTAAGTCAATGTCACTCATGGTGCAAAAGTGTCCAATGCCCAAAGGCATTTTGGGAAAACTCTGCAGTTTAAAGGATGACTGTCAAATAATTTGAGTACAATGTCAAAAAATACTTAGAGTGATCGGGTACTCAGAAAAATACAACTGGAATGACTATTTTGGATTTTTAAGTGATAACAGCTTTTTTTTTTTTCTTTAACAATCTTTCACTGTTCAGTTTTACAGTGTACACTAACTTAACTGACTACAAACAACAAAGGCCAAATGTGAAGTTGGTCTCCACAGGCAGGACTGCTCTAACTAAGTATGCAACTTCAGTCATAGTGCGAAGGTGTCTAATGCCCAAAGGCATGCTGGGAAAACTGTACAGATTTAGAGATAACTGTCAAAAAATCTGAGTACACTGACAAAAAATACTTGAAGTTATCAAGTACTGTTTCAACTCAGAAAAAGCTGAAATAGCTTTTTTGGATATCTAAGTAAACACAGCTCATTTTTCTAAACAACCTTTTAATGTTCGGTCTCACAGTGAGACATCAGGTTATCAAACTGGCATTTAAAGGGTTAAAATTATGAAAATTCTTGAGTGTCTGATAAGTTTGTCAAGGGCCAAGGTTGATGAAAAGATTTAAAAAGATTCCACAGATAAAGTTGGTTAAAAATGTTTGTACGTATTAGATGATTTTTTAAGTGTTTTGAACTTGGCTTTGTCCTCCATGGCCCTGATGTTACAAAACTGAAGAGAAGTGAAAGGAAGCACCAAAGCGTTAATTAATAATGGCCCATTGAGCAAAGGATAACCCCCCTGTGCTATAAACAATGACATGTAAGACCATCTTTCATATTTGGTTCACCTAAAAACGGACTTGTAGTACTCACACTGTGCCACTCAACTTCTGCTGTCAGGATCATTATGAAATGAACAGCCAGAATCATCACTGACCCACTGACAACTACATGATTATGACGTTTAAGAGTACTCCTCCATAGCTCTCTGTGGTGTTGGGGATAATGTGTTGCACAGCAGTGTACCGCTGTACTCACATTAGTTTTTTGTTACTTTTATGACCATGGGAAAGTGTCTTGAGAAAGTGGATTACTCAGTGAAGATTGAAAAATAAGTGGGCATAACCACTGACTTACTCCAAGGGTAAATGCTGATTATTCTCTGTATTTTAAGGCTTAAAACATTCTACACATGTGCACATGTGAAATAGTACCAGGGTGGTATTAAGTATTAGCATCAGTTCCCTTATGAAATGCTAGTGATAAAGCTTTGCACAAATATGTAATATTTTTATAGATAATTTGCATTTTTTTTGCCTAAACTTTGACTTTTGGATGATTTGAACACTTAAAAAGTCTAACAGAAATATATTTATACAAATTATGCCAGAACTAGATTTACAGAATTGAGAACAAAAAACGACTATTTTGATGTTTTCCCTAATATAATATTTTTTTAAACAAAAAAATTCAGTCTATAAAATGGAAAACATGATGTTAACACTTTCTAAAAAACCTTCTCAGTGGAATCCACTTAATATTGGATGTTCTGATCACTTTAACTTCAGTATTTTCATAAAACTTAAGACGCAAACAGTTTCAGCAAAAGAACGTTTTAGAGTTTGAAAAGAGAAATCTTGAAACAGAACACGCTGTTCAACTACATTGTTCTGCAATGTAACACGACTAAAAATGTACCATGACTCACTATAACTAAGACATTTACCATGAGGATATATTATGTTTGCACTGTCAGGTTTAGTTTTACATTTCATTCACTGTATTTCTACCCATTTGTGTCTTCTTTCAAACCTGATTTTCATTTTTCCAGCTTTTTGACAAAGACGTGTATTAATGTGAAAACAATGTACGATGTTCTGTTTGGTATCAGAAAAAATGTGATTTGATTTGATCTGAAAGATTCATGCGATTGGCATGAAACTTGTGTAATTGTCAGGCCTGTTTTGTGAGATGGAGGTCATTAGTGTGTTATGTTTGCATGTCGTCTCCTTTCCAGTCTTTGTTAAAGTGTCTCCAGTGTGTCTGGGATGCAGACACGCACCCTGTCCTGCTCCCACATGTCTCTTTACCTCCACCCGCCTCCACAACACCACCTCCTCTTTTCCTCCACAGACTGCTTCTCCAGTCCCTTACCCTCGTCTGTTCATTAACAATCACTGCTGTTGTTCATCCTCTCAGTCTAACTTTTGTCCTTTAACCTATTCCTCTTGTTTTCTCCTTTTGTCTGCAGTCTGATAACCAGCAGAGATAGCTGAAGTCATCACTGCTACTGGGATTTCTGGCATAAAAAATATACTTTTGGAATATTTTGGACATTACAATTTTTTCCTGAATAAAACCAAAGAAAATTGTTATTCCATCTAGATTCACATTAAAAGAACTTTTCATATTCATATTTAAATCTAGAAACTTGGTTTACAGCACCTACAAAATATTCAACCCCGTGGATGTTTTACCCTTTTATTGATTCTATTAATTAATATGGCTGATGAAATATGGATTTTTATTACAAAAAAAACCCTCTTAAATGTTAAAGTGAAAACAGATTCTTAGCAGTGTTAATTTGGTTGACTAAAACTACGACTAAAATTGTTTGTCAACTTTCTTCCTTTTCTTCATGAAAAAACTAGACAAAGACTAACAAAAATAGATCAGTGACGACTAAAACAGACAAAAACTAAGTTTAGTTAGCGTCAAGATGAATGAAACTAGACTAAAATGTTTTCATCGGACATTCAAAATATTTCTCCACTGTGAGTAAATCTGTCAAAAAAACAATGCATCTGTGGCTATTTGCCCTCTCAGCTGTAGAAAGCAGGGATCCCAGATTTAGCAGGGTGAATAGTTCACACTATCATGACTTGCTACCAGGTGTAGGCAAGAAAATAAATGCTTGGACTAAAAGTAAAGACTAAAACGTGAGGACTTTTTATGGACTAAAGCTAGACTAAAATGTTTTGAGTTTTCATCAACTAAAACTAGACTATAACTCAGGATAGAAATGACTAAAATATCACTAAAACTAAAATGCATTAGAGTTAAAGACTAAAACTAACACTAAAAATTATGAAAAGCTGCTAAAATTAACACTGATTCCTACAAAGTAATGCAAGTTAAATAAGAATACGTAAGGTAAAATAAACAACTAACTAATCCGGCCAGTTTGTGCTTGTAGTCTCACGATAAGTGAAGTGAGGATCACCTGAGTGAAGGGGATTATACTATAAAGACACCTGTGTCTGGAAGGTTAAGTCACTGGTTAATCAGTATTCCTGGCAACCATTACACCACAAAGACAAAAGAACAATAAAAAAGAACTCAGAGAAAGGTTATTTCAGGTTAGGCCCTGAAAATCCCCCAGAGTTCAGTTAAATCCACCATTAAGAAATGCATAGATCAGGTTGACCTCACAAACTGAGTGACCTTGAGGGAGGCCACCAAGACACCCATGACTACTCTGAAGGAGTTACAAGCTTTAGCAGCTGAGATGGGAGAGACTCTGCGTACAACAGCTGTTACCCAGGTTCTTCATCAATCAAAACTTTATGGGAGAGTGGCAAAGAGAAAACAACTGTTGAAGAAAACTCAATAAATCTTGACCAACGTTCCCTAAAAGGCACGTGGGAGACTCCACGGTCAAGTGGAAGAAAGTTCTCTAGTCTGATGAGACCAAAATGGTGCTTTTTGGCCATCAGACAAGATGCTCTGTTTTGCAGACACTAAACACTGCTCATCATCACAAACACACCATCCCCACTGTGAAGCATGGTGGTGGCAGCATCATGCTGTGGGGATGCTTCTAGGCAGTTGGCCCTGGAGGGCTTGTAGAGGTAGAGGGTAAAATGAACACTGCAAAACAGAGGGAAATCCTGGTGGAACATCTTATTCTGTCTGGAAGAGAACTACAGCTTGGGAGAAGATTTATTTTCCAGCAAGACAATGACCTGAAACACACACTGTATACATTCACCTCTATCCTGCCTATTCAACTTTTCAAATCCCAGAACAATTTAAGAAACAACTCTGTTTTCCTGATGGTAAACTTCTGATTAAAAAAACAGTTAAAACCCCCCCCAAACCCACTCATTACAACCATTTATCAAACTAAGTTTTTCTCAGCTATACCTTCTCAAAGGAACCCAACTGAGGCTTTAAAATGATCACAATTCTTAAAGCTAAAACTGCTTTTTTGCATCATTAAAAATGTCATTTCTAGATTCAGGGTAGGAAGAATTGAAGTGGTTTTTTTAAACATGAGTTCATATTGCAAAGAATATTCAGAGAGTTAGTGATTTCATTGCTAGACTGGTGAGGAGCTTTGAAATATCTTTAAGATATTTCCAAAAAGTTTGTCTAAAACCAACTATTTTCACTTCATATTGATGATTAAGCAGAGTTTGCATATTTTCCCTGTGCATGTGTGGGTTCTCTCCGGGTACTCCTTACTCCCACCACCAAAGACATGCTTGTTAGATTAATAACTGGGGACTCTAAGTTGGCTGTCGGTGTGTCTGTCTCTATATGTCAGCCCTGTGATTGATTGGCCAGGGTGTACCCCGCTTCTCACCCAATGACAGCTGGGATAGGCTCTAGCCTTCTACGATCCCGAATGGGATAAGAAAATGAATGAATGAATGAATAGTGCATGATTAGACAACTGAACAACCAATACGGTGTCTGAAAGGTTAATCAGACTGAGAATTTTGAGTTTTATCAATAATTCCTTGTATGACTTCAAACAGATTTAGTATAGAGTAAGAGAGAGAAAAAGTGAGTATGGGAGACCGACTCAGAACAAAAGACCAAGATTTATATGAATCATATTAACACATGAATGAATCCTCTGTCTCTTCATCTCTAATAAAGTTAGCGTGTTACCCTGCACAAACATCTAAAGTCTCTGGGCCAAATCCCAGTCTGTGCTCATGCATATTTTATCACTGTATTGAAAACATTAGCAGCAGTGCATAAACACAGACTTTACTCATGACCAGTTTATAGATCAGAGGCTCTAGCACCATCTGCCTGTGTTTCCAGTGCCATAAATGCTTTTCAAAGGCATGCTGGCACAGGATCTCACAATTACAAGATAAGGATCTTAAAGCTTATTTGACATCCTTCTCACCTACTTGTCAGATACTTACAAAATACAAAAAAAATCATCGAAGTTATGATATTCTTATCATGCAGTTACAAGAAAAATGACCCTGTCATTGCAAAATAAGAGGACAAAATTGGGGGAAAGCTTTAGTCTTTATGCTGATAATCTATGGATTTAAAAATACTGGGTTCAGTGGTTGGTTTTGTTTTATTTAAAAAGAAATAAGCCTTGCTTTTATGTATATCTGGCTTTCAATTAGGAATATTTTAGTTTATTTTGTGTTAATTAACTATCTCTGGTATTACTTTGCCTTTATTGTATTGATGTAATTATTTTTATTTAACTTTCATGGATATATTGTTACCTCATGACAATTTTATTTATAATCAGCATCTTTTTTGGTCATCCCTGTCTGATCTTTTAAGAAGTATTCTCTGTTTATGAATCAAATGTGCTAAATAAATAAAGCTGAGTTGTATAAATAGAGTTAAACTTGCAAACTAAGTGACTTTTGGGAAAAAGTAAAGACTGTTTCAGCAATTTCCACATCTGACACGATCCTGTTGTATAGGTTTCAGGTATTCAAATGGCATTTTAGCGATAATAATTTTGTCTCTGACATGTTTGTCATCTTTACACCTGATAGTCCTGGGTACTATATTTGGTTCAGGACTCACATTGCAACACTGTTGCACTTTTGTGGGTTTGGTTTGCTTCCATACTGCACTTGGTCAATATAACGTCAGCCAAAAGTAAAGTGAAGATACAATGAATGGATCACAACTTCTTGCATTAAATAAAACAAAAACTAGAGTCATTGTCATTGGTCCTGCATCTAAAAGAAATAGAATCCCCTCACTGCCAGGCAACTTAAGCCCTTAAGGCCTCCTCTAGAACCTCGATCCAAGTTTCAATCAGGACTAATGTTCTTGCTATGCTTTTACCAGCTCAGAAACACAACAAAAGTCAAGACACTTATGCCACCAAAGATTTGGAGAACCTAATTCATGCTTATTTTCCTCCAGCTTAGATTACTGAAACTCACTGTACACCTGTCTCAGCCAAAAATCTATTTACCACCTGCAGACTGTGCAAAAAGCAGCAGCTCAGCTTTTTTTTTTTTTTTTTTTGCAAATTATGTTTATTCAATATATCCTTTGATAACTAAACAATGTAGAACAAGTATTTTTTTTTTTATCTAGTGACGATAATAACAACAATCAAAATAAGTAAAAAAAAAAAAAAAAAAAAAAAAAAGGCAATAATAGAAAAGAGAAAATAAAATGCACAAAAAGTGGGGATGCAAAATAACATTCCAGAAATGATATTAAGTAACATAGAGAGAAATTCAATGCATGCATTGGTATTTAAGACAAAACCGTATAAACATAAAAAGCAACATACAAAACTAAATAGACCCTTTGACTGATGTTCATGTCTGTTGTTGTATGTTTGGAGCTTCTGAAATGGCCATATATATATATATATATATATATATATATATAGATATATATATAGATATATAAACAGAAATAAGTATAGCGGAAATGCCAGGCCTGGCTCACTATAGCACAAAAGAAATTAACATCTAAATGAGAAGGGGGATAATGAACACTCAACAACTCAGTCTGGTAAAACTGTTAAATTTATAAAGTGAAAGAGAAAAGTTTGCCATTTTAGAGAAGACTTATCAGAGTTACCTCTTATTGTATACTGCATAAATTGAAAAATTATAAAATACAATAAGCAGTTCGGCTTTTAAAAGAAAGAAAGAAACAAATAAACAAAAAAGCCCATATCACCTCAATTTTAAGATTTCTCTACTGGCTTCCAGTTGATTTAAGGATTTATTTTCTAAAATCTTATACTAACTTTTAAGGCACAAAATGGGCTGGTGTCTCCCTATATTTCTGAGCTTTTATCCCCTATGAACCAGTCTGAGATCCTCTGGTAGAGCTATGCTGGCTGCTCCAAGGTTGAGGCTGAAAACCAAGGGTGATAGAGCTTTTGCTGTCCCCAGACTCACAAACAGCCTATCAGGAGGGCATCATATTTGTAGAGTTAGTCTGTCACTTTTATCTCTCTACCCAAGACATTCTTTAACAAAAAAACCTTTTACTCTCTGATTTTAATTTTGTATTATTCATATTTTATCTCTTTTTTCTCTATTTTTATTGTTTAATTGCTCTCTTATATTATTGCTTATTTTGTCTGTTTACTCTTTCTATGTTTTAATATTTTTTGTACAGCACTTTATTATCTGTATTGCAAAGTGCAATACAAATTAAAGTTATTATTACAAAGTATTATTAATGTTTATCTCTCTCTTTTATTGTTCAGCTCAACATCACAGTTTGCCGTATGTCTGAGCTGGCAGATTCATTGTCTACAGCCTTTTTGTCTCGGTTTCATGTAAAATGTACGAAAACGAAATGTTACGTGGTGACAAAGTGGCGTCAGTTGAATTTGACAGTCTATTGTAGTCAAACGGTTTTGTTGCACTGTTCCTGCCGTTAAAGTTCTCACTTGATTTCATTATGAAAGTGTACGTCAAAAAATGACGCACACAATGGTGTCTTTGAATGAGCCGTACTTCGTCATAACAGGGTTGGCAGTCTGCTGATGTATTCAGAGGGTCCGGGTCAAGTGGTCATCTTGTGCTTTAATTACATTGTTTGTTTAATAAACTCTTCAGAGGAGAGAAAGACAGCAGGCCCTGGGAATCACTTTATAACAGGTCATTTTCCAAATGACAAGGGCTGACGTTGGAATGACGAACGTTGAAATGATATGATTTCGCTCACCGAGCTCGGTGCAACGAGGCAGAAAACGGGCTCCTTGTGCTCGGCTGTGGTTTCTGTACTCTCTGAACCCTGAAATAATGACCGTTCCTTGTTCATTAGTGTCTACTCGGTCAATCATAACACATCAGAAATGAGTTTAGCATTCAGGCGCAGGACAATTGACCTTGTGTGTGCCCTTCCTCACCAGCGAGCTGTCACAGGGCTTCATCCAAATTGAGGCAATTAGCTGCGATGTGTCTCCCCCATTAAGCTGAGTGTCTCCACTGTGTCCTAATGACAGCAGCAGGACATGGCCTAATCAGTCCCAGCGTCTCCCCAGAGTTCACATCCACTCCAGGCTGGCTCACCCACGGAGATGAGGAGCGGGGACAACAGCTACAAAAACCATCTGCACACAGGCAGCATGAGGAAAATGTTGGGAACATCTTCAGGTGCAAGAAGAGTCAAACTTACTCAAGTCAGGAAATACATAGTTTGTCATACATATGGTTGTAAAATAACCCCAGTCAGTAATCACTGCCAGATTATATTAGTCCGATTTTGTTTGCAACAAAACATTTTAAACCTGTTGTTTAGGAGGTTCAACATGACTGTAACTGTCCTAACCCCGCCCACTTTAGACTTGAAAAATGCACAAAAAATGTGCAGTTTGATACTGAGAGGAAGGAGGGAAAAGGCTGGGGTTTTCCAGATGAGGCATGAGTGACAGTGACGTCACCTTGCCAAAAGTGACCCAGAGTCCCGCAGAACTGCTGCCTCAGATTGACCTTTTGAGGTGGAGGATTTTTCCCTTCCACAGTCCCCTGAAGCAGACTGTTGTGTATGGTGGACCGTGGTGGTCCTGAGCACTACCTGTTTGGGCCATTGGCTCCAGGACCAGTGTTACTAATGCCTTGTTCACACAGAGACCAAAACAATATATTTCCTTTTAGTTTTGAAAAAGTTTTCTGTAAATACAGGATCATTTTAGGAAATGTCTGTGTAAGCATGGAACCACTGAAAACACTGTAGTATACAGTTGCAAGAAAAAGTATGTGAACCCTTTGGGATTTCTTGGATTGTGTTCTGTGTTCTGATCTTCATCTAAGTCACAACAATAGACAAACACAGTCTGCTTAAACTAATACGGCACAAAAAAGGATATGTTTTCAAGTTTTTATTGAACAAAACATGTAAAGATTCACAGTGCAGGGTGGAAAAAGTATGTGAACCCCTAGGCTAATGACTTCTCCAAGAGCTAATTGGAGCCAGGAGTCAGCTAACCTGGAGTCCAATCAATGTGATGAGATTGGATGTGTTGGTTAAAGCTGCCCTGCCCTATAAAAACACACACACCAGTTTTGAGTTTGCTGTTCTCAAGAAGCATTGCCTGATGTGAACCATGCCTGGCACAAAAGAGCTCTCAGAAGACTTACGATCAAGAATTCTTGACTTGCATGAGGCTGGAAAGGGTTACAAAAGTATCTCTAAAAATCTTGATGTTCATGTGTCCACAGTAGACAGTCTACAAATGGAGAAAGTTCAGCACTGTTGCTACTCCCCCTAGGCGTGGTTGTCCTGTAAAGATGACTGCAAGAGCACAGCACAGAATGCTCAATGAGGTGAAGAAGAATCCTAGAGTGTCAGCTAAAGACTTACAGAAATCTCTGCCACATGCTAACATGTGTGTTGACAAATCTCCAATAAGTAAAACGTTAAACAAGAATGGATTTCATGGGAGGACACCATGGAGGGAGCCACCACTGTCCAAAAAAAAAAACATTGCTGCATGTTGAGGTTTGCAGAAGAGCACCTGGATGTTCCACAGCACTACTGGCGAAATATTCTGTGGACAGATGAAACCAAAATTGAGTTGTTTAAAAGGAACACACAATGCTATGTGTGGAGAAAAAAAGGCACAGCACACCAACATCAAAACCTCATTCCAACTGTGATATTTGGTGGAGGGGCCATCATGGTTTGGGGCTGCTTTGCTGCCTCAGGGCCTAGACGGATTGCTGTCATTAATGGAAAAATGAATTCCAAAGTTTATCAAGACAATTCAGGAAAACTTAAGACCATCTGTCCGTCAACTGAAGCTCAACAGAGGATGGGTGATGCATCAGGACAACGACCCAAAGCATAGAAGTAAATCAACAAGAGAATGGCTTCAACAGAAGAAAATACAATTTGAAATTTGAACCTGGCTGTAAACCAGTTTATTTCTAGTGTAAAACTGTCTAAGGTGTCCAGATGGGACTTCCGGTGTTCCTGCAGCCAGCCTCAAGTGGACACTTGTTGTATTGCAATTTTTTTGCACTTCCACATTGGCTTCATTTTTCAGGACCAGAGGTTGCTGCTTTGTTTGGCTGTCCACACAGAGACAAAACGGTAAGTGTTTACAGATTTGTTCACTCTGGGACCTGGTTTCAAAAAGCAGCATTTACAGCCTCACAAAACCCAGTTTCCGTATGGATGAAAAGCCGATATGACAAAAAACTTTCGCATATACTTCTAAATTCATCTCCATGTGGATGGGGCTTAAAGCAGGAGCAGAGGCAGTGCAGGTGCAGGCGAGGATGGGAGTTGTCTCTGAATTGTAAAGTTGATTAGAGGCTGTAATGTTCTACCTTTTATATAAAGTTTCTCTGTCACAAAAGCCGGGCTTTCTCAGAAAAGATTTTCAAAGCAGATGTCTGTTTGAGCTAATTAAAAGCCATAAAATGCAGATTTTTATCAGTTTGGTGCAAATGTGAGAAGTAACACCAGCATTGATGTGTGTTATCAAAGTTCAGATACTTCAGTGTACAGCTGAAAAAAAATGTTAAAGTTTTCACTACCTCTTTAAAAGGTAAGTTTTCTGAGGAAGAAAAAATTCTACCAGTTAAGTTTGATCAAAATGGCTTAAGCATTGCATCAGTCTTGTTACCTGTAGATAGTTATGATAAATGAATTAAATGACTACCTTGGAGATGTACAAAGGTAAGTAAATAAGGATGAAAAATGCATTCATTATAGAACCTCCGATAATACAAAAAGGTAACAGAATGTTGAAAATAATGATGATAATAATAACATAACAGCATTAAATAAAAAACAAAACAAAACCAGAAACGTCCATTGTACAAATTGCCTCAGATGTTCCAAACCAATTTGAAAAGAGTAGGTTTAATAGTGGTGGCTGGAGCATTAGAGGATGGTAGTGCCGAGGACAGAAACCATTAACTGCCACTGTCCTAAGCTTCATGATGGAAGCTGCTGATCTTGATTGCAAATAATGCTGGCCTTACACCAGAAGACTTTGCTAAAACTTTTAAAAGACTCTAAAAAGACTGACATCTGAGACCCTCTCATATCTAAAGACAATGTCGGCAAGCTGTTCATTTTTTTAATCTCAGACTGAGATTTTGCAAAGACCGTGGGACACTAACTACAAGACTAGAATATGATTCCTTTTGAGATTATTTCCCATCATGCATCTGTTGGAAATTCACAACAACAGTTTTTGGGAACGTGGGTCGTCTCACCACAGAAACAAACTGATCGGGCTTTTACTTTGAAAAACCCAGTGGCAGTTTACCGTACCTGTCATGTCTGCCTGGAATAAATTGACAGACAAGGCACACAAACACACAGGTGCAGAGATCTGACTGCAGCTCTGAGCAGAAAAGTTTTCAGTCTCTTGAGTTATGAGAAGCTCTAGATTGATCTTCACTCACACTCATGTTTTCAAGAATGGAGTGAATCAATGTGCTTATGCACAACACCGGCTCCCATTGGTTGTGGATGACAGTAGCGTCACTGATAAACACAATTTGCATGTGACCAGACTTAAGACTTACAGCAATATCAAACATGTTTGATATTATTGCAACGCCAAGACTGAAGAAAGACCACCTTAAAATTGAGTCTTCAGACCAACTTACACCTAATGACTGAGACAAGAGCAAGCTGAAACTTTAGCAAGACTCTCATGAAATTACTCAGACTTTGGGATTTTATCTGCGACTTTAAAATCATAGGAAAAGTCGTTAGGTGTAAGGCCGCCTTAAGAAGTAATCCAATGCTGTTTGTCGGATATAGTCATCAAATAGACCCTGGTCAGGTGAACTGAGGGATCTAATAAGGGATGGAGAAAGTCAGAGATAGATCCAGGTGTCTTCACATGCCTTGATAAACAGAAGCAAAGATCTTTGATCCTCTGGGCTGCAGGCTATTGTTTAACTATTTTGTCTCACCTAAATTTACTGTCTTAAAAATCATGTAAAACATCAGCTCTGTGGTGCACAGTCAAGCTCTGACCATCCAACCTGGGTTTTAAGGATACACTGCAGTAATGTCTCTTGAATTTTAAAAAAGTTCTGGGAAAAAAGAAAAACCTAAATGGAAATTCAAATTTAACACAGAGTAAACAATAATGACTATGACTACGTCATGGATAGCATCGACAATACAATGGAAGGCTTCTCGAGAAAAAAAAGTCAGTGGCTAATATTTATGGTTAAAAAGTTTTTTTTTTAATAAACTGTGCCTCTTCTGCTGTATATAGCAATATCGGTCTAAGAGGGTTAAGATGACTTCTAAAGTGACTGGAAAAAATAAAGTCTCAGTGACATCCATAGACTGTAGACAGTATTTGGACAGCCTAAGTGACATCAGTCATTTGTTTTACGAGGGCTAAGAAGGCTTTTGAAGCCAATCTGTGGTGACCACTTCATTGAAAATACTGCTTCAAAGTAACTTTAAATCATCTTAGTAAAGGATGAGGAGGTGGAGATGAGGCGCGCCTTAGGCTTCCTTACAAACAGCTGTTGTGCCAGCTTGCAGTCCTATCAGCCATGCCCCTTATTATTCAAAAATCAGCATCTTTATATATCTTTATAGAAAACACCTTCTCTCCATATCATGTGTGCCCATAAAGGCTTTAACTTTGCGCCAGGCATTAAACATGTTGTCCTCTGATGTAAAATGGTTTTTTTAACATGGGGTGTAGATTTGTGGTGCTTCTACAGCTTGCCTCAAGTGGACACTTGAGGAACTGCCATTATTTGCTCTTTTGCATTGGCCATATTTTTCAACCACAGAGATTGCCACTTGGTTGGATCACCCAGAGGTCTTGAAAGTACAGTTTTAAAGCTCTACAATGGAAGTCATAATACTGGAAATGCTGTCTCAGATAAACCTGCTGGATGACAAACAACTTTGTACATTTCTTTTGTCATAATATAACCAAACTGGGTGAGGTATAATAAATTTACCTCCTGAAAAATGTGTGCCAATAACAACATGAACTACTAACACCATTTTCCTTTTAAAAGTAATATACTAGTGTGTTTATATGAGTCATTCTAACATGGGTCTGCATCAGTGGCAGCTGGTCAATAGGGGGCGCTATGGCGCCACCCCCATCACTCTCCGCAAAGGGAGGACAGATCATACATTTTCTAAACATTTGCTTTAAATTTCAATTAATATTTTTTTATTAATATAGATAAACTCTATAATTCACTGTATAAAGATGATTTATTAAGAGATTTAAATGTATAATTTGCAATAAATCAGTAGATCATGAACGTTCTAAGCATTTGCCTTTACTTCCTGTTCACTCATTTCCTCCCTTCCAGCCTTCCATACACCTCTGTTATAAACTGCGCATGTGCAATCGGTCCTCTTAAATACAAGAGATAGGAGCTCAACATGACGGTACCCCCAAAAGGATTACCACTAACTACTCTCCAGATGCCAACAAGTGGCAGCAGAGAGATACACTCCGTTATTTAAGACACACAGAGGAAGTCATGCGCCGTTGCGGTACATCTCTGGCTTTCTGCCAGAAATTGCGCCTGCGTTCGTTGTTTAGTTTATCAAGAGATGCTAGGAAGATAGTTAGCAAAATGCAATATGAAAACTCAGTTGAGTGTTTAAGAATAAGGTCTCTTGAGAAGAAGACATTGGAGGAGAAACTTAATTAAAGAGCTTGGACCAGATCGGCCAGATATCAGGATAAAGCAACAAAGCTGTGATAGAGGGAGAAAGTGCACTGATGACATATAAGACTAATAATAATTAGTAAGTAAGTAAATCAATCGATAAATAATAATTTTGTGTTTTTTAACATTTTTTGTGCATTCAGGTCTTCATTTTTTACTCAACCAGTCACTACTGAAGCAGTGACTACTTGCACCATTATGTCTTTTGTAAATGCCTCTATTTAAAATAAACATTCAATTAGCACTTTAAAATAATAATGTTATGTATTAAGTTGATTTGTTATATGTGTGATAAGTTAAAAATTTCAGTTGACTGTGATAAGAGTTAGCTACTGGTGGCTGCTGATGACCCTTATTATAGCCATCTTATTTTAATATTTGTTCACCAACCAAACAAATGTACATGTAAAAAAAGGCATATTAATATAACTTAACACACAGTGTAGAAGCATCTTTTGATGTACCTTACATAAATTATATTGCCAAAAGTATTCACTCACCCATCCAAATAATTGAAATCAGGTGTTCCAATCACTTCCATGGCCACAGGTGTATAAAATCAAGCACCTAGGCATGCAGACTGTTTCTACAAATATTTGTGAAAGAATGGGTCGCTCTCAGGAGCTCAGTGAATTCCAGCGTGGTACTGTGATAGGATGCCACCTGTGCAACAAGTCCAGTCATGAAATTTCCTCGCTACTAAATATTCCACAGTCAACTGTCAGTGGTATTATAACAAAGTGGAAGTGATCGGGAACAACAGCAACTCAGCCATGAAGTGGTAGGCCATGTAAAGTGACGGAGCGGGGTCAGTGGATGCTGAAGCACATAGTGCACAGAGGTCGCCAACTTTCTGCAGAGTCAATCACTGCAGACCTCCAAACTTCATGTGACCTTCAGATTAGCTCAAGAACAGAGCGTAGAGAGCGTCATGGAATGGGTTTCCATGGCCGAGCAGCTGCATCCAAGCCACACATCACCAAGTGCAATGCAAAGTGTGTCGGATGCAGTGGTGTGAAGCACGCCACCACTGGACTCTAGAGCAGTGGAGACATGTTCTCTGGAGTGACGAATCACGGTTCTCCATCTGGCAATCTGATGGAAGAGTCTGGGTGTGGCGGCTGCCAGGAGAACGGTACTTGTCTGAGTGCATTGTGCCAAGTGTAAAGTTTGGTGGAGGGGGATTATGGTGTGGGGTTGTTTTTCAGGAGCTGGGCTTGGCCCCTTAGTTCCAGTGAAAGGAACTCTGAATGCTTCAGCATACCAAGAGATTTTGGACAATTCTATGCTCCCAACTTTGTGGGAACAGTTTGGGGATGGCCCCTTGCTGTTCCAACATGACTGTGCACCAGTGCACAAAGCAAGGTCCATAAAGACATGGATGAGAGAGTTTGGTGTGGATGAACTTGACTGGCCTGCACAGAGTCCTGACCTCAACCCGATAGAACACCTTTGGGATGAATTAGAGCGGAGACTGAGAGCCAGACCTTCTTGTCCAACATCAGTGTGTGACCTCACAAATGCACTTCTGGAAGAATGGTCAAAAATTCCCATCAACACACTCCTAAACCTTGTGGAAAGCCTTCCCAGAAGAGTTGAAGCTGTTATAGCTGCAAAGGGTGGACGTCATATTAAACCCTATGTATTAAGAATGGGATGTCACTTAAGTTCATATGCCAGTCAAGACAGGTGAGCAAATACTTTTGGCAATATAGTGTACATAACATATCAAATTGAGATTTTGTTGTAGCCCCCCCTGAAGAAAATTACACAAGTTGCCACTGGTCTGTATGTAACTTCCAGGGCTTTTGCAGCCAGCCTCAAGTGGACACAGAACTGCAGGTTTTGTACTTCTGCATTGGCCTCATTTTTCAACATCAGAGGATGCCGCTTGATTGGAAGCCAATCTAGGGAAAAAAAGGGGGGGGTAATCTAAGTTGCCCTGCAGTCAACAGTATTGTAGGAGAACTTGCTGAGGCAAGTGAAAAAAAGAATCACATTAGTCCAGCTGACAAGATGCAAAATCATGAATAAGCATCTTTAACTTCATGAGACAACAGACTTTACTTAGAACAAGTGAATCCATAATAATCATCATAACTATATCATTACACTGTTAAATGTATATGTAAAAAAGTATGGTGGGGATTTTTCAACTTTTGATGTAGAGTAGGACAATAAGAACAACATACAACAAGACCAGAATCATAGAAATATTTCACAAGCACGTTGCTGAGTGACACCTGGAACCTACTGTTCTGATTCTTCGTCCCAGCTGGGGGATTCAAACTGGCAAACTTCCAGACACAAACCAACTTCTGTGACCTTGAGGCCATCGCATGAGTGCCTAAATGGGATCCGCACTGATGAGATTCCTGTCCAGTTGACCTCCCCTTGTCCCTGTTCAGTTGATACATCCCATCATGCACCTCATTTTCTCCTGACCGCACGTGGTCCGAGGTTGTTGTGTTATGTAAGCTCTCTGGACTCAATCTGCCCGCACAGATCCTTCACTGGGTGCCTTTTGATTCAATAACTTTAGAGTCCATTTAATTTGAGATAAAAGATGACAATGATAGGTTAACATACATGAGGAGCTGCTCTTCTAAGCCATACTGTTGTTAGTGTTAAACTCATAGCAACAAAAATACTGACTTTCAATCTTGGCTAACAAGGCCTGTGTTTGCACTAATGTCATGCTAAAGTGGGCATGACATTTGTGCATCACCAGGGGCATTGTATCGTTTTAGGATTCAATAATACAGTTATTGCTTGAACTACCAACTTTTAGATTTTACAAAGCAGCTCAGCTGACTGGGTTTCAACATGCACCTTTGAAAAAAGGGAAAAGAATATGACAACAGTTTTATGTCTTGTGAGGACACATTTACACCTCAGCACAATCATTACAATAACCATGAACAGAATTCTGACCCTGCAAATTCAAGTGTAACATTTCTATTTAATGGTTAAGCTGCTTGATCACATACAGAAAAGAACATTCAAAAGCTTACTTCTCCTCTGCAGAGCCTTCAGCCAACATAAGATGAGCGATTTAGGAATCTGCAGGAAGTGATATCACTGAAAAGACAGCCACACAAAGAAAATAACAGAATGTTTAAAATCAAAAATGAATTAAACAATAAATTACCTTGCTATAAAAATAAAAATGTCTTAAAATGTATAAGATGAACAGGCGTACCCCTGCAACCTTGGTGTGAAATCTAGTCAGCATTAGATATGATTATTGCTTAAATTATGTTCATTATTAGGATCATGTAGCTTGAAATGTTTTCTAAGAAAGTTAAATTACTGTAAAGCTGAAAAACAGATTAGAGGGAAGCAAAAAAATGTGTTCATTTTACCATCCAAACAATTTTTAAAGGGGACTAGCATTGGTTCTGTTTAAAATTAAGCTAGTGTTAGTCATAAAAATGCCTATGATTGTATTTTTTTACTGTAGACATGTTAGGTAAAGATGTGCTCATTTAGTACATTTTACCTCAAACTTAGTTGGAATTTAGGTGAACGTTACTGAAGAAGGATTTAGACTTTGTGAAACATGTGGGTCATGTGGGCAGTCGGGTTCAGTTTAGGGCACAATGTGCATTTATTTGAATTTCCATGATCAAAAGCTGGAACGAGTCACAAATATCTGACCCATATGTCCTACTTTTTTGGCATCCTTCTGTAGGGGTGTTAAGGTTATCTATCCGTCCCAAAAGCTTGGAGCTACACACAATAGAGGGTTTGCACTGATGGCTGTCTGCCCTATGAGGAGTGGGTAAAAATGGGAGAGGAAACAGGCTTATATCTGCTTAATTTAGGGACTCGACAGAGGTCCATACTGTTTCCTGGACATTCATATGTTGCCACAAATCCTGTTTTCTGACATTTATATGGACCTGATTTCCAGCACCAAAGCAGAGCCTGAAGGCGCACATCATCCTGGTTCACCAGAGTGAGCCAAATTTGGATTAGAATCATTTAACATCTATTTATAGCTTGCCGTTAAAGAGAAAGCAGTAAAAGAAGAAAACAGAGGCAGTAAAACTGTTGTCACTTCCTGCGGGATTTGTGACAATACAAACCCATTGTGATTAAATGCTATGCATCTAAGTGTACTGTATTACAATATACTAGCAGAAATATGCAACTTGAGACACAGTGGGTCTGTCAGGCTTTGATAACTCAGGGTTTTATGACCTCCTGCTTCTCTTCGGCAGCACTCTTTAGTCCGAAAAGAGTCACATGTGGGTCAACAGTTAAATATGAGACAGGGAAAATTAAGGCTGATTAAGGTTAAGAATCGTAACCTTTGTTAGCATTAGTGTAATGCTAACATCATTCATCATACCACTTATGGACAAGTGCAGTATTGCACATTAAATACAGCATGTTTGTTAACAGCCTTCTTTCCTGGGCAAGCCCTCTCCCTGCCAAAGCCCTCATGTTGGTGTTGATGACTTGTCGGTTTGTAGTCTGTCATGTCTGTCAGTGAAGGCACGGCTCTGTGATGGTCTTATCTGACACGGTGAGCATTGTAACATACAAAAAAATCATGTAGTCTGATGTTGGTACGGTCTTTGGCTTAATGCACCAGGTATTAGGGATACAAAGGCTGAACAACATTTATGCTGAAAACAGGATAAAAATAGCAGGTCAAAGGGCACTTCAAGTGATTAAGTTTAGAAAGTGCAGTAATTAGGCAAGTTGTATACAACTGAAGGAGTAATTTGATTACTATCCCTTTAATTAATGAGCTTTCGTAGTAACGCTTTACTAAGAGGAAGTGATGAAAGAAAAGAGTGTAAAAATGATATTAGATCTGTAAATGATTTTAAAGATGACCATGAAAAAAGCCTAAAAAGATAAATGACAAAAGAACAAAGAAATCCACAGAGCCTGTTGGTGTAAAGACATTCGTGCCTGTCTTGTTTGTGTGTGCATGCATGTGTGTGTGTGTGTCTCTTTCTGTGAATGAAATAAAAGCTTGTCTTGTTTAGTGGGCTGTGTACAGTGAAAAAGGCTAATAGGCCTGACCTGCCGCTCACCCCGGAGCTGCAGAAACAGAATGAGAAAGAAAAACAGAGGGAAGAGGAGCCGGTATTCTTCTTGTGCACGAATGAGAAGGGTGAACGAGGGAACGAACCAGCGCCGGGTGGCAGATTAGTGCAGGTTGTGCCCCTCTGAAGAATGGAGGGAGACACGGAGGGGGGAGGAGAGGGGGAGCGAGGGGATGAGAGGCTCCTGTCAATAGAGTTGCTGTTGAAAACAGAGAGGAAATGTCTGCACGTGTTTCTGTTTGAAAAGGAGAGTGATTAAACCTCACAAAGATTATACTAAAACAACAGGGAGCAGCACTACAAGAAAGCAAACTGCATTATAAGGTTTTGTGCTTTATTTAACCCATCTTTAATGGTTGGAAACTAGTTTTATACTGTTGTTTGACTGTTTTCATTCTCCCACCTTCTCTCTCTGTAAACCCAGCACAATCTGAGCAGATGGCAGTTCAACATGAGTCTGGTTCTGCCTGTTTAAAGGCAGTTTTTGCTTAGTGCTGTGCTCATTGTAGATTAGAGATGAGTCTTTTGTTTAGAGTACAGTCTTGACCTGAGTGTCCAGAGATCAAATGTGTTATAAACTGATGCTATACATATAGAGATTTACTGATGGACTCATTGACATCAATACCCATTACAGGGTCAAAGGACTGATTTACAGTACGCTGGACAATCTGATCATTTGGGGAAAAAATCTAAATACACAAAATGAAGGACCAAATCATAGAAGAAGCAAAAATATTTATCGATAAAATATAATGATAAAATTATTTGTTATAAATATAAAGAAAACTTAATTAAACAAGCTGAAAAAAGCCCAAACACCAGAATGGAGTCTAATTACATAGGAGACAAGCACACAGTCCCCATAAACACTGGGGACAAGAACTGTAAAATGAAACAGGAATCACTAGAAACTAAATGTAAGGAATAACATGAGGTAACACAAGGAACACAGGGATAAAACAACAAAATATAACAGGAAAGACAGGAAACCAAATTCAGGAACAATCAAAAGAAACACAAGGAACAAAGAATGGAAAGGAAAAAATATCCAAATGAAAAACAACATAAACCAAAGCTGGAAAAAGTTGCACAAAACACACAAGAACACAGTGCGGGATAATAATAATGATAATAATAATAAGAAGAATAAGAATATGAATAATAGGATAAAATGCCCAAATCTAACAGAAAAGACAGGAAACCAAATGTGGGAAGAATTAGAACGAAACTCAAGGAACATTGTATAAAAAAAGAAAGCAAAAAATTAAAATCCAAACAAAAAACACCACAAACCAGAGGTTTTACAGTTAAAAAAAACCACACAAGAAAAACCTAAACACAAGACGGGAAAATTACCAAATAAAAAAAGGAAAGACAAAGAAGTTAAACTTCATGTGAAACACTAGGGACTAGAAAATAAAACAGGAATCACTGGAAACTGAACTTCAGGAATAATGTAAAGTAACACAAGGAACCCAGTGAGGGTAAACTGATAAAATCAAACAGGGAAGACAGGAAACAAAATTGGGGAACAATTAGAAAGAAACACAAGGACCATAGTATAGAAAAGAAGGGAAAAAGAAATCAAACAAAACAACAACAAACTAAAGGTGAAAACTGTGTCAAAAACACTAAGAAACACAAGAAAACAAGGAAAATTAAAAATTAAACTTAAAACTAGATGTGAAACACAAGCGATAATTTTAAGAATATCAACAGATCTTGAATACACATCAATATGCTAAAATAAGCATAATCTGTAAATTTAATCTGCTGTCCTGTAATAACGACAACGAATATAACATTTACAATTACAGGACACCTCGTAAGAGCTTCCACAGACAGCACCCAGAAAAAAAACGTAGTTATTCAAATAAGACAAGTACACTTTTAACTCTTATGTTAAATAGTTTAGTCTTACATGCATATCTGTAACCATTTAATGTTTTAAAATCCCAATTTGATACTTAATGAATTTTATTTCTGAAAAATGTACTGAAATTGGCAACAGCGTTGTTGTATTACATAGAAATTCTGCAATAAATCTGACTGTCAGATCACAAGAAGAGAAAAACTAATCCTCTACTGCACACAGTTCTGCTGGTTCGAGAGATTATAGATGATAAATTGCGTTAATGTCTGCGACAGATGTCCATATTTGCTCATGTAAAAGAAGTGTGGGGTAAATAAAAGGCTATTTTCAGTTGATTTTTGTAGTTTTGCTGTGTGAAATTTAAATACATTGTATGAGGTGTAAGATGTTCAAGCTTAACATCAGCTGGGTTCGAGCTTGTGCAGGGAAAGATCTCCTCTATGTGGAGGTCAGAGGTCATCATTTTAACAGACATCAGACGGAAAGAGATATTTCAGGTTTGAAAAGGGCTTTTCTTTGTCTTTCTCTCTCACACACTTTGTGTTCATCTATTATCACTTTCTGAGATGTTGAGGTAACTCAGAAGAAAGATGCGCACAGACACAGACAGGTGCTACTGATGTGAGGTGTGGTATGAGATTTCAACCTCTGTCCAGACACTAACTCAAAGTTCCTGTTTCTGAGGAGTTTTTAGTTGATATGAAACAAACCGAAATAGGGGTGTCTCTTAATAACCTACACAAACAAATGAGACCTTGAACATGAAGACTGGTCATACTGACAGTGTTAATTTTTCGTGTCTGAGATTGCATAAGATGGTTTAAAGAAAGCAGAATGTTAGCGAGCATTCATACACATGTACAGAACAAAGATCCGCAAAAAGATTAATGCATAACTTTTTTTGACCTGAAGCACTTTGTGGCACTTACTGATGTTGTTTCTTCATGTCTAGATCTTTGCTTGTGTTGTTCTTGCTGTACATGTACATCACTTTGGATAAAAACGTCTATTAATCCTGCAGTGATTGATGCAAGGTTAACTCAGGTCTGTAGATGAAAGAAGGTACTAAGATATGGAAGCGTATAATGCCCAAAATTACAATGAAAAGTCTAATTTGAAGAGGCAATAACAGAAATGCTTTTACATTTTCAAAATGTGTGCATTTTTTGACTCATAAATAAAATTAAATTCAAATTTTTCAATTTTCATTTAAATTTTCATCTTCAAGCATGTAATTTTCCTAACATAATTCAATTGAAAAAGAAAAGGACGTTTTCGTTTTAATTTTCAGAAAAGGATCCGCTAAATAGGTCTCATAACTCAAATAGTAAATCCATTATTAGAAATGCCTTTACTTTTCACAGTGTGTGCATTTTTTGACGCCAAAATAAGAATTTTCAATTATCCCATATGTCAATCAATTTTCAAATTCAATTTGCAAAATGTTTGAGATTATTAAAATAAAATAGAAAAAGACATTAGTTATTTGAATTTTCTGAAAATGCTCTGTTATTTAGCTCTCATTATTCAAATGAAAAGTCTAATTTGGAAATTAAAAGGCAAAAGCAGAAATGCTTTTTCATTTTCAAAATGTGTGTGCATTTTTTGGCCCATAAGTAAAACTAATATTCAATTTTTCAGATTTCATTTGAATTTTCATCTTCATTTTGCTCAATGTTTGATATTATTCAAATAAAAAAGACATTTACTTTAGTTTTCTGAAAATGCGCTGCAATATTGTACTCATTATTCAAATGGTTGGCTGCTTATCAAATTAACTCATTGAGTGCCAGCCCTTTATAAAATGGAAAGTGGCTTGTGCCAGCGTTTTTGGCCCACAGATTATTTTGTACTATGTCTCTGAAAACACCAAATAGCTCAAATGAAAGAAGAAACTTTCTATTTCATCATGGAAAAAACCTTTTGTTTGCACCTTGTTCCGTTCTTGATTTATCTTGAATAGAGGCGAGTTTCACCAAAAAGAAAGCTAAGAAAAATGCATTTTTGTAAAAGAGAGTCTATGAAGCAGAACAGAAATTAAAATGTTATAATTTTGCCTTCAGTGACATAAAAGACATCTGAAAATTGTATTACAAATGTTATTTTATTGTAAAATAAATAACAATGCTTCCAGTCACTGTCATGCCATTCACACTCTGGAACTGCAAGGCCTCCACGAGACCCCCTATACGCCCACGTCCTCTCCTGCTTGCGGTCCCCTGGCACTACCTGTAAATTATAGAAGTAATATAATAGCTATGTAAGCTATGTATTATATATAATCTATAATATAGAATTTTTTTGTTCTTACCTCTTTTCTGCCAACAGTCGGTGTTGCAGAGCTGCATGGGGCTTGCTCTTCTCTCAAGTCTGCTTTTGAAATCACAGGAGCATGAGTGATGGTTTCATTTGATAAATCTGGCTGGATAATCAGTGGGTTCCTAATGTTAACTTACCTCCATCGCTCTGGGATGGAGAACAAGATCCTCTCCGCTCACTTGGCTGCCATTCCTCAGAGTCTGGATCGGAAAAGTCCGTATCTGAAGTGTCGTCGCTGTATGCATCCAGCTTGCGAGAGGCTGCCTTTCTTCTCCGACGCAGGGGGGAGACCTCGCGGCATTCTTTAGCCATAGGCAGATGAATGAAAGCGCTGATCCCTGGATTTGCTGTCGTTAAGTTCAGTGTCGGTTTCAGTGAGTAAGCAATTTCTAAGGCAAAAGTTTAGTTCTATTTTAGAACTTTTAGCTTAGATTACCTCTGTAACGAACGCTCTGCTCTTTGACCCCAGGGTCTCCACCTCTGATCTCTATGGCTTTGATCTACCGTCTCTTAAGTGCTCTGACTACGTATCCCAGAAGCCCCAAAATTACTCACAGGGAGCGTGAGAGCGCCCCCTTGTGCCAGCTGCTGAAAAAACACTTTGACGTACGTCAATGGCACTCAAGCATCGGCTTTTAAATGATGTATATATACGTCCATGGCACTCGATGAGTTAAAAGGCAGTACCAGAAATGCTTTATCATTTTCAAAATATACGTATTTTGTGACACATAAATAAAAATGATAATGCAATCTCGTCCCTTGTATTTACATTTCACTTGTCATTTTGCACATTCCTTATCATTGTCCAAGGGAAAAGTCCAAATGCTTTCGCTTTCCCCACTGGCACTTCTCTAAAGTTCTCATAAGTCTGAACAACTTGAAAAAGAAAAAGAATGGGACTTCTGGCGTGCCACCATCATGGCAGCAGCTTAACAAGTGAGCTCCCCGACTTTGAGATGTAGAAGCCCCAAACAGTTGAGAGATAAAGAAATTTAAGTATAGTGTAATTGGATACACAGTGGGGCGTTCGATTATGCCTAGAGGGAGACAAAGGAAAACGTCAGAAGAGAAGTTTACTCTCAAAGAAAGTAGCGGAGAAGATAAGCTAACGGCTGTGCTAACTACATCGGAGCAGGGGACGGCAAAGCTAGCAGGGAATACGGTGAAGCTAGGGGAAGAGCAGCCTAGGTTAACCCAAGAGGAGACCCAGAGCTGCCGGAGTGAGCAGGATACACATTTAACCTCTCAAAGCATGGCAGACCTGAACACCATTCTGAAAGAGATAGGAGACTTTTGCCACGAAAACTTGGTGCAACTGAGAGAAATACGAGAGGACGTACTCAAAGCGAACAGTAGGATTGATGACACGGAAAAGCGAATTGGGGAGGCAGAGGAACGGATTCAAGAGGTTGAGGATGTAACTCTTGACCTCTTGGATTTACAACAAAAATTTGTGTTGAGGCAAACGGACCAAGAGGGCCGATCGCGATGGGAGAATATTAGGATTCACGGAGTAAAGGAAGAAGCAGAAAAGAATTCACCGTCAATGGCTGCATTCATCGAAGCTCTGTTAAGAGAAAAATCATAACTTTCTCCAACCTTTGAGTTTAACATTGAAAGAGTCCACCGAGCACTGGCCTCTCTACCCCCGAAAGATGCACCACCGAGATTTATTGTGATTAAACTATCAAGCTTTAGAAATAAGGAGGAACTTATCAAGATGGCGTGGCAGAAGAGGGGCTTCGAGTATGAGGGGAGGAGAGTCTTTCTGGATCACGATTATGCACCTGAGATTTTAAGAAAATGAAAAGAGTATGCCGAGGTGAAATAGGCTCTCAAAGAAAACAAACTCCACTTCCAGACACCTTTTCCAGCGATAAACTGTGAGTGTTTTATGAGGGAGAAACCTGCACCTACAACTCAGCAGAGGTGGCGACTAAGGATATGGTGGCGAGGGGCTTACAGGTGACAGTGGTCAAACCAGCAGAGAGCAGGCTGCACTGGCAGACTAAACAAGCAAAGAATGGACAACACACTGAGGAGGCGAGCTCCGGATACAAGCAGGAAGGGAGAAAGGACTGATCCAGTAAATATCTATGCTTGTTTGCTTATTTTGTCAATAAGCATTAAGGTAAAGTACAGATACTGCCCTCTATACAAGAGAATTTATGTAAGCTTTATATTTATTTATTTATTTAGTTGTTTATTTATTTTCCCCCTGGAATAGAGTCTGATTTATAAGTTGGGGACACTTTTAGTTAGTGTGCTGTTAAGGACATATGGACCAAAATAACAGCAAAGAGAGCCCTCTGATCCTGGGATTCAGAGGCTGGCCCTCCGAGCCTACTAGACACCCGGACTCAAACAGGGTCGTAAAACTGACCTCACCTAAGGAAGTTCTCATTTTATATTGTTTAAGATTGTTTAATGTTAACTGTGGAATTAAGATGTTAAATGTTATCTGTTGTTCTAGTAGCAAAAGGGGTATCTGTGGATAGAGGAGATGGAAAAGACAACAGGTAATCTGTATAGTTTAAATGATAATAAATAAGGGTCTGACCAAGATAGCCTCCTATAATATTAATGGAGTACTCAATCCAACAAAGAGATCTAAGATTTTATCAAAGATGAGAAAGGACAAGGTGGAAGTTGTATTTTTACAAGAGACTCACCTAACACAGAGTGAACATGAAAAACTTAAAAGATCTGGCTTTGACTTAATGACCTCAGAGGTAGAAGGTGTTCTGATAGGGGGAGGAGATTTAAATCTATGACGAAATCCACACCTGGAGACATCTTAAGGAGAGCAACAGAAAAATACCATAAGTACAAAATTTTCAGGGATGATGTCGGAATTGGGCATTTTAGATGTTTGGAGAGATCTTAAGCCCACATGTAAAGACTTTACCTTCTGTTGAGCACCACATTCAATTTATTCGGGGTTTGATTATTTTTTGATGTACAATAAAGATCGATACAGGGTAGAGAATTGTAATATAGGTGTAAGGGATCTATCAGATCATTGTCCAGTATACATAACTTTAAACTTGATAAATGAAAAGAAAACAGCACTTATGTAGATTAAATTAAAATGTTCTCAAAGGACACATGACAGAGGAAATAATAAAAGAAGTTCAGACATATGTAGAGGATAACGATAATGGTGAGGTGTCTCCATCAGTCTTGTGGGATGCTTGCAAAGTGGTATTGAGGGGAAAAATAACAGCAAAAACTGCATATACAAATAAGATGAAACGAGCAACTTAAGGGTCTATATTCGGAGTTAAAAGAATTGGGAAGAAAACAAGGATAGTATGGAGGAAAGGTTAATTAGAGATATTAGTAGGATTAAAGGGGAGATAAATGAGATCCAGGGACAAGAAATCCAAAAAAGTTAAGTGTAAACTAATTTCTGAACTACAGAAATCTATGGAAAAGGTATTAAAGATGAAAATCCCACTTGTATTTGAAGCATTTTATTTGGGAAAAATAGATATTGAGCAAAAGGGTATTGCAAGCAAATACATGTGGAGGATTATGCTAATTTCAAGCAAAAAGGCTATAACAAGGAATAAGGGCTGAGGCACCCAAGGTGGAAGACTGGTATAGCGTCATACATAATATCTACATTATGGAGAAAATGACCTTTTCTCTCCAACTGGAGCAGGACAAGTTTGAGGTTGTGTGGAAAAACTGAATTGAGTTTATAGCGCCAGTTAGACCTGATTTTAATTGAGCACAGACAAAAACAAAAAAGTACCTCTTGAAGATCCCCTTGGTTTACAGCTACGATGTTAAAAGTATTACAACATGCTCATGTAGTTTTTTCCTTTGTATGATATATACTATTATTTTATTTGTATTGAATTTTTTTTAATGCACTTAAAATGTAAAGTATCATCTCTCAGGACTGGACAAGGATCTAGAACTCTAGTTAGTCCTTATACGAACTAAACGGAGGAAGAACAAGAGTATTATGAGGACTTGGGATTTAGAGATGGGATGTTGGAATTTTTATTTTCAGCTATTGGCTTATGTCCTGTATTTTTATTTTGTTTAAAAAATGGTTGATTATAGTGTCAAAAAGAGAGATAAAAATGGGAGTGTGGGAAGTTTGAATGATGCATGTAATGAAACTTATCTCAATAAAAAGAGAATTAAAAAAAAAAAAGAAAGAAAAAGAAAAGTGAAAGGCGCATTAGAGTAACATCGCATTTTTGATCCCAATCTGGCTGTGATGTGTCCAGTCAGGAGAGTGGCCCTCTATAGAACATCCAGTCTGACTGAGCTTGAAAAGATTTGTAGAGAAGAGTGGCAGAAAATTCTCCAATCCACAAGTGCAAAGCTTGTCCCGTCATATTTAAAAAGACTCAAGGTTGTAATTGCTGCCAAAGGTGCTTCAACTAAGAACTGAGTAGAGAATTTAAAGCATGTTTTTCCTGATGTAAATTGTCAGGGCTGTTGCAGTTTTGTTGAACTAGTTGACCGTTGTATACAGTGGATACATTTTTAAATTTAGAAATCTTTAAATGAACTTCAAGCCTCTGTTGTGCTCCTGATGACCTCTACAACACGTGAAATGTCTGTAAGAGAAAGCCTTTGAATGATCACATAAAGGAAACATGAAGATTTGTGTTATAGGAGGTGTAACTTTGATTCCAGACAAGACTTCCCGCAGCTGTTGTTTATTTGTTGTATTCTTGTCAGCACGCTTCAGAGGTGTTGGGCGCCTGACTGGTCCGTCCTCATAGATAGTTTTGGATTTCTGTCACTGTGGGGAGGCCAAACCAGGAAGTAACACATTAAAATAATCACTGATATTCTGTTGTGGAAACAAACTGTAGCACTTGATGAAGTTCTCTCTCACTCCCTGAAAATGCTGCAACCACAGAAACCGCTTCACCGCTTTCATCAGCTCTGAGTCTGAAAGAGCGAGAGGCTGCCAGCTACTGACAGAGCAGGGACAGCCTGTGTGTAAGTGTGTATGTGTGTGGTTAGGCACGTAGTCAGACTTGTGTTTGTGTGTGGTCAGTGGACAGAGCTGATGACAGAGCTGCTGCCTCCTGTCTCACTGATTTATGCAAGCTGATCCGAAAAACACTGACCCGTGCACACATGCAAGATGTATGCATGTATGCATGTGCACAAACTTAATCCAAAGACTGCCTACAGCACTTTAAGTACTTTCATTTTAATACGACAGATACAAGCATTCCCGACTTTAAGCCTCGAAAACAGTCACAAGTCCTTTTCACTCATGCACTCCTGACAACTTATATTCAATTCAGGCTGCCCTGAAATTCTCCAGAGTTACCCTTTTATGCTTCCTACAGCTGGACATTTTCCCCCAAGGTGTTAGTGATAAATTTTCCACAATGTTTTCACTTACACATGTTTTCACACATGCAGCTCAAGATTTTGGAATTTGTCAGGTGTGCGGTGCATGTGTGAAAGGGGGCACAACAAAGTTGTAGGTGGCACACTGATTCTTAAGCAGGAAGAGACTTGGTGAATATGAAATGGTTCCACAGTCTTGATTTTTTCTTAAAATAAAAATATGGACTTCCTGTGGACAGTGGACTTCAGGAGGAGTCCCCCTCTACCATCCCCCACACCATCCTGAACAGTACAGTGTCTATGTGGACACCTTCAAGTTTTTGGCATCTACAATCTCCCGGGACCTGAAGTGGACCTCCTGCATAGACTCTGTCTGAAAAAAAGGCCATAAAGCTGTCTCAGGTTGTACCTCTGAGGCAGCTCAGGAAGTTCAACCTGCCCCAGGAGCTGCTGATCATTTTCTGGTTTGGATCTGCCACCAAACAGGGCAAGGACAGAATGCAACAGATAAACAGGTCTGCAGAGCAAGTACCACTCCACTCAACACTCACAGATCCAATGACCTGTTGCATGTGCCACAGGTTGAGACATAATATTGATATACAGTCATGGATGAAAGTATTGGCACCCTTGGAACTTTTCCAGAAAATACACCATTTCTCCCAGAAATTGTTGCAATTGCAAATGTTTTTGGTATACAAATGTTTATTTCATTTATGTGCATTGGAACAACACAAAAGCAGAAGAAAAAAGCCAAAATTGACATAATTTTACACAAAACTCAAAAAACAAGCCAGACAAAATTGTTGGCACCCTCAACTTAATATTTGGTTGCACACCATTGGGAAAAAATAACTGAAACCAATGGCTCCCTATAACCATCAACAAGCTTCTTACACCTCTCAACTTGAATTTTGGACCACTCTTCTTTTGCAAACTGCTCTAGGTCTCTCAGATTTGAAGGGTGCCTTCTTGCAACAGCAATTTTGAGATCTCTCCATAGGTGTTCAATGGGATTTAGATCCAGACTCATTGCTGGCCACTTCAGAACTCTCCAGCGCTTTGTCTCCAACCATTTCTTGGTGCTTTTGACGTATGTTTCACGTCATTGTCCTGCTGAAACACCCATGACCTCTGACACAGGCCCAGCTTTCTGACACTACATTGCTGCCCAAAATCTTTCAATAGTCTCCAGATTTCATGATTCCTTTCACACAGTCAAGGCACCCAGTGCCAGAGGCAGCAAAACAACCCCAAAACATATTTGAACCTCCACCATGTTTGACTGTAGGTACTGTGTTCTTTTCTTTGTAGGCTTCATTCTGTTTTCTGTAAACGGTAGAATGACGTGCTTTTCAAAAAAGCTCTACTCATCTGTCCACAAAATGTTCTCGCAGAAGGCTTGAGGCTTACTCAGACACATTTCTGCAAACTCCAGTCTGGCTTTTTTTTTAAGTCTCTTTGTCAGCAGTGGGGTTCTCCTCGGTCTCCTGCCATAGCGTTTCATCTCATTCAGATGATGACGTATGGTCAGAGCTGACACTTTTGCACCCTGAGTCTGCAGAACAGCCTGAATTTGTGTAGAAGTTGACTGAGGATGTTTATCCACCATTCTAACTATCCTGCGTTGCATTCTTTTGTCCATTTTTCTCTTCCATCCACGTCCAGGGAGATTAGCCACAGGTCCATGGGTTATAAACTTCTTGATTATATTACACACAGTGGAATAAGGAATTTCTGGATCTCTGGAGATGGTCTTGTAACCTTGAGATTGTTCATATTTTTCCACAATTTTGCTTCTCGAGTCCTCAAACAATTCTTGGCTCTTCTTTCTCTTCTCCATGCTTGGTGTGACACGCACAGGCACACAACACAAAGGTTAAGTCAATGTTTATACATTCTAACTGGCTTCAGGTGTGATTTCGAAATTGCCAGCACCTGTTACTGCCTCAGGTGAGTTTAAATGAGTATGACATGCTTGAAATAAAATGATTAAACCACAGTTTTAAAAGGGTGCTAACAATTTTGTCCAGCCCATCTTTTGAATTTTGTGTAAAATTATGTCATTTTTGGCTTTTTTCTTCTGCTTTTTTGTGTTGTTCCAATGTACATAAATGAAATAAACGTGTGTATACCAAAAACATTTGCAATTGCAACAATTTCTGGGAGAAATGGTGTATTTTCTGGAAAAATTCCAGAAGTGCCAATACTTTTGTGCATGACTGTAGTGATGATATACTATCAGTGGTTCGTGCGTTGTGTTTTATGTTACAGTTGACTGGATGCTTTGCACATTTTTCTGGCTGTTTGGATCATTCTGCTCTATGTGGATTTATGCAGTTTGGTAGTGGCTTATGCTGGAAATAGACCTGGTGTGTACCTGCAGCAGAGTAAAGCAGAGTGGTGCTTCTGGAGTACACCAGAGACAGACTGTAATGCAGCTACTAAGAATGACGAGAGAGTGATTTGCTTTGCTTTGTGAGCAGATCACAGCAAGTGAAAGTATGTGGAAATTAGAAGTATTATTGTTTCATTTATTTCATGATCTACCAAAAGTTACTAAGTTTCTCTCAAAATATCTTTCAAGCAGGAAGTCAGTTGCCTTAGTTTACACTCAACCTTAGCTAACTTTTCATATAAGAGACAGATAAAGAGATCTAAGCCAATGCAATTTCAGATTAGAAGAAATAAATCCGCCAGTTACAGCAGATTGTGATTAGTTGAACCTGTGGGAACGTGCTGCTACGCTCACACAGAGGTTAGTGGTAACCAGGCAAGCTTACTGGTGCGGAACAGAGGACCAGTAAGGAGGTCTGAGATGCTAACTGACAGGCCTGATGTCTGTAGGGGGAGGCGGATGGTGGTGGTGGAGGGTCTGAGAGGGGTGTGGAGGGGTGGAGGTGTTCTTATTAGGCAGCGCTGCGTGGGCTTTGACCTCTCACACACTTCATGAGTTCACTTAATGAAGCCCTGAGCTTCAGCACCTCTCTGCTCGCTCCTGCCTCACATGAAGAAAACACTCACCCATCAGCAGTTTGAGTTCATGTTTTTCTCAAATCCACTACAGCGTTTCATCTTAGAGTGGCTTTCAGGAGTTAGAAAGTTTAGTGGAGGTTCTTGACAAACATCTGTGATTGGTGAGGTCAACTTTATTTATAGGCATGGTTCAAACAAACAGGGTTTATGCCAAAGTGCTCTGCAGACAGCAGTAGGCATACCTGCCAACACTCCTGTTTTTTCCATGATTCTCCTGATTTTCGTGGCCATGTCCTGCCCCTCTCCTGTTTAGCTGTTTCTCCCAGGAAACTCCCAGGATTTTCATGGTCCTAAAACCCTACAATGAAAATCCATGTACACATGAAAAAGGTTTGTATTTTTTTTTCTAAGACTTCAAAGTTGCCAGGTCATCTACAAGTGATGGAACACATTTACACCACAAAAGTAAATGAAATTGAAATGCTTCTCTCCCGGTGACCTGGCAACCCACAACGTCATATAACAGGTGTGTCTGCAGCATGGCTGCATTATGCACTAGAGGGAAGCAGATGGAGATGGACGAACAAGTAACAAGTGGATCAATGTCAGAAGACAGCGCTAGGAAACAAAACAAATCATACATGCAGATTTAAATAAAGCTTCACAGAAGAGTTTATTATTATAACATGCAGTCATGTCGATAGTTGTCATGCCTTCTATAAGGTCTGCCAGTTGGATTTTAATGTTGGACATGCCACTAAAGGACAGATGAGGCAGAAAATGTTCTCACCGCCGAAATAAAAAAGGCTATGCTGATAGCCAAAAGAAACACCCTTTTTCAATCTCAGCTGATCACATTTAAACATATCTTAACACATAGAAACACTCTGCCCCAGGGCTTCATGGGAGAATTCTGCCTACATATCTCCAGATTTGAATCCCACCAATCTGATCTATCATCACTGCCATGTCTTCAGTTAGCAGTCCATCTATTGCTGATTGTTAGAAAAGCCATTTATCACTTATTTGAAATACCCACAATGCATCACAGGGGCCATTTATCCATGGATAATGTAGTATTTTGTAGTTTTGAAACGCAGAATAAAACTAAGTAAAGGTAACAAAGTCAGGCTTAGTTGTGTGGATAAACTTTGGAAGATTGGCTTACATTACCTAAATTATTCATGTTTAGGAAACATTTCACAGTGTCTTCTATTCTTAACAAAATAAACTGACAACAAAATTAGGTGTACTTATGTCAAGCTAGAAACTTGGATTTTTATTGTTGATATCGAAGATTAAATTAAGTTGAATTTACTTTTGCCCAGATTCATTTTTCTCAGTGTAGATCCCTTACTTTGTGTGGGAAGTGGTGCACGCCAGCTTCAGGCCTCGTTTTGTGAGAATGCAATGTTTATAAATGAGATCCCCGATCTTTCTTCAGGTCAGCTGAGTCTTTTTATCTCTCCTCTTTACCTCTTCACCCCCTCTGAGTAAAGTCATGTCAGCTAAGCATTAAGATAGCTATGTCCTGAATTAAAATGGACTTAGCAGCATGCCACATCCCTCAGTCTACAACCATGGACACCGACCCCCATGTGTGCAGCTGCTGTTAAGTACTCAAGCGTGTGCAGGTGATCATCACTAGGAAAAGACCCTGTAGAGCAGGGTTCCCCAGTTAGTTTTACCCAAGGGCAAAAATGTTTTAAGGAAAGAAAGCCAAGGGCCAGAGGTCTAATTTTTTTCCCACCCATGATGCCATTCATTTTTTTTTTGTGTGCAGATATTGTTTCTAATAAAATATATATAAATGTTAAAAAATTAATGTAAAGTTTAACCATGTGGGTTTTACATTTGCAATCCACAACAAACTGGGATTAAACTGGAAGCATGTAGGGTGCTAAAATGCCGCTTTAAAAAAAGACCCTCAGTCCAGTCAGATTTAAATTGACAATTCTCCCCATTCAAATTTAAGCCTTGTTAAGTTGGCCGTGTTGTTACTGCTTGGAACAGTTGCAGAACTTCAGTGACTTAAATTGTTTGAGAGCTGGTCAGTTTGGCTTGTCTGGGAGCAGCAAAGAGTGCACAAACGCATAAAAGGTCAAGTGTCATGAGAAAGTATCAAGTCTACGGAGTGGCATATGCTCAAAATAGGAGTGTGTTTCATATTGTGGCCTTTTTTTCATGCTTTTTCCTCTTTGTTTAACGTTGTGATGTGACTAACTGTGGGCCAGGTAATTTGGTCTGGTGGGCCGGACCTGGCCCACCACTTTCCTTTTAGCATAGATTTTTTTAAGACAATGGATTAAAAGGAAATTTAAAAATCCAGATTACTTATTACATAACACCTAAAGGCTTTGTTTACTGTAGCAGCCAGTGGGAAAAAGCTGTTCAAACAAAGAAAAAGAAATAATCTCTTTTTTATTATTAATGTCTGTCTTATAAACTAGACAGCACTCAGCAAGTTGGCGCATCAGCCCTCTTCATTTATTGTTTTAATGATGAAGTCAGATAGAGTGCTGCTTGGAATAAAGGGTTAATGAGTAAAATGCGGAGACATGACAAGACTGGAATGTTTCATCAAAGCCAACTCAAATTTAATTTTCTTTAAGGGAGGGGTGTGAGGGTGATAACCGCTGCAGATTACTGATAAAAAAATCTGTCTGCATCAAGTTGCTCAACAATTCAACAGACTGAGAAGATGAACAAATGTCATGTCAGGCATCATAAACCGACACTTGGAATGTAAATGATGGTGGTATGTTGTTAGATTTAAGGTATGCTGTGTTAGTTTTAATGTAACAATAAATCTTCTTATTTATGTAACATGAAAGCACTTAGGTGAATCAGTTTACAGAGGAGAACAATAACATTTCAATAGGAAACTTGTGAAAAAGACTGACTTGATGCACCACATAGACTGTTTCACATATCCATAGCATAAGATATATTTCACATCCATCTGAGAAAGAGCCAATGGTCTGTGTTTGGGAAGGGAGGAACCTTTCAAAAATCCAGGACAATGATTTGATCAAGGTTCTGTCTGTCATATTCATCACAGGCCAATCACAGCAACCAAACTAATGAAGCAGTACTCGTGTGCATCCTTAGGGAGTAAACCTCAAAACACAAGTTAGAAATGTTTACTCTCAGTGGTCAGGTCTGCTACGGTATGGGACCATGTGCCGGTTCAGAACTTCGCTGTGTCAGTCTTGATCCTACACAGCTCTGGTCTCCCGATGGCCATCGTCCAGGCCTGCGCCAGGCCCATACCCCACGTCTCCAGGAATCCCCTAGCTGCCCCCCTCCTTAACACACGCCAGTGTCTGGACCAGTCCACCTGATCCTGGGCACCCAGTATGCGATGAGCTGGACCAGGCCGTAAAAGCACAGCTGCTGTTTCTGTACCAAGCGGTTGACCCTTCCCATCCTTGCTCTCTTGAGCACATCATCATTAGACCCTATTAGTGTCTTAGTCTTGCCAAGGATGTGCTGAAGTTATCACAAAAGAGTCCAGCCGGCACTTCTAGACATCAGTTAGTGCCCAGGCTTCACAAGAATACTGTAAGATCTGGAGGACCAAGGGCTGATGCACTAACTTTTCTGCATGCCTAGATACCAGCCTGTCTTTCTCAGCAAACCCATCACCCCATGTATGAGTCCAAGATTGCAGTTGATCTCAGCCCGGCAGTCAGCAGATCAATGGATTAGGCTGCCAAGGTAAGTGAAGTGCTCTACAGCTTTCACGCTCTTACCATTTACTGATACAGAATTGATGGTGGCATCCAAGGCATTCTCAAATGCCTGGATGACCCAGGAGACATGCATTCCCAACGTTGTCACTTTTCACCTAAGAAGTTAAGAGCCCCCACAAGGATGGTAGTGTCTGCAAAGATCGCAGCATCATCAGCAAAGTCCAGATCAATGATTTGGACATCTCCAAATGACATGGCACAGTTCACTGCCCTTGTTGCCTGCCCCTTGTCCCCTCCATACAGGTACTGAAGAGCATAGGGGCTAAGATGCACCCCTGCCTCAACCCAGAATCAATTAGGAAGAAGTCAGAGGTGGAGCCACCAAACTTCACAGCACTCTCTGCATTAGAATGAAGAATCTTCAGAATGAATCTTCTCCTGACAGCACACTCCTCGCTCTTCTTTGTATAAAGTAATTTTGTCCAGTTCTGATAAAACTCAAGACATAATTGCTAATCTAAGCCAGCTAATTCCCTCACCACTGTTGACTGACTTGAAGTAGATCTAAACCCTGCCCATAGCTACTACTTTATTTTCCTCAAACGAAGCTTATTTTGGTCCATTTATTCTCAGAGCGGACTCAAATTTTTCAGCTTGATGAGATACATGGGATCTGGCTAATCTGTTGGCTTTGATAGGTAAGGCAAAGACAGCAGAGTTACGTGTGTGATGTCCATAACATCATGTGATGTTTGGTATTGTCATCCTGAGTGTCTTCGGCCTGCGTCTGTGATTGCAGCTCCTTGATTAGAGTAATGTCACACACCTGGGCTTAGGCCCTGTCCACACGGAGATGAAAATGATATATTGCCATTTTGTTTTGAAAAAGTTTTCCGTAAAGACAGGAAATATCCGCATAAACACAGAGCCACTGAAAACGACTAAAAACACTGTAGTGCATGTGCCAAGCCTGTACGTGGTGCTGTATTGCTGCCACAGAATTGCACCAAAACAGGAGAAGATCACAGAAAACTGACACAAACTTTCTTTTAGTCGCCCTTCTGGTTGTTCTCTGCGTGTGCATTTTGCGATGGTTGTAAAGGAGGGTCAGATTTTGCGGTAAAGCCATAACAAGCTCAGTAGCTTCTGCAGCACGAATGCAACCCAGGAATCAGCCATTATTGTTTTGGTCAGACCCATGCATGTGTCTTCAGTGAGCTACACTGTGTGTGACGTAATTTTTTCAAAAAAGATGCGGATAGCCGTCCACACAGAGACGAAATGGTAGTTGTTTAAGGATTTATG